>NC_142799.1:52081895-52395505 GCF_049724085.1 Artemia sp. Qi Xiang Cuo | reverse complement strand
ATGGTAAATGCTCCCAAATGAATCTGATCTCCAGATAGCTCAAGAAAGAAGAAGCCACATTTGTATGTCTACATATTCAATTTTCTCTCATTAATTGAGAGCGGCGCTAGCCTAGTTGACACCATCTCCAGCGCTATAAGTGGCGCTATAGGAAAAATCTCTATCGCCACGAGCACATCTTTTCTATTACTACAAATAATCCTTCAATGGTACGCTTGAATGTAGGCTTGGTGACCATACGCACTACAGTCCACGCAGCTACCAAATCCAGGACACCACAAATGACTATTTCAAAAATGGATATCCAAACGCAAAGTCAAGGTGACTGGGCAAAAGGAAAAGAAGTCGTAGAGAAAATTGGACTTGTTCAAACGCGTAAGAAGAGAATGCCACCCTTAACCAACTAATGGTAATAACCAGCACAGATAGAAGATCATCACAGACACGGAGGCCACCGGTTCTAGATCTAACACCAGGAAAATGTATCACCTCCTAAAATCAATGTGCAGCAAATCATTTTCGTCTTGAACAACTTTTGAAAAAAACAATTAAACTGAATATTTGACTTATGATAACAATAATTGCTGAAAGATCGACAGTTCAAACTATTCTTAAAATTTTAATGTATATTTTCAATATGAGGTACAAAAGAAGACGTTTTTAATGAAATTGGTTTTCATTAAAGTTCAAATGATGCAGTAGGTTTTAGACTTTTACATTAAGTGAAAGAGGCGATACCCAAACTCTTGTTTCTAGTGATCTAAGGATCTAAGTTGAGGATAATTAACCGCAGAAACAGGTTTCTTCCAGTTGAGTTGTCAGTGTAGGGCAAATATAGATTTTAAAAGCATGATTCAAAAATTTGAAGCCACTATAAAAACATGCCCGATGGTGGAAATACATGGAGATAATAGACTGAGACTAAGAAGTACGAGTAATTTGTTTTCGCAGACTTGGGCACCAACAAGACATCACTAGAAAACATGTGTGGGAGAGGGGGCGACAACAAACTTTACCGTCTGCCTCGTATTTTTTGCAATCGATTAAAGGGATATAGCTATTGAAAGTGGTTAATTTTTTTGGTGTTTTTATATGATATTTTTACAATATCTTATTTCTACGACCGCGCTTTTTTATTCGGCTTTCCGAAAACTCTGGGGAGGAAGTGGAGTCAGCTTTCCCATAACTTGAAACCCCTAAAAACATGAATCCTAAAGTTTGTCAAGTATTGCTGAATCTCATTTGCAGAACGAATTGGCTCTCTCTCTCTCCAGTAAAAAAGGGGACTAAACTAACCTTATCCTCTGAGCAATAAAAGACTAATAACACATCTCCCTACATCATCTTAGGTGTTGGACATTGTGTTTCTTTGGCAAATTTTTAATCGATAAGAAGTAAACACATAGAGCCTAGTTTTTTTGTTGTATACATAGAAGATTATGAGTACCTAATTGACTTATAGTGCTAATTTGCACTTTTTTAGAAAAAAAATGTATTACTATGTACGTGCAGAATCAACAAACCGCAAGATACAACAAACCGTATGAATAAAGATTACCCTGAACAATGAATTTATGCTCAAAACGAACATAAATACGCAAAAATAGTGAGAATGTTGCTAGAACTCAACCCATAAAAGACAATTTTCGCAACTAACTTTTCATCTTGGAGTCTAGTCTTTTTTAATCTAAGTTTCTTCTTTGTTTTAAATAGGTACACTTTGGTAGTCTTTAACAAAGAACTCAAATTTGAGTTTAAAAATTTAATTTTCAATAATGAATCTATTCTTTTTTCTTTAACTTACTTTATTAGTAAGTGTTAAAATACGTATAATCAAATTGATTATCAACATAGAGTGGGTGATGTTAATTATAGTAACTATCAACTTTAAAGGAAGCCAAAATACCGGGAAAATCAACAGCCGGACACACTTCAAGTTTGGAGCAAAATAACGATTCGGAAATGTCCAGCTGATCTAAAACACCACTTGGAAAAAAATCTCCAACTTCTAACAATAAAAATGTATTTTAAAAGCGAGCAAGACATTGGAAAAAATCAGCAGATTTTACTAAAAAGTATTTTCTTTAAAACTGACTATTATATTCAGTTAGTTCAAATTTTAACAAATTATAAATTTATTTAAATTTGAAACAAAAATGTTACTAATTCTAAATATGATACAAGACCATTAATTTAGCACACCAACCCCCGGCTGGCAAAACATAATTCATGAAAAAAATAAATTCTTGAAATCAGATATAAACTTGATGAAAACATTTGAAATGATGTCCAGATAATAAGTGACTAGGTTCAGTAAAACTTTTATCATAATCATTAATGAAGCTAAACTGATATTAATTTATCTAGGAACTGTAGAACATTTACTTTCTTTTTTTTTGCCACATGTAATCAAAGCAATATTCAAAGGTCGAAGATATATTGTAACCATAAAAAATTTTCGTTAAAACCTGATAACACTTATAATACTTACTTTTATATGTGATGAAAAATTTTAAAGTATGATGAAAAGAGTACAATGAAACTCCTTCCTTATGTCTGATTAAGCTTCAATTAGCTAAATTTTCCCCTTTATTTTCCTATCATAGATTGGCTTTCTAACTTTCAATCAGAGGATACCAGACAAAAAACTGTCCAGCTTGACACAAATGGAATATGTTATTTCGTCCAACAACTATATTCCCCTTATGGCTACAATGTTCACACTAGTCTTCAGCTTTTCCCTGTCAATCTCCAACCATGCCTCAAGAAAGCCTTCCACAGTCTTCTTTGAGTTTTTGTCAAAATTTCCCTTGTTTCATATTCAATAATCTCTCAATGATGAAGCTGTCTCCCAGATGAAGATAGCTCAACATATTTTTCCTTTAGGGTGACGCAAGGTTTGACTGAGAAGCTTGAGGTGACGTCTTTTGAAGATAATAGCTGGAGAGCCCTTCAGACTGGCCACTGCAGCTTCTTACTTTACTATTGGAAATTCTAGACCTTTTCTGAATTTGGAGTAAGAAGCAAAGGCAGCGGAGATCGAAAACTTCGAAAGCTCTAGCCTGTTCAGCCTTGAGCAGCAATGTCCCGCAGATGTAAAATTGTAAAGCTCGTAAGTTTGCTATGTAGTCTCTAACTTTGGTTTTTATTAAGATCTTGTGTCTGATCTCAAGCAACTTTTCAAAAAACCATGTGGTTCAACTAATAACACTTCCTTGAGACTTTTCCAGGAATTATTTATTATCATGTCTATCAATAATTACAACACTATACGAAACCAGGAGATTTCTGGCTTGAGACCAGAAACAGCCGCGGATGGCCCCAGTACTTTTTTTAGGGGAGGGCTCGCAAAATAGGTCAATACAATGTAAGGGCACTTATCGCCATGTCACTTACTTCACAATTGCATGAATTAATTACATTAAACTTCTTAATGATACGTTAGGGGGACGCGCCCCCCTCACCCCCTTTTGATCCACACCTGGACACAGCTGTCAACTTAAGAAGGTCATTTTCCAAAATGCAGACATACGCCTGTGTATATATGCAATCACTTTGAAGTATGTCAATAAGGTCCTATAGTGCTCCATCTTCAGCTTCTCAATAGTTTTTCTCTGAGAAGGGAATCGAAACTGAAGAGTTATCTAGTTAAAATGTCGATTACAACTTTTAATTTGTTATTAGGTTTTTTAAATTAAATTTATTATTTATACGAGAGACTAACTAGCTTTTCTTACCCATTAACTTTTGCTTAGAGCCATTTCTGATGCGTTCTTGTTGACCAAGCGCTTACCCTTACCTTTCTTCTACCTACCATCTTGATGGACTTCTCTACATGTTATTAGTAGCATTCTGTTTACACTATAGACCTTGGAACTTGACAATCTATAGACAAACTTGGGATATAACAAATTTTACAGTAGCATGTCCACACATCAAGCAACATACTGAACTCATGTTCACAGGACCACAAAGTGGAAAAGAGGATGCAGGTATGGGTTCATATTTGCTGATATAGTCAGGTCAGAAAGCTGGAGAGAATTTCAACGCTTAGACATTCGCTGGCAGTGAAATAAGCAATGTTATAGGAAAGTTAAGGAAGTTTAGTGAACAGATTAAGCCACTTTCAAATCCAATATTTTCCAGGTACCATTTCCATAAATGTAATTAACGACATCGAATCTATACATCACTGACTTGCTGAGCCACACATAAAAGCAAAGGACTGTGAATTTGTAACAACAAGTAATGAGATGATTAGAGACAGACAAGTGATTGGAATTAAGCGGGACATAATCCATTAACGATTTATTAGTGAAGGTAAAATATAAAGTATACCTCATGAAAAAGCAAGTTGTACATCTGCAGGACAAACATAATTCCACCTAATGATCAGATCTAACAAGGACCAGAAAGAAGTGTATGTAAAGCATGAGTTGTATATTTTAGAAACACATGGGCAAAAATTTTACAAATGTGGCAGAAGTTTTACATCTGGTCATCTGTGTTCATCAAAGGATGCAATTGAATGGGCAAAGTGCTATAATTGTGGTGGAGTGTTCAATAAAAGTCATCAATGCCGTGCCAAAGGAAAAGCTGCATGAAATAGAAGAGGCAAGACCACTTTACCGGAATGTGCAGAAGTAGTCAATGCAATATTCATAGCATGGAAAAAGAAGAAAATGTTGCTGACAAACCATCACAGTATGTCATTGAAAGCATCCAGAGCAAAGTGGAAACATGTAAAAACCTGTTGCCCAACTTTATCTGAAAGATGAAGCAGATAATGTGGAATTTAAAATTTAAAAATTTTAACAGAGGTGCAGAAGCTGACATTATACCAACTCAGATCCTTAACAAGATTTGTCCGAGGCCAGAACTAAGATTAACTGTCAATATATTGTCAAGTTATACTAGTGAGCCATTGACATTTACTGGTGCATGTCACTTAGCTGATCAGTACATGGAAAATTGCTCACAATCCCACGATTTTTACTCAATTGACACATATAAGAAGTCCTAACTTAACACAGACTAGCATTTTGATGAATTTAAACCAATTCATATATAACCGAGCAGACAAAAATATCCAATACCACTGATAAAATTTTGGTAGAATACAAGGATGCATTTGAAGGCATTGGAAAAATGCCTGGAAAATGTAGGATTCATCTGAAGCCAGGAGCAATACCATCAGTACAGTCACCAAAATACCTCTAGCACTTCAAAACAAACTAAAAAACGAATTGGAATGACTAATCTGCTGTGGAGAAATGAAAAAGGTGACTGAGCCAACAGAGTGGGTCAACTTAATTGTCATTACAAAGGCCAAATTATCCAATACCAACCTTTAACAATATTCCCAACAAATGTCATGGCGCCCAAAATCTATTCAAGTTGGAAGCTAGGAATGGATTTTGGTTAATAGTTCTTGATGATGCCTACTGAGAGCTTACAACATCCAAAATAACGTATGGATGATTCAAATGGAGAAGAAACCAATTTATGATAATGTCTGCACAGGGTGAATACCAAAGTTAAATGTAGGAGGTTTTTGAAGGATAAGGACTGGGTATAACAGTAGGTGACAAAGCATGTGTAGAAAAAAGCAAAAAAAAATCAAGACATGGAATTGAGAGCAGTTCTTCAGGGAGCACGAGAAAAAGGGAGTCAAATTCAATGGAGGCAAGTGCAAAGTTAATGCAAAATTTCTACCACACTTTGGACATCTACGTACCACCGAGGGTGAAAAGCCAGATGCTAATAAAACCAGAGCAATTGCTGGTTTGCCTGAGCCAAAAAACAAAGAAGAGCTCCAGACATTGCTTGGGATGTTTAATTATATTTCTAGATACATACCAAATTTATCCATTCTGAACCAGCCTTTACAAGAACTTAGGAAAACAGCGGAATTTACATGGAAGAAGGTAAACAGTAATGCCTGTCATAGTATCTGCAAATCTTGGTGTGAACAACTTTCATATCTTGATACAAATTGCTCAGAAGTTGAGATCATTGTCAATGCATTGCAACACGGCCTAGGAGCCCAGCTACTGGTAAAAGATTAAAAGGTTGCATTTGGTTTGCGATCCTTAAGCAAATCAGAACAAAGATATTCTCAAATAGAGAAAGAACTACTAGGGATAGTATTTGCATGTAAACATTGTCACCAATAGGTCTATATATTTGGAAGAAAAATTTTGGTGATTACAGACCACAATCCCTTAGAAAATATTCTGAGGAAAACCTTCAGGCAGGCCCAATTCACACTACGACAAATAATGGTGTCCAGTCATATAACATGGGATTTACAAAGGGACCTGGACAAGAGGTTTCTATGGCTGATGCCTTTTCACGTTTGCATATGGCACACAGACCCAGAAGAAGAACTACAGGGAGAGCTACATGTGCATAACATTGTCAAAAGCATCCCCATAAAAGACCAGATGGTACAAAACATAAGCAATAGTTCAAAACATGATAAAGAGATGAACATTCAAAAACAGATGGCCAGAACACAAAAAGCAATGCCCAACGGAATTTCAGGAACTACAGGAATGAACTAGTCACACACCACGGCATTCTCCTAAAGGGAGATTGAATTATAATACCTAAATGCATGCGCCAAGAAATCATGGCCCGTTTTCACATGGCTCACCTAGGAGTTGTCAAAACAAAACAACGTGCACGCTCATGTACTTTTTGGCCAAACATCACTGCTGACATCACTAAGTATATCTCAGGATGTGAAATATGTCAACAGTGTAGTGCATTTCAGCAAAACGAGCCCCTCAAGAGCTCAGACATTCCGAGTACCCATGAAAACATGTGGGTACTGAATTAGCGCTTTGGGGAGGAAGGAGTTATTTGGTAACTACCGACTACTAAAACTAATGAATTGAAGTTAATAAACCAGACAGTACCAATTCAGGGAGCATTATTACCAAGCTGAAGAACCAATTTGCACAACACGGGATACAAAGAATACTTACATCTGACAACAGCCCCCAGTTTGCAGCAGACAAATTCAGAAGATTTCAAAGGCAATGGAGAATCACATACCACACGTACAGCCCCAAATACCCTCAGAGTAATGGCCTCAGTAAAAAGGCAGTCCAAATAGTCAAGAGGCTCATGTCTAAAGTATTAGCTGGCAAATTATACCCATACCTTGCCATAGGGTACTAAAATATTGTAAGACTCCTATAGACGACTTAACATCCCCATCACAACTTCTAACCAGACAGCCAGGTAATGCCCTCAATAGAAACTAGCTTTATGCCAAAGCTGTGCCCATAGAGGAATACAGGGGAGCCAAAAAAAAGTAGCGATAAGTTAAGGAAGAGTCATATGACAGGGATACACACTCAATCAGGTCGTTAACACCAGGTAAACCACTATGGCTCAATAAACATGGATAATAAATTAACATATGGATGATAGATTAACCCATATATATGAGCTGAGCAGCCATTCAGAGACTGTAGATACAGTACATGGAGTGGTAAACCAATGCATTTTGAAGTTTATACACCCCAAATAAAGTACAAAGGACAGGAACTACCAGTCAAACTACATGCTGTCATTAATAAATGTAGAGGTGCCAAAGATACTTGAGCAATCCAAAGAGTTGCTAGAAAAGGCCAGCCTATCCAGCAAAACTAAATAAAATTGTAGCCTGCTGGAAGAATCTTTTTAGACACCAAGAGCAAATCAACACCCAAGTGATCAGGAATTTAAGAACACAACATCTTGTTCCAAAGCAAAAACTAAAGTGCTCCCACCACATACATCCTTGAAGACAACTAGATCAGGGGGATCTCAAAGGTACTGGCTAGATTAAATCTATAGCCTGTACCATCCCATAAAACTAAGCAAAGAGCAAGAGGGTCAAAAAAAGGAAGATGCAGAGTTCTCTAGTTAAATTGTTGAATATACGGTTTCGTTATTAATTGTGCTGCTAAAATTATATTTACTTCGTAGGTGCTTAGGTCACAATAGATGCTTAATGCTTGATGTTTAACGCTTATTTCTTCTGCAGCTTGCTTGTTTACCCTTTGCTTACCCTTACCTTGTTTATCCTTTAATGCTTGATAGAATACTCTACAAAAACTAGCAGTGAAGTCAATGAAACTGATGACCAATAGTAGGTGATACCTGTTGTACTGTTGCTAATATATAAACAGCTTGTATCCTATATTTGCAAACAAAAACGTTTTTTGTTAATTTTTCTTCTTTTATTGCAAATACAATTTGAAATACAATTTGGACACTCTAGAGACACTTTAATATCCAATTTAGGCAAAACAACTGAATTGAATGTAAAACTGAAACTTAGACAAATTGTGGATGACTTATAATGACCGACTCTAGAAGGAATTGTGTTTATTATGCCTGCCTACAGGAATGGGCGGGGTGGGGGATATTTCTCTTCCAATGGATCATTTGTCTTCAAAACTTGAAACTTTTAAGCCTAAAAATTAAGTTTATTGGCTGGTTACGGGGTTTTGACTGGTTACATATATTTTATTAAAAAGGATGAAGTACGATTCAACTAAACTTTAGTTATTCTTTTCTTTTTTTTTAAATTATAATCACAAAATGTAACAAAAAGAAAAAAAAACATAAAAAAATGTAAAAAAAAAAGATTTTACAAGTTACCAAATTTAATATCAGATGCGTCATACAAGATATCTTTATCAGCCATATTTGAAGAGAATGAACAACAGATTGTTCTCATTGAGTTAAAACCTTTTGCCACATGTAGAATACCGACAACAAGACTTGATACAGTACTCCTCATTTACACTTTTATGAAAATAATGCCTAGAAAATATAAAACCTATAATAATTGATGTAGAGAAAAGCTATACCAGTGTTTTTCTAAAATTGTGGAGCAGAGGTTTAAAAGCTTCAACACTTGAAAGGACAGGACAATATTATTCTTTTTTCATTTTTCTATTCCTTGAGAAAGGAAAAACTAAGGTTAAAAAATGTATTTTTGAAGAAATCAAAATTACAGCACACAAGCTTTTTTCAGCTTGAAAAATTGTTTGCAACAGCAGAGAGATTATTTAAGAATATATTGTAGCATGAACTAGAGTATAGAAAGACATTATATATCTAATCTTGATCATGATCATGATAAGCCTTATAAAATTATTGCAATAATAGTCCTGAAAGTTTAAATGTTTAAAAATACGAGTAAGTACCTCATCCAGTGGAATTGTATTTACTCTCCTGCTTAATAAGTTGTCATTTTGTTTACTATTTTCACAACAAAAATAATTTCACTCATTCTCCAAAATGGATGCAAATGGACCAAAACTAATTGGAGCTTGAAAAGGTATTTTTAAGAACCTACAGCAAGACAGTGCTAACTTATGACACATTCAAGAGGGCCAAAAGGCTGTGAATCCAATTGCTAAAACATAAACAAAGACGAAAGTACTTTTAGTGGTGATCTCTAAGATAATAGATCTTGTAACTGATTTATAGTTTATAGATTTTAGCATAAATGTAGATCTGTTTATGTTATTTTCTACCAAGGCACTTCATAAGTAATCATTTGCTTTAAAATATTTGGAGGCGGAGAATGTGGTTGTGAAATAACAAATCTAACGCTCATTTCAAGTTTCAAAATTCTGTTAAAACCCCCCCCCCCTACAACCCCTTTTTCCCCTCAAAACAGATGAGACACAAATGACACATAAATTCTAATCAGAACAAGTTAATTATCAGATATATATGCCTATAAGAATAACAAAAAAAAACATAGAACAAGGATTGTAAGCTATGCAATTCAACCATTGTCTCAATAAAAATTTTGTAAAAGGGGGACATACTTTACTCTTGGTCTATAGAATTTTTTAGTTGCAGGGGTCAAATAATTATAAGCAGTAATCTATACAATTTTTGTATAAATCAATTTTATATAGATCAATTTTTTAAGCTTTTAGGCTGCAGGGACCGAACAATTGTAAGCAGTGATCTATAGAATTTTTTGTATAGATCAATTTTATATAGATCAAACTATACAGTTTTGTAGGCTGCACGGGCCAAACAATTGTAAGCAGTGATCTATACATTTTTTTGTGTAAATCAATTTAATATAGATCAATCTATAAAATTTTTTAGACTGCAGGGGCCAAAAAATTCTAAAAAGTGATCTATACAATTTTTTGTATAGATCAATTTTATATAGATCAAACTATACAATTTTGTAGGCTGCAGGGGCCAAACAATTGTAAGCAGTGATCTATACAATTTTTGTATAAATCAATTTTATATAGATCAATCTATACAATTCTTTAGGCTGCAGGGGCCAAACAATTGTAAGCAGTGATCTATACAAATTTTTGTATAAATAAATTTTATATAGATCAATCTATACAGTTTTGTAGGCTGCAGGGGCCAAACAATTGTAAGCAGTGATCTATACAATATTTTGTATAAATCAATTTTATATACATCAATCTATACAATTTTTTAGGATGCAGGGGCCAAACAATTCTAAGCAGTGATCTATACAATTTTTTGTATAAATCAATTTTATATAGATCAATTTATACAATTTTTTAGGCTGCAGGGGCCAAACAATTGTAAGCAGTGATCTATACAACATCTGTATAAATCAGTTTTATATACATCAATCTATACAATTTTTTGGGATGCAGGGGCCAAACAATTCTAAGCAGTGATCTATACAATTTTTTTGTATAAATCAATTTTATATAGATCAATCTATACAATTTTGTAGGCTGCAGGGGCCAAACAATTGTAAGCAGTGATCTATTCAATTTTTTGTAGAGATCGATTATATACAGATCAGTCTATACAATTTTGTAGGCTACAGGGGCCAAACAATTGTAAGCAGTGATCTATACAATTTTTGTATAAATCAATTTTATATAGATCAATCTATACAATTTTTTAGGCTGCAGGGGCCAAACAATTCTAAGCAGTGATCTATACAACATTTTGTATAAAATTAATTTTATATACATCAATCTATACAATTTTTTTGGATGCAGGGGCCAAACAATTCTAAAAAGTGATCTATACAATTTTTTGTATATATCAATTTTATATAGATCAAACTATACAATTTTGTAGGCTGCAGGGGCCAAACAATTGTAAGCAGTGATCTATACAATTTTTGTATAAATCAATTTTATATAGATCAATCTATACAATTTTTAGGCTGCAGGGGCCAAACAATTCTAAGCAGTGATCTATACAATTTTTTGTATAAATCAATTTTATATAGATCAATCTATACAATTTTGTAGGCTGCAGGGGCCAAACAATTGTAAGCAGTGATCTATACAATTTTTGTATAAATCAATTTTATATAGATCAATCTATAAAATTTTTTAGGCTGCAGGGGCCAAACAATTCTAAGCAGTGATCTATACAATATTTTGTATAAATCAATTTTATATACATCAATCTATACAATTTTTTAGGATGCAGGGGCCAGACAATTCTAAGCAGTGATCTATACAATTTTTTGTATGAATCAATTGTATATAGATCAATTTATACAATTTTTTAGTCTGCAGGGGCCAAACAATTGTAAGCAGTGATATATACAACCTCTGTATAAATCAGTTTTATATACATCAATCTATACAATTTTTTGGGATGCAGGGGCCAAACAATTCTAAGCAGTGATCTATACAATTTTTTTGTATAAATCAATTTTATATAGATCAATCTATACAATTTTGTAGGCTGCAGGGGCCAAACAATTGTAAGCAGTGATCTATTCAATTTTTTGTAGAGATCGATTATATACAGATCAGTCTATACAATTTTGTAGGCTACAGGGGCCAAACAATTGTAAGCAGTGATCTATACAATTTTTGTATAAATCAATTTTATATAGATCAATCTATACAATTTTTTAGGCTGCAGGGGCCAAACAATTCTAAGCAGTGATCTATACAACATTTTGTATAAAATTAATTTTATATACATCAATCTATACAATTTTTTTGGATGCAGGGGCCAAACAATTCTAAGCAGTGATCTATACAATTTTTTGTATTAATAAATTGTATATAGATCAATCTATACAATTTTTTAGTCTGCAGGGGCCAAACAATTGTAAGCAGTGATATATACAACTTTTGTATAAATCAATTTTATATACATCAATCTATACAATTTTTTGGGATGCAGGGGCCAAACAATTCTAAGCAGTGATCTATACAATTTTTTGTATAAATCAATTTTATATAGATCAATCTATACAATTTTTTAGGCTGCAGGGGCCAAACAATTGTATGCAGTGATCTATACATTTTTTGTGTAAATCAATTTTATATAGATCAATCTATACAATTTTTTAGCCTGCAGGGGCCAAACAATTCTAAACAGTGATCTATACAATTTTTTGTATAGATCAAACTATACAATTTTTTAGGCTGCAGGGGCCAAACAATTGTAAGCAGTGATCTATACAATTTTTGTATAAATCAATTTTACATAGATCAAACTATACAGTTTTGTAGGCCGCAGGGGCCAAACAATTGTAAGCAGTGATCTATACATTTTTTGTGTAAATCAATTTTATATAGATCAATCTATAAAATTTTTTAGACTGTAGGGGCCAAACAATTCTAAAAAGTGATCTATACAATTTTTTGTGTAGATCAATTTTATATAGATCAAACTATACAATTTTGTAGGCTGCAGGGGCCAAACAATTGTAAGCAGTGATCTATACAATTTTTGTATAAATCAATTTTATATAGATCAATCTATACAATTTTTTAGGCTGCAGGGGCCAAACAATTCTAAGCAGTGATCTATACAATATTTTGTATAAATCAATTTTATATACATCAATCTATACAATTTTTTAGGATGCAGGGGCCAAACAATTCTAAGCAGTGATCTATACAATTTTTTGTATAAATTAATTTTATATAGATCAATTTATACAATTTTTTAGGCTGCAGGGGCCAAACAATTGTAAGCAGTGATATATACAACTTTTGTATAAATCAATTTTATATACATCAATCTATACAATTTTTTGGGATGCAGGGGCCAAACAATTCTAAGCAGTGATCTACACAATTTTTTGTATAAATCAGTTTTATATAGATCAATCTATATAATTTTGTAGGCTGCAGGGGCCAAACAATTGTAAGCAGTGATCTATTCAATTTTTTGTAGAGATCGATTATATATAGATCAGTCTATACAATTTTGTAGGCTACAGGGGCCAAACAATTGTAAGCAGTGATCTATACAATTTTTTTTTACTGATACTTGGGATTGGCTTTATGTCGGTCTCTTTTTGCTTATCATTTTTGTAGCCCCGTTTCAATCTTTGACTGCAACAAGTTCAGATTGACTATTCTCACTCAATTTATTAGCATGCCAGTACAATACTTTACTATTAAGCCGTCTGGCGGCATTTTCTGGATCTTCAGCAATTTCCCCCATGGCCTCCACTGCACAACTCCTTATTTCAGATTGTAATGCTTTTTCCACTTTCTTTACATTCCTCTTATTTTCATATGATCTATCACTCATATGATTCTTGTACAAGCTCCTCCTCCCCTCTATTAAACATGAAAGAATTTCACTAATATTCCTCACTGCGTTTCTAACTTTCTTCTCTAACACGCCATTAGTGACATGACAAAGTATTTTGCACAGATTACTACATCCATTTTCTACATTAGTAAATTTTAAATTCTCCAGTTTTATATACAACTGTTCCTGGAAAATTTCTCTCAGGTTTTCGTACTGAAGTCTACCAACATCACAGCTTCACGGAAGGTAATTACCCTTCCTTAATTTCAACTTTTGATTAGCTCTAGATACTACAAGATAGTGATCTTTACTTATAATATAAATAAAAGCACTCCAATATACCCTAGTAGAATCGATCCTGCCAGTCTTTAGTTTACAGTAACATAATCAATAAGGTTAGTTGTATTGCCATCAGATGAATACCATGTTAACTTATTGACCATTTTATGACTAAATACTGTATTGGTTATAACTAGATACCGGACACTCTAGTCTTTAGGGGACGAGAAGCAAGAATAATAAGCATACGTAGAGCCCTGATTAACAATTTTAATTTCATACTTAAACTTATGTAAACTTAAAGTGATTGCTTTCATTCACCCCCCCCCTCGCATAAAAAAGAAAAGTAGGGCATGTGTTGCTTCCAATTTTCTCCTTACGTGGTTTAATTCCACATAGCAAACAGGCTACTTTCGCCTTGATCCAAGTCGCAAGATACTTAGTGGTGCTCATATTTATGGTCTGTAATATATTTATTTGTTTGAAACCGAAAGGAATTAGGATGTTTGCTTAGCGGAAGTATTAGGGTAGGCTATTAAAAAACATTTTAATACAAAATCTTGTTCTCCTTTAGTTAATTTTTGACTGTTAATTTATTTTTAGTAAATAGTAAGTTATAAGTTTTTATCAGATATAAGTTACTGAAATACCGAGTGTTGCTCTTAAAAATATGGTATTTAATTTAGATCCATAAGCTTTTTTCGGAGTGAAAAGGTTGAAAATGTCCTAGGGGGTGATGAGGGGATGTTCCATGTGAATTGCAGGCGTGTAATGCCGTGGTGGTGTGATGTGTTTTGGAGGTTATTTTTATAGGATTGGCTCGTCAAAAACTTGAATCCCCAGATTGAAGTATAATTTTAACATGAAATTTCTGAATGTGTCTTAAGAATGATGAAAGGAGTGTAAGACAGACAGTCAAATAATGATACTATGGCGTGAATTGCATGTATTAACATGTTCTACAGCTTAAAAGTTAAGGTGGATGTATATAATAAGAACGCAGGTAAGAACGTTTGTCAAAATACTTTGAGTTTAGTAGAGAAGATGAGGGGCTTGTACTAGAGATTACAAAACTTGTACAAAACAAAAACAGCAAAACATGTTAAAGCTGTAATTAGTTAATCGAATGGGCAGCAGTTAAGGAGGAGAACCTTAAGTTAAGGAGCAGTTAAGTTAAAGAGGAAATCTTTTTCTAATAACCACAGTAAAAAATTTTGGAGAACATGGGGTTAAATGGGAGTTAAAACTCCTCTAGAATTAGATGTTAAAGCTTATGTATTAAAGCTGAGAAAGTAACTTAATAGAAATATGTAGTTTCTAATGGCAGAAGAACATTTAACACCTTATAAGCAATTGTGGGCAGTTAAATTTCTGATCCAGTATTCAGTTAAGGGCTTTTTTGGAAACTCTAGTTTTAAGTTTGAACCACTCAAAACCTAAGTAGATAGTAAAAATTTAATAAATTACTATTGATCTATATAATTTTATATAGATCAATCTATACAATTTTTTAGGCTGCAGGGGCCAAACAATTGTAAGCAGTGATCTATACAACCTCTGTATAAATCAGTTTTATATACATCAATCTATACAATTTTTTGGGATGCAGGGGCCAAACAATTCTAAGCAGTGATCTATACAATTTTTTTGTATAAATCAATTTTATATAGATCAATCTATACAATTTTGTAGGCTGCAGGGGCCAAACAATTGTAAGCAGTGATCTATTCAATTTTTTGTAGAGATCGATTATATAAAGATCAGTCTATACAATTTTGTAGGCTACAGGGGCCAAACAATTGTAAGCAGTGATCTATACAATTTTTGTATAAATCAATTTTATATAGATCAATCTATACAATTTTTTAGGCTGCAGGGGCCAAACAATTCTAAGCAGTGATCTATACAACATTTTGTATAAAATTAATTTTATATACATCAATCTATACAATTTTTTTGGATGCAGGGGCCAAACAATTCTAAGCATTGATCTATACAATTTTTTGTATTAATTAATTTTATATAGATCAATGTATACAATTTTTTAGGCTGCAGGGGCCAAACAATTGTAAGCAATGATCTATACAACTTTTGTATAAATCAATTTTATATACATCAATCTATACAATTTTTTTGGATGCAGGGGCCAAACAATTCTAAGCAGTGATCTATACATTTTTTTGTATTAATCAATTTTATATAGATCAATCTATACAATTTTTTAGGCTGCAGGGGCCAAACAATTGTATGCAGTGATCTATACATTTTTTGTGTAAATCAATTTTATATAGATCAATATATACAATTTTTTAGTCTGCAGGGGCCAAACAATTCTAAACAGTGATCTATACAATTTTTTGTATAGATCAAACTATACAATTTTGTAGGCTGCAGGGGCCAAACAATTGTAAGCAGTGATCTATACAATTTTTGTATAAATCAATTTTACATAGATCAAACTATACAGTTTTGTAGGCCGCAGGGCCAAACAATTGTAAGCAGTGATCTATACATTTTTTGTGTAAATCAATTTTATATAGATCAATCTATAAAATTTTTTAGACTGCAGGGGCCAAACAATTCTAAAAAGTGATCTATACAATTTTTTGTATAGATCAATTTTATATAGATCAAACTATACAATTTTGTAGGCTGCAGGGGCCAAACAATTGTAAGCAGTGATCTATACAATTTTTGTATAAATCAATTTTATATAGATCAATCTATACAATTCTTTAGGCTGCAGGGGCCAAACAATTCTAAGCAGTGATCTATACAATCTTTTGTATAAATCAATTTTATATAAATCAATCTATACAATTTTTTAGGATGCAGGGGCCAAACAATTCTAAGCAGTGATCTATACAATTTTTTGTATAAATTAATTTTATATAGATCAATCAATACAATTTTTTAGGCTGCAGGGGCCAAAACATTCTAAGCAGTGATCTATACAACTTTTGTATAAATCAATTTTATATACATCAATCTATACAATTTTTTGGGATGCAGGGGCCAAACAATTCTAAGCAGTGATCTATACAATTTTTTGTATAAATCAATTTTATATAGATCAATCTATATAATTTTGTAGGATGCAGGGGCCAAACAATTGTAAGCAGTGATCTATTCAATTTTTTGTAGAGATCGATTATATATAGATCAGTCTATACAATTTTGTAGGCTACAGGGGCCAAACAATTGTAAGCAGTGATCTATACAATTTTTTTTTACTGATACTTGGGATTGGCTTTATGTCGGTCTCTTTTTGCTTATCATTTTTGTAGCCCCGTTTCAATCTTTGACTGCAACAAGTTCAGATTGACTATTCTCACTCAATTTATTAGCATGCCAGTACAATACTTTACTATTAAGCCGTCTGGCGGCATTTTCTGGATCTTCAGCAATTTCCCCCATGGCCTCCACTGCACAACTCCTTATTTCAGATTGTAATGCTTTTTCCACTTTCTTTACATTCCTCTAATTTTCATATGGTCTTTCATTCATATAATTCTTGTACAGGCTCCTCCTCCCCTCTATTAAACATGAAAGAATTTCACTAATATTCCTCACTGCGTTTCTAACTTTCTTCTCTAACACGCCATTAGTGACATGACAAAGTATTTTGCACAGATTACTACATCCATTTTCTACATTAGTAAATTTTAAATTCTCCAGTTTTATATACAACTGTTCCTGGAAAATTTCTCTCAGGTTTTCGTACTGAAGTCTACCAACATCACAGCTTCACGGAAGGTAATTACCCTTCCTTAATTTCAACTTTTGATTAGCTCTAGATACTACAAGATAGTGATCTTTACTTATAATATAAATAAAAGCACTCCAATATACCCTAGTAGAATCGATCCTGCCAGTCTTTAGTTTACAGTAACATAATCAATAAGGTTAGTTGTATTGCCATCAGATGAATACCATGTTAACTTATTGACCATTTTATGACTAAATACTGTATTGGTTATAACTAGATTGTTATACCTACAAAATTGCAGCAGTTTGTAACCAATACCGTTTTTTTCTATACCAAATTTACCTAGGCTGGGATACCATCTATCCTTATTTCAACAGACCTGGATATTAACATATCACAACCTAAGCAAGACTTGTCGGCTTCCTTATTCATCATGAGCCCTTCTCCCTGACTTTACACTCCATCCTTCTTGCCTGAATAATGGGATTTTAAATCACCAGATTTCATTTTTCCCATCCCTGGGATAGGAGTTTCCAAATTCCTAATAAGTGCTGTTCGAGGCGACTAAATTCGTCAGTCAAGATGTCGATACAATAGTTGTTTTTTAGCGTTGTAAAATTCCAAGTTGCAATTTTCATATTCTTTAAATCATTGGAAATATTATGGCCTCAGTAAAAGCAATGGTCCCAGAACCAGAGTAGGATGGAAACTAACACATCTTCTCAAGTTGACACAAAGCGCTTCAGCCGGCTTAGGACCAGAAAGCAAGAAGTCCCTCGGACTCCTGTTTAATGGAGGCTTTGTGCTATCCTGGGCCCATCTTAGTTACGACTTGGTATTCCACAATTAAAGATGCTCTACTATCAAAAAGAGTGGAAATCCTGCACAGACAATCTCAAACCTATTACCTCTGGCTCATTACATTTTCACGCCTATTAATATTATGCTACTACAGGGAAGTAAGCCATAGTAGATAACTTAGCTACGAAGAGATTTTTGAGCCAAAAAAAGCCCACCAAAATAGACCAAACCCAGAAGTGTAATCCATTAATCAGAAGCCAGTGCAAATGCTTTGTCATTTACTAGGCTATATTTTCCTCATGAGACGTCACTCCTCAATGTTACCTTGCAGCACTGTTAGCAGTCACAGTTTTATTTAGGAAAACTTGTGAAATCCATCCCTGATGCCACTATAAGGCTACGAAAATAGGATTTCTTTGTAGAGGATAGGGACGGAGAAAGGAACTTATGGCGGAACGGAGACCCCAAACAATCTCAGCCTGTACGGTTGTTTTACAAGATTCAGACATGAAAAACAAAAGTGAGGGAAGCATTTTAACAGTCAGAGGGGGGCAGGGGTGTGCAGCATACCAAGTTTCCAAGACCCTAAATACGTTATGTGTAAGTTTCCTAATTTCTAGAAGGTCAGAGTAGGTAAGTTATTGACAGACAACATTTTAAGCAGCCACCGTGGTTGGAAAAGCGGTTTTACAATGGTGAAAAAGAAAGTAAAGTAAAACAAACAGGTTATTTGAACACGATACAAATAAGAAGGTTAAATAGACAAATAATGGATGTTGTATTAGTTCAAACATATATTATTTCTGGTCATCATTGTATGAGTTCTATTTTATCTGTGTTTAGCATTCCAGTTTGTTTTTGGTACCGGCGCCACTCCCTGTAGGGAAGTTACATAAAACTAGCTTTTCTGTTCAAGCTCACGTTGTCGTAATAGCTGAAACGACCACAAAGTAACTTGAAATATATAATTTCTTAGTAGCTATTACAAAAAATATTCATCTAGTAGCTTTTACAAAATTTAATGGTCATCTTTAGTGAAGTAACTATGCAACAGTAGTTTGAAAAATATTGAAAGCATTATTAGGATAAATTATAATGAAAGTGATGAATACAACTGAAACTCATGAAAATTATGCCCTTACAAGCCTAATAGAACCGTTCCTGGTGATTACCAAGCTCAAATAACTTTTATTGTTAAAGTTACGTTAAACTTATGGTTATGTTATGGTAAAGTTATGGTTAAAGTTAGTAAAGTTATGGTTTGCAGCCTGAAATACAGCCTCGGGATTTTTAACCAAGACATGCTAAAGTGCGTTTTTGATATTTCCTGTAAAATATGGGAGAGTTACTCAAGAATAAGCGAGAGTTGATCATACATTTACAAAGAAATGTTGAATAGTTTAAGCTTGATATTGTTAGAACGTTGATATTCCCAGGACTTCATGACTGATGTCCTAATTAAATCAAGAAATTTAACTTTAAAAGATAACCTGCAAGGGGAAGCAGAATATGCTGAAGTCCAAGATCAGGCTTGGAAGAAAAACAATGATCTTAAAGGAATCTTCAGGGGTTTTGCTTAAGGGTACCAAAAAATGAGGTTTTAAAGAGGTTAAGATTGAGAAGCAGTGCTTTAAATTTTTGTGACCTTACATGCAACACTTTGATAGTAGTATTGTTCGGCTTCTTGGATATACTACAAACATCCAAGGCTGTACCCAGAAGAGGTGGGGGCAGTTTAGGAGGGTAGACCCCCCTCCCCCCACCGAAATGTTTGTCTGACTCGTAAAAACGTAACAAAAATGAATATAAACAAATTTTGATGTGTTTTTAAAAGTTTTTTTCGTAACCTTCCCCCCCCCCCCAAAAAAAAAAATTCTTGAGTACCCCACCCTCTCCCCTTCCCCACGAAAAATATCCTGGATACGGCCATGCAATTATCTTGTACAGCCAATATATATTCACCTGTCCCTCTTAAACACAAGGAACACGACCTATAAATCTAACAAAAAGGTAAAAACATAAATGAACGAATGTACTTGAAAAAAAAGTACGTAGAAAACCATTCCAAATATTTTATGGAAATTTCTTCTGCAATTCTTCGTACTTCTGGAACTCCTGGGAAGATAAAGAAAAAAGTTTAGAATAAAAATAAAAAGAGCAAGAAGAATAAAATATTTAAAATAGAAAAGAATAAAAAGCAGAAGAGAAAAAAGTGTTTAGAATAAAAAAGAAACAGAAGAATAAAATGTTTAAAAAAGAAAAGCATAAAAAGAACAAGAAGAATAAATTCTTAAATAGAAAAGAACAAGAAGAATAAAATATTTAAAATAGAAAAGAATAAAAAGAACAATGAGAACAACATGTTTAAAAAAGAATAAAAATAACAAGAAGAATAAAATGTTTAAATAGAAAAGAATAAAAAAAAAGAAGAAAATAAAGCGTTCAAAATAGAAAAGAATAAAATCAGAAGAAGAATAAATGTTCAGAATAGAAAGGAATAAAAGGAATAAGAAAATAAAGTGTTTAAAATAGAAAAGAATAAAATCAGAAGAAGAATAAAATATCTAAAATAGAAAAGAATAAATTCAGAAGAAGAATAAATGTTCAGAATAGAAAAGAATAAAAGGAACAAGAAAAAATATAATGTCTAAAATAGGAAAATTTAAAAAATAAAAAGAACAAGAAGAATAAAATGTTTAGAATGGGAAAGAACAAAAAAAAAATAATAAGAGCACAGTTTTTAAAGAGAAAAGAACAAAAAGAACAAGAATATTAAAGTATTTAGAATAGAAAAAGATAAAACGAACAGGAGAATAAATTCTTTAGAATAGAAAAGCATAAAAAGAACAAGAAGAATAAAATGTTTAAAACAGAATAGAAAGAGAGGAAACTGTATCTTTAGCATTTCCTACAAAAGGCAGCAAATCGAATTTCTTTTTTGCAGTTCCTCTTGTGCCAAGAACATCAAATTAAAAACATTTTTTGCCCCTTGGACCCATCATCTACTCATACCTGAAAACTGCGATTTTCAAAGGCTTTTTTTTTTTTTTGGGGGGGGGGGAGGGTGTTTCTTAATTACAAAGCTTTTAATGCAGTACCAAATTTTAATCAGCTGTGCCACGTTTAACCATGAATTAACTTAATCCCCTTTAATACTGATCCCTGTAGTTAATACGATAAAAAATTGACATGCTTCTTGTTTGGCTTCAAGTTACTCTGTTTTCTGTTTTATTTGTTCCATCTTCTGTTGTGTGTAATGTTTACAGCATAACGGTTTCTTGAATAAAAATGCGAACAAAATAAATTACAAAAAAGGCCCTATGATAGATAAATGTACGATTTCATTAAAAAATAAAAGTTTTATAAAACAAAAAATACATATAAATAAAAGGAAAACAATCCAAAAGATATATATAAAAATCGATATTTTGAAAACGTTATTAACCTGATGTTCTTTAATGCAAAACCTCCCGAATAATATAATGAACAAAAATAAATTAAACAAGAAATACCTGTTCACTGACAGAAGGTTTGATTTTTCTGGAAAGCAAAATCAAAATGTCGTCTGGCTACAGCAAGATTTTCCGGTTTTACCAATTGTTCATGACTAGTTAAATGCCCTCTACTATCTAACGACAGAATTGCTTCTCTCAGTGCATAGATGGCTGCTTCCCTTGTCAACGCTGCAATGTCAGCACCTGTAAATCGATTACAGCGCTCATCCATGGCAATGGCATCTAGGTTAAAGTCTGCCTCGAGACATGGACGTGTGCCGTTCTGAAAGAAAAAAAAACAACAAAAACATTTAAAAAGACGACAATAATACTTCTATTTCATTCCATTTTTTTTTTTTTTTACCCAAAACAGATCACTACAATTTCAGCCTCTTCAAAGATAAGTCATTCCACCTTTGCTTCTTTCCCAGTATTGTATTGCTTCTGTGTTGTGCCTCTTAAATAACGATTATTTATTGGACCGTCAGTGATTTTATTTTCTAGTTTATGTTTTAGCAGAGATTTTAAATATTAAAACACTTGATAATGATACGGTAACAGGGGACATACATTTGGTAGGGGAGAGGGGGGCAGCTACCCTTTTAATTTTACTGCCCTTTCCTCGTGATTTTGAGGAATACCTTTTTTGACATTCTCACTGAAAAAAAAAATGAAAATATATTTTTTCATTTTTACCCTAGTTTGTTTTTGTGTGTTCATTAAAAAAAAGGGCTTCCTAGTACACCCACCCAACCTGCAGTTTCACGAATTGGCTTAAAGCAAAGGATATATCAAAATAACAATTAGTAGAAGAATTGATAACTAAATATTCATATTTTATGGATACTTAGAACTGTTATGAAGTCTTACAATAGCTGCTCTACTCGATTCTTATGACGCTTATTTATTATGCTTACGTAGGAAGGAGTCTTACTAGCATTAGTAGAATGGAAACAAAATTAATTACATTATAGATGCATGACTCTTTTTAACTTTATATGATTATCATTATTATATAATCAATTCTTAAAAAAACTCTCCACAAAAGAAGTTTTTCAACGAAAAGTAAAGAGCTACATTAAACCAAAGACGAGCAGAAACAAAATTCAAATAATTTTCCAAGCATAAAAATATTATAAATAATAATCAATAAATAAATAAAGATGTCTTAATTAAGTTAACATTAAAGATGTCTTTAACTGGGAGTCAAACCCTTATTGAATGAATTTGCACCATGACCCTCCACTGCAACCACAACCATGGTGGCTCTCCAGACTCCAGACTTTAAATGGGTACCTGGAAAAATCTGGGGAAGGTAAACTTTTTAATTTTTTAACTTTATAACTTTTGTTTAATGTTTTTAACTTTATATATGATTATCATTATTGTATAATCAATTTAAAAAACTCTTCCCAAAAGAAACTTTTCAACGAAAAGTAAAGAGCTACATTAAACCAAAGACGAACAGAAAAAAAATTCAAATAATTTTCCAAGCATAAAAATATTATAAATAATAATCAATAAATAAATAAAGATGTCTTAATTAAGTTAACATTAAAGATGTCTTTAACTGGGAGTCAAACCCTTATTGAATGAATTTGCACCATGACCCTCCACTGCAACCACAACCATGGTGGCTCTCCAGACTCCAGACTTTAAATGGGTACCTGGAAAAATCTGGGGAAGGTAAACTTTTTAATTTTTTAACTTTATAAATTTTTTTTAATGTTTTTAACTTTATATATGATTATCATTATTTTATAATCGATTTAAAAAACTCTTCCCAAAAGAAACTTTTCAACAAAAAGTAAAGAGCCACATTAAAACTAAAGACGAACAGAAATAAAGTCAAACAATTTTGCAAGCATAAAAATATCATAAATAATAATCAATAAATAAATAAATACCAAAACGAGAAGAAATTAACTAAATAACGAATTGAAACTCAGAACGAAGAGAAACTAAAAGGAGTAGGACTAAAAGAAGTGGTAAAAATATGATAAATAATAATCAATAAATAAATAAAGAACAAAACGAGAAGAAATTAAATCAATAACGAATTGAAACTCAGAACGAAGAGAAACTAAAAGGGGTAGGGCTAAAAGGAGTAGGAAAAATATGATAAATAACAATCAATAAATAAATAAAAAACAAAACGAGAAGAAATTAAATA
This sequence comes from Artemia sp. Qi Xiang Cuo, assembly GCF_049724085.1. NCBI lineage: Eukaryota > Metazoa > Arthropoda > Branchiopoda > Anostraca > Artemiidae > Artemia > Artemia sp. Qi Xiang Cuo. The sequence goes on along the minus strand of NC_142799.1, from coordinate 52,371,495 downwards.
AATACCGAATTGAAACTCAGAACGAAGAGAAACTAAAAGGAGTAGGGCTGACATGCTCGTGCCTTCTAAAGACCAGAACATAATTTTGCACCTCTACCCCGTACGTTTTTGTGAATTGACGCAACTGTTAGCCTCTAACTTAGTGCCGCGATATATTTTAAATCGGTTGTTCTTTATTTAACCCGGTATACTAACGGAAACACTCTGAGAAGCACTGGATGTTTGATTTCGTTTAATTTATGAATTTGCTGGTGAGTGTTTTAGTATTGATTTGTATGCATCATGATGTAACTGAGCAAAATTTTGCTATTTTAGTTAATAACACATCTTACCTATTCAGAGCACCACCTATCTTCCCTATTCTCCTCACAGCCAAAAGCTTGAGATTTCAATATTTTTCTATATTTTAATGGATTCTTTTTATATTGCTCCTACTTGTGTATATTTTATTTATTTGCACGTCCCTGTTCATATTTCAGCCCATCCTCAAAAATAATTTGCCGCTTACCGCCTTACAGGGGTGCCCAACTACAAATATATAGGGAGAGGAGGGTTTTTATAATTCTAACAAAAATTGGGGGGGGGGGGGAGGGCAATTTTTATCTATTGAAAATACCTAAAAAATAGTGTTTTCATTGAAAAAGCCGAAAATTGCTTCTCTAAAAATTTAGGGGTCTAAGAAATCAAGGGGGGGGGGGGGCGAACAGGGCACATGATATAACTATTATAGCTTTTCCTATTTTGATAGATAAGGCCTTACACATTTGATCAAAGTAGTAGCTTCAGCCTTTACCTTAGTTAATGCTTTCAGTATTTCAATCCTATCCGATGGAGTGGGAAGACCAACAAATAGAGTCTTATCCAGCCTTCCAGGTCGTAGCGCAGCAGGATCTAAAATATCAGGCCTATTTGTGGCAGCTAGCAAGAAGACATTTTTTCGGGCATTGAGACCATCCATTTCTGTTAACAGCTGATTGACAACTCGCGCACTAGAATTGTTCTGCAATACAAAGGAAACTGATGAAAAAAACATTATGTTATGAGTTGTACCAGAGACCAGTGGTAAGCTGTGGTAAGTTTACACCATGTGGTGAGTTCTTTTATACCTACCAAAAAACCAAACTTCTGGCTTAAAACGCTGTCTGTTTATCCAAAATAAAATGGGAAACTAATAAAACTGGATTTTCGGCGATTTCAACATGGGAAGATGGGAATTAAATATATACATTTGATAAATATATATATATATATATATATATATATATATATATATATATATATATATATATATATATATATATATATATATATATATATATATATATATATATATATATATATATATATATATATATATATATATATATATATATATATATATATATATATATATGTAAATATATATATATTCTCCCAAGAAGTTCTAACTTCCCTTTTAAACCTTTCCCTATGACCCCCTCCCAACTATTTGGGGTAGACACGCTTTTCGTTTGGCCCCAGGTAATTGGCCGAAAAAGACAAACTATGGCAATTTGTCATCTTTTCACCCACAGAAAGAATCCTAGCTATCCCAATCACTCAATTAAGCATGGAATTACAAAATTTATTAAGAATGAAGTCTCCTTATTGTTTTCAGGTATAAATTGAGAGAAAAATCTGATCTTGAAGCTCTTTCCATGGTTGTCCTCTTAGGGACAACCTAGTAAAGAATGAACCCTAGCCCATAGAAACAGAAAACTTAAAAGTGCGTTTGAAAAAGGAACTGTCACATGAGGAAGAATCATCCTTTGAACCAGATTCAGAAATGGTAACTATTATTTAGACTAATCTTATTTTATTTTTATTTTTTTTTTTTCTTCTTTCTTTTCTTTTCTTTCTTTCTTATTATAGTTAATTTAAATGACGTTATATGTATGTATTTTTTATCTGATTCACCCCACGTCAACCGTTTGGTGCTGGGTGAATCATATCGATTTTTGTATTTAAATTTTTGTTAAAGTTAATTAAATATATCACTATATCACTTAATGATAAAAGTTTGCAGCGAAAAAAATTGTAGTAATTTCGGAAAAAGATCTCAAACCCAACAAAAATAGTGTCGAATCGAATTTGCATCAGCACCAATGGAATCACCATGGCCAAAACCCAAAATTTAAGAGAATCACAGTCCCGCATCTTGAGCAACAAAGGAAATCACTTTTTCACGTGGGATGCTGTAATGTGCCTACTTTGTTTCTTCTTATTTTGTTTTTTTCTGTCGCCATCATTGGGGAAACATCATAAAGAAATATATAAGAGCTCCCTTGAAAGGAAATTTAAACTTAGGGACGAGTGTGATAGCATGACCTTTGAAACTGACTATTTCCCGTTCAGAACAATGGTCCACTGAGCGCAGGCGTCGATTTCTCGATTCTCTGCCTTCCAGCACGAAGATTTTCTCTACCTTTGAGTTTTAGAAACTGGATGAAATATATATATATATATATATATATATATATATATATATATATATATATATATATATATATATATAATATATAGGAGTTAAATATATAATGATAAATAAATGATATATATGTATATATATATATATATATATATATATATATATATATATATATATATATATATATATATATATATATATATATATATATATATATATATATATATATATATATATATATATTATATATATGTAAATATACATATATTCTCCCAAGAAGTTCTAACTTCCCTTTTAAACCTTTCCCTATGACCCCCTCCCAACTATTTGGGGTTGACACGCTTTTCGTTTGGCCCCAGGTAATTGGCCGAAAAAGACAAACTATGGCAATTTGTCATCTTTTCACCCGCAGAAAGAATCCTAGCTATCCCAATCACTCAATTAAGCATGGAATTACAAAATTAATTAAGAATGAAGTCTCCTTATTGTTTTCAGGTATAAATTGAGAGAAAAATCTGATCTTGAAGCTCTTTCCATGGTTGTCCTCTTAGGGACAACCTAGTAAAGAATGAACCCTAGCCCATAGAAACAGAAAACTTAAAAGTGCGTTTGAAAAAGGAACTGTCACATGAGGAAGAATCATCCTTTGAACCAGATTCAGAAATGGTAACTATTATTTAGACTAATCTTATTTTATTTTTATTTTTTTCTTTCTTTCTTTTCTTTTCTTTCTTTCTTCTTATTATGGTGAATTTAAATGACGTTATATGTATGTATTTTTTATCTGATTCACCCCACGTCAACCGTTTGGTGTTGGGTGAATCATATTGATTTTTGTATTTAAATTTTTGTTAAAGTTAATTAAATATATCACTATATCACTTAATGATAAAAGTTTGCAGCGAAAAAAATTGTAGTAATTTCGGAAAAAGGCCTCAAACCCAACAAAAATAGTGTCGAATCGAATTTGCATCAGCACCAATGGAATCACCATGGCCAAAACCCAAAATTTAAGAGAATTACAGTCCCGCATCTTGAGCAACAAAGGAAATCACTTTTTCACGTGGGATGCTGTAATGTGCCTACTTTGTTTCTTCTTATTTTGTTTTTTTCTGTCGCCATCATTGGGGAAACATCATAAAGAAATATATAAGAGCTCCCTTGAAAGGAAATTTAAACTTAGGGACGAGTGTGATAGCATGACCTTTGAAACTGACTATTTCCCGTTCAGAACAATGGTCCACTGAGCGCAGGCGTCGATTTCTCGATTCTCTGCCTTCCAGCACGAAGATTTTCTCTACCTTTGAGTTTTAGAAACTGGATGAAATATATATATATATATATATATATATATATATATATATATATATATATATATATATATATATATATATATATATATATGTAGTATTGAAAACCCGTCGTATACAATAAATGTACAATGACAGAGTATACAAAAATACGAAAAGAGGGAATAAAACGATAATAATAACAACAAAGGCAACAACTTCTTAAATAGTATACAAAATAGTACGAAAAGTTGACACTGAAAGATAGCATACTCAAAGATTACAACATAAACAACAACTTCTTCGAAAATAGCAACAAAGACAACAACTTTTGAAAGGAGAAAAAATAAATAAATAAAAATAAATAAAAAAATAAAAAGGGAAATAAAAGGGAAAATTAAACAAACAAACTTGCCAACTTGTGCTTTAGAATTGCTGGTTTTGTTTTTTGCCGGCTAATAAGTGTCTGAACAGCTAGATTTGGGTCCGCTAGGTTATAGCGCCGAATCAGAAAACTATGTTTTGTCCAAGGTTGAATTTTAGTAGGTACTTTGCAAAACGGAAAAATATGGAGCGGATTTTAGACTTTTCACGGTTTGCCAATAAATTCCAGAAAGGGGTCACATATAATATATGTGGCAGAGCGGTAGCGTTGTAAATACTTGCCAGTAGTGGACGGTTAAATCTCAGAGTGGATTTAACAATCAAAGCATAGGAGCTGGATATTCGCCGTTCAAGATGTGAGATCAGGAGGGAACGGGTATGCTGGAATGAGGAACCTATTGGAAGCCCCAGATGTACTATTTTATCAACTGGTTTTACTGAGCAATCACCTAGTGTGATATTAGTAGGAGGGTCATTCTTCCAATTATAAAGCAAAACTTCCGACTTTTGGGAGTTAAATCTCAGACCGACTTTCTCGTAGTTGGACTGCAGACATGAGAATATTTCTGAAAGGCGGTTAAGCGTCCGGCTGAGATTCAGCGTATCATCGGCATAGCACAACAGGGAGATGTCAATGGAACTGAGAATCCATGATGAAGGACAGCTGTCTTGAGGTTCAATAATGTAGTTATTGAAGAAATTGGGGGATAGAACTGCTCCCTGACGGGCACCTTTATGGACTGGTATCAAAGCTGACCGTGGGGTTGGCGGAAGGCCTTTATCGGGAGGGAGCTTGAGTCGCACGCGAAGGTGAGAATAAATATAACAGAATGCCCGGATGATATTTGAGTTCACTCCTCTTTTAGCTGAGTTTAGCAACATACGTGCATGAATCAATGAATCAAACGCTCTCTGCAGGTCTAAGCCCCCGATCGCTAGACTTTCTCCTGATTTGTGTGCATCCAGGAGTGCATATGCAACGACATGGAGCGCTTCCGCACAACCAATACCGCGTTGGAAACCGAATTGTCTTGGTTTTTCGGACTCATCTACAACACAGTTTTTCAAACTCATCTACAAATAAAAGTTCAAATAACTTGCAGAGAGTGGTAGCAACTGTGATTGAACGTAAAGAGGAGCATTGCATGGTAACTTTTCCTTTTTTAGGAACTGGCATAAGATCTCCAATTGAGAAAGTGGTTGGGACAATACCCTGAATGAGGATAATCTGCATTAGGAGGGTTACATAGCTAATGAGGGCGGGCCCACCACTTTTTAGATGGAGTGCACTGATCCCGTCAATCCCAAAAGATTGTTTAGGTTTTAGGTGAGAGATGGCCCTACATACAGCTCCCTCCGTTACAAGATAATCAATCCGAGGACAACTATCTAAGAAGTCATCCAACTCAGCTTCGTATCTTTCGTTGAGGGCTGGGTCAGGAGGCGAAAATTCTGACCCATAATATGCGTACCATTCAGAATCAGGGATAGCAGATGCGGATAAAGACTCATCGCTTTTAGAGGAAAGAAAACGCCAAAGGAGAGAAGGATTAATTTTGGCCCGTGTAGATTCGATATCAATCATCTTTTTTCTGTGAGCTTTTAGCTCCTTTGCGAATTTTCTTGTTGTGAGCAGGCGGATTGAATTGACTACCCCCGAACGGGGTCGTCCACAAGAAACCCAAAGTTGAAGCCAAAATTTAGACTTAGGATGGGTATCCACTAACTCTGGATTTTCAGACCAGCCTGGGAGGGTATGATGAGGGGGTCTACTTAGTGGGACGGCAGCTTTTTCAGCACAGCGAAGCGCATGGCCAATTTCTGCGCAATAAAAGTCAACTGATAGTTGTGTTTCCTCCCTTGAAAGAGCAGTTAATCCAGAGAGAAGATGGAAAGGGACACGGATCTTACTAAGGACTCTGGCGGCTATACATATATATATATATATATATATATATATATATATATATATATATATATATATATATATATATATGTATATATATATATATATATAATATATATATATATATATATATATATATATATATATATATATATATATATATATATATATATATATATATATATATATATATATATATATATATATATATATATATATATATATATATATTCGATATTTCTAGGCCGATTGGGTGTTATTGAATGTTTGCTTAATGGTGCTTTGACCCTGTTCGGGCTGAAACTTTTTTTTTTTGCAGCATAATTTTTGATGAAACATTTTTCTGCAGCACAATTTTGATGAAACTTTTTTTTGCCGCACAAATTTTGATTAATGATAGCATAAAATCCTTGAATCTTTCAACAAGAATCCGTAGGTACTTTTTAGACTTGTTTGCGTAATCTGTCAAATTTTGTCCGTTTTTCTGCTGCAGGTTTATGCATCACAACGGTTCAACGGCTGCCTTGAAATATTTCTACTGAGCTGTTAAAAAAACCAAATAATTGGATGCACTGGGATTCGAACCCTCGCCCTCTCGGACAAAGAATTCTAAATCCAGCGCATATTTAACAGATTTGACATAATCAGATTTAACAGAAGTAGTCCATTAATATATGACAAAGGAAATGAGGGTCATGTCCTTTAATCTAAACTTTTAATCCTCAAGGTCAGTGAGGGCATTTCCAGGGGAATACTCATACAAGATAGAAGCTAGTTCTTTGGATATTTTTCTTGGCTTCTAGAACTTGACTTAGCCTATTCCTATGCCTACATTAATCCTGTGCGAATTATTCAGAACGAGTCTATTAGAGTATTATCAGGTAAATTAGAAAGAGAATCGGTACGAGAAGTTTATATGAATCTTAGGATATTGTTGGCGACGGGTCTTCATCATTTTTATATATTAGTGTTTAGGTATAGGTATGATGTGAACCTGCTGCCGGAGTATTTTAATGGTTTATTTCATAGCCGATGGAATATACATAACCACAATACTTGGGGACAGGAGTGATTATTATAATTCATCTATAGTATCTGTCAGGTCCATTTTTTCTTTTACTACAAACGGTACAGAATAATTTGGAAAATGAAATGAAGAAGATAGAACATTTAGTGATTTTAAAGGAAAATTGGAAGAAAAATTATTACGTTAAATAAAGCTGCAATTCATTTTTGGTTGGTCAAAATGACCCCACTGTACGGACATGGTATGTAGTTTCTGCCCCCCGTTGTATTAGTCTTTTTTTTCATATTATAGTGAATTTAAATGATACTATAAAAAAAATGTTCTGATTCAACCCACGTCAACCGTTTGGTTTAGGTGAATCATATTGATTTTTGAATGTTAATTGTAGTCAAAGTTAAGTACATATGTACATACATTAATACATTTCTATCGTAATGTTATTTTCAAAAGTATTTGAACTTATTATTATGTTTTATGCGTTTTGTTGTATTTGTGTTATCCATGGACCATGGGGCTTTTGTGAGAAAAATATCTATATCTATGTCAGTACCGATATATCAATATGCTATTTAAATACTTCGTACCAGTTTTCACGCTTCAACGGCTGCAATGAACCGTTTCTGTGCGAACATTTTTACAACTTAGCTGCATCCGCTATCCATGAGCTGTTTAGCGTTAAAAAACGCGCATCAGTATGAACCAAGGGTTACACACAACCAAGATTGCACAGCCTAAACACTTTTCTTCTTTATAGGATCTCGTGTTATATAGCGAAGAAGAAGAAGAAAACCCTACCTCTGAACTACCAGACCTCTTGGGGCATAAAGCATCAATCTCGTCCAAAAATATAACACAAGGTGCTGAATTCTGAGCTCTTTGAAAACACTGCCGTAATGCTCGCTCACTCTCACCTACGTACTGCAAAAAATAAAACACATATGAGCCTATTATTAATATTTACACTTGCGTCCAATGAAACCAGAACATGGATGTTAAACATCAACCCTAAATTCTAATAAAAACCCATGTCCAATATAAATAATTAGAAATAACAATCAATGCTTAGAAAACAACTCATTCAATCTAAAAAGTGAAGAATTATTAGTTTTTAAGCTTATAAGTTTTAGTTTTGCGATATTTGTCGTGTTGATTTTCCTTTTGCTATTGATTTTCCTTCATTCGCTATCGCAGCCGATGCACGAGGAACATATTGGAAAGCAAACTTATTTTTTCTCTTGGCTGGACTAATATAACGGCCCTACTGTATCACACAATAAACTATCACCTATGAAGTCTCATATGCCTTGCTTATGGGACAAGCCTATGGCTTACTCCATTTCTGATTAATAATAATAATGAAGTTAACTACAAAAAAGGGCCTTGGATACTAGTTGAAAGAGACACCCCCCCACGCCTAAAAAACAATTAACGGATGTTGTATTTGTTTCTGATTTTGACCCTCCTCTAAGAAACTTGGCCCCCATAAGCCTCCTTAAGTCAAGTAAGGGGGCCAAGTTGATGGCCCCCATTCAACTTGTTTACATGTTTACATATGATATAACTTTCTGTTACTAAATCTAATTATGAAATAATACATAATTAAAAGAACGAGAGAGGCCACCCAAAGATATTACGGGTGAAGGATCTTGCAACAAAATGGAATCTAAGATCCAGACAAACAAATTTCTTTTATAGTTATAATTTAATTATAAATTAAATATCATAATCATATGACATACAAATTTCCATCATCATTATAATCATATTATAGTTTACTATAAATTTTGCTGAAGTCTGTTGGATGGAATTCCTTTTCGGTCACCTAAACAACAAGACAAGCAGGCCGTCTCCCATCATTGTGTGGCAACGCATAACATAATTTTTAAATTGCCTGCCAGATATCGCCAGACTTGAAGAATAAGACTATGATAGTCTATATTATAGTCTTTAGTCTATATTTTATAGCTGTATAACTATACTCTATAATAACTATACTCAGTATATGTATGTTAAACTGACAATGCACATTCACTTGTATTTTTCAGTAAAGTGCAAATTTTGTTCTGGTCTTGGGAATTTAACTAAACCTCCGTGTAACTGTACCCCCTTTAACTGAACTCTCATGCAACTCAACCTTCCATGCAACCCCATCTCCCTCAAAACACTTTTCAGTCATTTCTCGTTAAATTGACAATACTGTCCAAAAACATCACTTGTGTATTATACAGTACATAATCACGACATCTCCTCCAATTCGCAAATCCCATTACCCCTTTTTTTCGTAAAGGTTAATCAAACATTTCCTATTGTAAAAGCATTAAAAAATTTTCCAGTCACTAATTACCCCTTTTTTGCAAATGTTAAACAAAAAAAAACTGCTTTGAATTCAATTCTCTTACTAATATCAACTGTAACGAAAACTATTTCTTTTATTCGAATCCCTATCACCAATCAAGTTATACTCATTCCTCTTGGCAAAGGTGTAATGACCTCTAGAATAGGACCACTAGAATACATACCAGAAAAACCTGTTTGGTACAGGGGCGCCCTCAAAATGGAACCTCTCATTACTACTCATAACTTAAAACACCAGCCCCGGGCCCTGGGGGGTTGTGACGACACCTGAGTTTTTGTTATCTGATTTTTGAGCATTTTTTAACTTAATGGCTATCTCAAAATTTTTATTGGATGCATTTGGGGAAAAGGGGCGTGGGGGGCTAGTTGCCCTCCAATATCTTTTGACTCTAAAAAACTGAACTAGAACTTTCCATTTCCAATCAAATGAGCCATCTCTGAAGTTTTTACGAGCATCCCTTCAATAAGAACATATATTCCCCAAGGGCATAACTTACAACACCTACCCTCGGGCCCTGGGAGTAGAGGTCTAAGTACCATTTTGCGTACCGCCATAGGAATCTCCATACTATTTGCGTACCACCATAGGACCATGTTATTCTACGACCGCCATAGGATCATGCTATTCTACGACTGCCATAGGACCATGCTATTCTATGTTCCTTTCCAATGTTATTCTATGGGACCCCTACACGTGATTAAAAACACGCTTTGAATCTCCATGCTATTTGCGTACCGTCATAGGACCATGTTATGCTACGACCGCTATAGGACCAGGCTATTCTATGTTCCTTTCCAATGTTATTCTATGGGACCTCTACACTTGATTAAAAACATGTTTTGAAACTACATGCTATTTGCTTATGTTCCCATGGTACATTTCCAAACAAAGTGATAAAAAAAGAAAAAAACACGTTATGAAACTACGTGCTATTTGCTTATGCCCCGTTGGTACCAATCCAAACGAGCGGGGATTCCCCACCTGTTCCTAAACATTGCAAAAAAGATAGCAGTATGAACGGTACATGAAATGGGACAAGAAAAACCCATGCCTGAGACATTAAACTTACAAGTGCATTTTAAAAAGCTAATCTGCCTTGGAAACAGTTTGACGTGTTCGGGGAGATTACGTTCCTTGGCGTTTGATTGACATTTGCAAAAAAGGGGTAATTAGTGATTGGATAATTTTTTAACATGAAATCTCTGAATAAAATATTTTTGGAGGGATGGGATGATGGGAGAAGGATTTCTTAGAGTACTTATAGTGCTGTACTGTGGGCCGACTTGCTAGCAAAAACCCATATGATTGACTTGAAATAAAAAAATTTAAGAAGAAATGGCTGAAAAGTGCTTTGGGGGGAGATGGGTTGATTGTGTACTGTATAATACACAAGTGATGTTTGGACAGTGTTGTTAATTTAAAATATACTTCAATATGTTGTAAATTTATAATAGTTAAGAAATAAAAAAATTTAACAAGAAATGGCTGAAAATGTTTTGGGGGGAAATGGGTTGATTGTGTGCTGTATAATACACAAGTGATGTTTGGATAGTGTTGTCAATTTAAAATATACTTCGATGTCTTGTCAATTTAAAATAGTTGAGAAATAAAAAAAATTAACAAGAAATGGCTGAAAAGTGTTTTGGAGGGAGATGGGTTGATTGTGTACTGTATAATACACAAGTGATGTTTGGAAAGTGTTGTCAATTTAAAATGTACTTCGATGTGCTGTCAATATAAAATAGTTAAGAAATAAAAAAAAATAACAAGAAATGGCTGAAAATTGTTTTGGGGGGAGATGGGTTGATTGTGTACTGTATAATACACAAGTGATGTTTGGACAGTGTTGTCAATTTAAAATATACTTCGATGTGCTGTCAACATAAAATAGTTAAGAAATAAAAAATTTAGCAAGAAATGGCTGAAAAGTGTTTTGGGGGGAGATGGGTTGATTGTGTACTGTATAATACACAAGTGATGATTGGACAGTGTTGTCAATTTAAAGTATACTTCGATGCGTTGTCAATTTAAAATAGTTAAGAAATAAAAAAATTTAACAATAAATGGCTGTAAAGTGTTTTGGGGGGAGATGGGTTGATTGTGTACTGCATAATACACAAGTGATGTTTGGACAGTGTTGTCAATTTAAAATATAATTCGATGTGCTGTCAATTTAAAACCAACATTGTACCTATCCAGATTGAGCGAGTCATAACTTTTACCGAAGATATTAATCAAGATTTTATTTTCGTCAAGGAAGTGAAATACATTAACCTAACAAGAGCATAATTTTTGAAACTTATATTTAAAATTAAAATTCAATAGTATATCGAATCTGTATTGTTTTTGTTGGTTCGACTTAATAGGAATTCTGAAACCAGATGGTCTTTGAAATTTCTTGATGACTAACATTAAACCTAAGGAAATTTATGTATTTGGAATCAGTATACAAAGCCAATCATTTTCATGTGTCTATAATTATTAAAATTCTGTTTTTTGAGTTACGGTTACTTTCAAGGCGAGTTACATTTTACTTTTACTTTGTTTCCCAAAAACTGATTAAAATTAAGTTTTTTTTCTTGTAGTTGTTTTCGTTTTTTTTTTTTTCGACTTGATAGGAATTCTGAAACCGGATGGTCGTTGAAAATTCTTGATTACTAAAGATTTTTGTTTTTATTCTAAAAGGCTTAAAATTCTTTTTTATCACTTGTAGAGGTTCCATAGAATAACATTGGAAAGGAACATAGAATAGCATGGTCCTATGGCGGTATGGAGATTCAAACATGGTTCTATGGTGGTACGTATATAGTATGGAGATTCAAAACGTGTTTTTAATCACGTTTAGAGGTCCCATAGAATAACATTGGGACGTAACATAGAATAGCATGGTCCCATGGCGGTCATAGAATAACATTGTCCTATGGCGGTACGCAAATAGCATGGAGATTCAAAGCGTGTTTTTAATCACGTGTAGGGGTCCCATAGAATAACATTGGAAAGGAACATAGAATAGCATGGTCCTATGGCAGTCGTAGAATAACATGGTCCTATGGCGGTACGCAAATAGCATGGAGATTCCTATGGCGGTACGCAAAATGGTACTTAGACCTCTACTCCTGGGGGGGGGGTCTTTGTCGACCCCAGAGTTTTCCTTATATGGTCTTTGAATTATTTTTATAAAAAGCTATCTCAAAGTTCTTATCGGATGAGTTTGAGGAAATAAGGACGTGGAGGAGGGGGGGGGCTTTATAAAAAAAATTATAAGAAATTTTTGTTATATGATCTTTGAACCATTTTTTAACAAAATAGCTATCTTAAAATTTGTATTGAATGCATTTGAGAAAAATGGGTTTGGGGGAGCTGGGTCCCCTTCAATATCTTTTGACGCTTAAAAAGTGAACAAGAACTTTCATTTTCCAATCAAATAAGCCCTCTATAAAGTTTATACGAGCATTCCTTCCATAAGAACCATATATAACCCCAGGGCATAACTTATAACCCTTGCCCCTTAAGACTGTGGGGGGAGTGTCCTGCTCAAACATATAATTTCCTGAACATTCAACTACGTTGAACAAAATGGCTCTCAAAATTTGGATTGAATGTGTTTGGGGAAATGGTGGGCGTGGAAGGGGTGTCAGTTGCCTTAAAATCACTTTAAACTATTAAAAAGGGAATTACCCATTTCAATTTCCAATCCTTTTTTCCTCAAACCCATTCTATAAGAACTTTGATATAGTTTTTTTAATAGTTCATTGACCATATAATGACTACTCCGGGGTAAAAAGCCCCCCAGGGCCCGAAGGCAGGCGTTGTAAGTTATGCCCTGGGGGAATTTATGGTTCTTATTGAAGGGATGTTCTTAAAAACTTCAGAGAGGGCTCATTTGATTGAAAATCGAAAAATCTAGTTCAGTTTTTTTAGATTTGAAAGAGATTGGAGTGCAACTAGCTCCTCCCCCCTCCACGCCTCTTTTTCCCCAAATGTATCCAATAAAAATGTTGAGATAGCCATTAAGTTAAAAATTGCTCAAAAGTCAGATAACAAAAACTCAGGTATCGTCACAACCCCCCAGGACCAAGGGGTAGGCGTTGTAAGCCCTCGTTAGTATTCAGTGCACATGCGCATTTCAAAACATTACCAGATAAGAAAAGTACTTTTAAAGTACCAAATAGTACCTTTCTTACCTGGTAATAGGGTACACTCCCTTCTGTATGCAATAATGTGTTCCTACAAATACATTATTCGGGAGGGGGGGGGAGGGAAGACGAATTTTCTGCTGGGAGAATTTTTAATGGAGAGGACTGTTTTCAGGGGGGGGGAATTTTCCGAAGGAATTTGATGCTGGGTGAATTTGCCAGAATTCATATACGAAATTTCTATATATGTCTTGCTTTCTCTTTACCGATTTAATTTTACGCTTGGAGATATTCAGAGTAGTTATCTGGGTTAAATTTTCGCCGGGATTAAATTGTCCAGAGGATGTTTCTATAGGGAGGAGGATTTTTCCATGGAGGTGGAGCCAGGTATCCTGGCGTTATTTAAAAAACGATCAGAAAAAAAACAGGTTTTTTCAACTGAAAGTAAGGAGCAACATTTAAACTTGAAAGGAACAGAAATTATTACGCACATGAGGGGGGTTGTCTTCAACATCATGAGATGTCTTCAACATCTCGCTTTTTGCGCTAAAGTTTAAATTTGTCCCAGTTCTGTAAAAACGATTTCTAAAACACAAGTGTCGTTTAACTAGAACAATAATTTTTTTTTTTTTTTAAGTGTCAAAAGACTTTAGCTGGAAGAGCGAGGTATTGAGGAGGGGGGCAACCACCCTCATATACTTAATAATTTCTGTTCGTTTTAAGTTTTAATGTTGCTCCTTATTTTCAGTTGAAAAAACATGTTTTGTTTTCATTATTTAAAGAAGCTTAGAGCCAAACAATTTTCTAAAGACAATGGGAGAAGTATGTCAATTAAAGTAAAAGTATTTAAAAATGAAAAAAAGAAGGTAGTTACAAAAAATACAGAAAACAATAGCCTGCTTACAAAAACTAAGATACAAACTCCCAGCAATAAGTTTTGTTGAGCAATACCAAAGTGTTGGACAGATATTTTCTAACAATATTGACAGTTTTGAACTTGGTTATCAAACACCAAAATATTTAATGCCTTTAGACTCAGTGTTTATGAGAACTAAGGCATTATCAAAGTAGTTTGTTCAAAGTAAAACATCAAAACTAAGATAAAGAAAATCAAATAAAAATTTTAATTCAATATTTTCAATTTAATCTTGAATGCCAAAAGCCAGTATAATAGACACGTTTAAACTTGATATTTGTAAAAAAAAATTAAATATTTTTCAAAGTGACTAATAGATATATATATAATCACTCCTAGAAACGAGAAAAAAATGATAATAAAACACAAAAAACGTATGTGTTCAGGGGAAAATACAGGAATTCTTAGCATTCCGTTCAGGGGAAACATTTCTGTTCATAGTGGCTTCATGTATCAGCTGATGGGCACTCTTGCAATGCAAGCAAAAGTTGACGGCATATTCTTACCGAAATTGTCCCTTATTAAGATGTTTTCCTTGTGTTTTCTATAATTATACGAACTTTCTTCTGTTCTAATAACTGCACTAATTACTAATAAACAAATACAAATTTAAGATCATACACTTCGTGGTAACGAACTGTAAGAAAGGAGTGACCCGGCTTAATAGGAACCAAAACTCTAAAAAATGGGATACCAATGGATACATCAAAAGATTCAGATTTTAATACTGATTTCAATTATATAACTTTCATCAAGTTTGGTCGTACTGATCAAAAGTTATGTGCCTGAGAAAATTTGGTGGATTTTCGTGAACCTGAATGAAAATATAGGCTATAGAGCCTGAATGAAAATCACACCATCAGATTCAGCGTATTAGAGATCCCTACTGTTGAGGTTTCAGGCTCCCATCTACAAAAATGAGGAATTTTGTATTTTTTGCCAGAAGAAAGATCACAGATGCGTGTTTATTTGTTTATTTTGTTTGTTTTTTTTCCCAGGGGTGACCGTATAGACCCAGTGGTCCTAGAATATAGTGGGAGGGCTCATTCGAACGGACATTAAAGTTCTAGTGCCCTTTTTAAGTGACTAAAAAAAGGAGGGCAAAATAGGAGTCACCCGATCAAAATTTTGAGATATCTGTTTTGTTCAGCATGGTCAAAAATTTAATAATTATGTCTTTTAGGATGACTTAATCCCCCAAAGGCCCCAGGGCGAGGACTGAAAGTTACGAACTTTACCCAATGTTTACATATAGTATTGATTATTGGGAAGTATACAAACGTTTTCAAGGGGGATTTTTTCTGATAGTGGGGAGGGGGGGGGGGTGTCGGGCTCAAATGCGAGGATCTTTCCATGGAGAAAGTTTTCATGGGGAAAGGGACATTGCTATGAACGGGGGACCGAATTTCCCAGCTTCTGGGTTGCAGCGGGAGCTAGCAACCTAGTAAGAGACGATCACGTCCAATGTTAAGAAATATAAAAACCCACAACTCCTAAAAAAAGAGTCAGATCAAAACAAAAAGTTCACCATTAGAACCGCCTTATCCAAAACCTCTGTTTAGGAAATTTTCTGTTCCTTAGCCTGAACAGCAAGGGAAATATATTGGCTTGAAAATCAAGAAAAGTTGCAGCTATACCTCTGCTACTACAGCATTCTGCCTAAACGGCATTTCTTTTCTTTTCTACAGATAGCTTGGCACTGGAACATTGTAAAGAGTTTTACAATGGCTCATTTTAAAGGAAATTAATGGAGTTAAAAACCTTTTGTAACTAAAGCCAATTATTTTTAAAACAGAACAAATTTTTTATCTTCTTTAAGAAAATTCAGAAGAGAACTTGGACATTTTGCACTTCTTCGAGAAAACTCAGAATTAAAGTGATACACTTTATCTTCATGTCGAAGATTCAAAATCAATGTATAAATTTTTCTATCTTCTATGAAAAATTTGGAACAGAACTTTAAATTTTTCATCTCTTTGCAAAAAATCGGAATTGAATTTAAGAAAATTAGAATTAAAGTGAAACTTTTTATCTTCACTGGAAAATAATCACAATCATAGCATAACTTTTCCTATCTTCTACAGAAAATTTTAAAACTGAACTTTAAATTTCTTATATCTTTGAGAAATTATGAACAGAAGTAGAAGGTTTTTTCATTTTCATTGGTAACATTCAGAATAGGTCAAACTATTTTCACTTCTTCAAGAATATTTAGAAGAGAACTTGAAAATTTAGCACTTTTTCAAGAAAATTCATAATTGAAATGATGCACCTTATCTTCATGTTGGATATTCCAAATCAACGCAGATCTTTTTCTAGCTTCTGTGAAAAATTTGGAACAAAACTTTAAATTTTTCACCTCTTTGAGAAAAATCGGAACTGAATTTAAGAAAAATTATAAATAAAGTGAAACTTTTTATCTTCATGGAAAGAAATCACAATCATTGCATTACTTTTTCTTTCTTTCATCTAAAAATTTTGAATAGAACGTTAAATGTATTTATTTCATTGTGGAACTGAAAACTGAAGTGGAAGATTTTTATTTTCTATGGAGAAATTGGAATTGAAGTGTGTTCTTTAGTAATATTCAGAAGCGAACATGAAATTTTCTTTACTTCGTTGAGAAAATTTTAAATTGAACTAGAACGTTTTATCTTCCGTGAAAATATTCACAAGTATTGTATTACTTTTTCTATCGTCCACCGAAAAATTTAGAATTGAACTTTAAATTTCTTTATGTCCTTGTGAAATAAGGAACTGAAGTGGAAGATTTTTATTTTCTCTGGTGAAATTAGAATTGAAGCGTGTTCTTTAGTAAAATTCAGAAAAGAACTAGAACTTTTCTGCATTTCGTTGAGAAAATTTTAAATTGAACTAGAACGTTTTATCTTCCGGGAAAATATTCACAAGTATGGTATTACTTTTTCTATCTACCATCGAAAATTTTATAATTGAACTTTAAATTTCTTTATGTCTTTGTGACATAAGTAACTGAATTGTAGGATTTTTGTTTTCTCTGGTTAAATTCTAATTGAGTTGTGTTCTTTTGCAAAATTCCGAAGAGAACATGATCTTTTTTATCTCCTGTGACAAAATTTGGACTTTATTATATAATTTTTCTATCGATGAGACAATATTCACAGGTAGGATATTACTTTTTATCTCTACCCCCTAATAACTTAGAAAAGAACTTTAAATTTCTTTATTTCATTGTGAATTATTGAACTGACGTGCTACATTTTTATTTTCTCTGTTGAAATTTGTATTTTATTATGTTCTTTGGTAAAATTCAGAAGAGAACTAGAATTTTTCTTCACTTCGTTGAGAAAATTTTAAATTGAGCTAGAACTTTTTATCTTCCGGGAAAATAACCACAAGTATAGTATTACTTTTTCTATCTTCCACCAAAAAATTTATACTTGAACTATAAACTTCTTTATGTCTTTGTGAAATAAAGAACTGAAGTGGAAGATTTCATATTATTTTGAAAAAATAGAAATGATCAATAACTTATATCATTTTCATGGAGAAAATTCAGAATCAAAGTTGAGCTTTTCTTCACTTCTTTGAGAAAATTTTTGAACTTTTATCTTTCCGTGACAATATTTGGAACATAACTTCAAATTTTTTCATCTCTTTGAGAAAGGTCGGAATTGAATTTAAAAAAATTTAGAATTAAAGTGAAACTTTTTATCTTCATGGAAAATAATCACATTCATAGTATAACTATTTCGATTTTTTATGGAAAAATTTAGAATTGAACTTTAAATTTTTATGTCGTGGTAAACTTAAAAGTGATATGGAAGCTTTTTATTTTCTTTGGAGAAATTAGAAATGAATTATTTTCTTTGGTAAAATTCATAAGAGAACAAGAACTTTTCTATCTTCTATGAAAAATTTGGAACAGTATTTTAAATTTTTTGATCTGTTTGAGAGAAATCTGAACTGAAGTGGAAAATTTTATATTATTTTGGGAAAATAGAAATGATCAATAACTTATTTCATTTTCATTGAGAAAATTCAGAATCGAAGTTGAACTTTTCATCACTTCTTTGAGAAAATTTAAAATTGAAGTGAAACTTTTAATCTTCATAGAAAATAATCACAATCATATTATAACTTTTCCTATCTTCTATGTAGAAATTTAGAACTGAACTTTAAATTTTTTATGTCATGGCGAACTTAAAACTGAAGTGGCAGCTTTTTATTTTCTCTGGAGAAATTAGAATTGAATTGTGTTCTTTGGTAAAATTCAGAAGAGAACTTGAATATTCACGATCAAAGTATAACTTTTCCAATATTCTATGAAAAATTTGGAACAGAACTTTAAATTTTTTTCATCTCTATGTGAAAAGTCGGAACTGAATTTAAGAAAATTTAGAATTAAAGTGAAACTATTTATCTTCATGGAAAATAATCACTACCATACTATAACTTTTCCTATCTTCTACAGAAAAATTTAGAACAGAACTTTAAATTTTTTATGTCTTGGTGAACTTAAAACTGACGTGGAAGCTTTTTATTTTCTCTGGAGAAATTAGAATTGAATTGTGTTCGTTGGTAAAATTTAGAAGAGAACTTGAACTTTTCTATCTTCTATGAAAAATTTGGAATCGTATTTTAATTTTTTCATCTCTTTGAGAAAAATCTGAACTGAAGTGGAAATTTTTTATATTATTTTGGGAAAATAGAATTGATCAATAACATATTTCATTTTGTCTGAGAAAATTTAGAATCGAAGTTGAACTTTTCTTCTTCCCAGAAAATATATTGAACATAACTTTAAATTTTTTCATCTCTTTGAGAAAGGTCGAAACTGAATTTAAGAAAATTTAGAATTAAAGTGAAACTTTTTACCTTCATAGAAAATAATCACAATCAAAGTATAACTATTCCTATCTTCTATGGAAAAATTTAGAACTGAACTTTAAATTTTTTATGTCTTGGTAAACTTAAAACTGTAGTGGAAGCTTTTTATTTTCTCTGGAGAAATTAGAATTGAATTGTGTTCTTTGGTAAAATTCAGATTAGAACTTGATCTTTTCTATCTTCTAAGAAAAATTTGGAACAATATTTTAAATTTTTTCATCTCTTTGAGAAAAATCTGAATTTAAGTTGAAAATTTTCTTTTATTTTAGTAAAATATAATTGATCAATAACTTATTTCATTTTCATTGAGAAAATTCAGAATTGAAGTTGAACTTTTCTTCTTCCGGGGAAATATTTGGAACAGAACTTTAAATTTTTTCATCTCTTTGAGAATGGTCGGTATTGAATTTAAGAAAATTTAGAATTAAAGTGAAACTTTTTATCTTCATGGAAAATAATCGCAATCACAGTATAACTTTTCCTATCTTCTACGGAAAAATTTAGAAGTGAACTTTAAATTTTTTATGTCTTGGGACTTTTCTTGTTCCGGAAAAATATTTGGAATAGAACTTTAAATTTGACTCTTTGAGAAAGGTCGGAATTGAATTTAAGAAAATTTTTAATTAAAGTGAATCTTTTTATCTTCATGGAAAATAATCACTATCATAGTATAACTTTTCCTATCTTCTACGGAAAAATTTAGAAGTGAACTTTAAATTTTTTATGTCTTGGTGAACTTAAAAGTGAAGAGTAAGCTTTTTATTTTCTCTGGTTAAATTAGAATTGAATTGTGTTCTTTGGTAAAATTCAGAAGAGAACTTGAACTTTTCTATCTTCTATGAAAAATTGAGCCTGCTAGTAGTATCATTATCTCTAAAATTATTTTTCTTACATCTCTGACCTTTTTAATAGATATTCTGAACGTTTGACGTTCTAGCATACCCTAAAAATTATGAACACTTAACAAAATAATGCATAAGATTTTTAATGAAATAAGGACATGTAGAATATTGATATAAAAATATGTTAAATACATTATTATACATTATTAGTACACTTGCGCTTCACTTTCCGTCAATTCATATTTATATTCATTGATGATATTGTCTGCTAATGTCCTTTTTATTATGCCTGCTATTTCACTGTCTATTGTCACATTATTTTTACATAGATAGAAGTTTTGGCACATTGACATGATATGATTTATGATGTTGATGCAGCTGTATGCTTGTCTTCTTTTTCCTTTTGCTTTCATTCGAATGCTAACACCGGAAGAATTGCGATAAGATCTATCAACGGCTAACATGCTACCAGAACCATTAGCTAGAAGTTGTCCCTCTTCATCAACTATTATTTTTAAGTTGGCATTCTCTTTGACTACTAATTTCTCTGGTAATGTTACTCTCGCATATCCACCACTTGCATTATGGAAATTCTTGGGTACACCAAAGGAATTTAACTCCTCACTGTCATGACAACGTGTGCATACATTGCCAATAAGATCTCCACTTGCACTCGTTTCATAGTTCAGGTATTTCTCCTTGTCAGCGTTCAACACGACAATGATTTTTTCATGTGCACATACTTTCGTCGAATAATTCATCTTCACTTTTTACAGATATGAAATGTGTGTTGATCCTTCCACTGCGTAAAAAAATACTGATTTAATGCATGCAATAAACTCGGTAGTGTCGATAACCTGCCATAGAGTACCAGTGGAAAAGCTGCGCCGTGTCCATGAACAAGCACAGAGTATGATTGGTAGAGCCGTAAGCATATTTCATGTCATTTTAAGATACGTAAAAAGTAAAAAAAAATACCATGTTAAAAAATTAAAAAAAGTATTTATGAATTGGGGAGGGGACTCTTTGAGGTTGGAAAATGGGTTTAGGAATGACATTATGAATGGAACTTGTTCAGAAAAGATATAATAAAGCCATAAAAAAGTATTAAAAAAATGGAGAGGGGACTCTTTGGGGGCCCGGGGAGGGTGTTTGGGGGACCCTTGGGGAGGGTGCCCTTCTGTGTCTCAATGCACAAAAAATATTAAAAAAATGGGGAGGAGGGGGGAGGGGAGGGGGAGGGGAGGGGGGGAGGGGAGGGGAGGGGAGGGGGAGGGGATTGGGGGGAGGGGGGTTGTGAGGAGGGGGAAGAGGGAGGGGGTGGGGGACCCTTGGGGGAGGGTGCCCTTCTGTGTCTCAATGCACAAAAAATATTAAAAAAATGGGGAGGGGGAGGGGAGGGGAGGGGGAGGGGAGGGGGGGAGGGGGAGGGTGGGGAGTTGTGAGGAGGGGGAGAGGGAGGGGAGGGTGGGGGGCCCTTTGGGAGCCTGGGGGACCTTTGGGGACCGGTGGAGGGCCTTTGGGGGTTCTGGGGGCCGGTTGAGAGCCTGGGGGACATTTGGAGACCGGGTGAAGGCCTTTGGGACCCCGGTGGTCTTTGGGAGCTCGGTGTGCCTTTGGGGGCCGGGGGAGGGCCTTTGGGGGTCCGGGGGGACAGTTGGGGGCCTGGGGGACATTTGGGGACCGGTGTAGGGCCTTTGGGACCCCGTTGGTCCTTTGGGAGCTCGATGGGCCTTTTGGGGGGCCCGGGAGCCCTTTGAGGACCAGGGGCGGGCCTTTGAGGGGCTGAGGAGGGCGTTTGGGGGGCTGGGGCTCTTTGGGAGCTTGGGGGACCTTTGAGTACCGGGGCTTCCTTCGGGGTGGGGTAGGGGGATCGGAACCCTTTGGGGTTGGGGTAGAGGACCTCACAACACTGTTCAAATGGAACATGTGTATTATAACGACCACAGAGTTTCACCCTCAAATTCTCTTCTAAAACCTTTCCTAAAATCTTCTTTCAAAATGTCTCTAACTGTTTCGCCGAAATAATCCCATAAAATGGATAAAACCGTTTCGCCCAAATAATCCCTAAACGTAATTTCAGCGTGTTCCTTTTGTTTGGCATCTCTGCGCTAACGCATTTCAAATTTCTAGGTACCCTTTCCTACGTTAATCTCTTCATCTCATAAATTTTCCTAGCTAAACTATTAGGGTTTCGTTAGAATATCAATTTATCTCTTCGACTTAAAGCTCCGTGAAGCCTTATTTAAAAATAGAATATCTATCTCTTTAGACTCCCGCATAATTCCAAGATAACAAGTGATGTCAATTATAATTCCTGACACTAAAGATCAATGAAGCCCTATTTAAAAATAGAATATTAATTTTTCTCTCTGACCTAAAGAACGTTTATCCCTTAGACCTAAGATTAAAGAAGCCTTAATGTTTCTTAATTCTCCCCTTCGTGAATCAATAATTTCCCCTAGCGATTATGTAAATCAAGTTCTCAGGTGCTACTCGTGACAGGACCACGTGGTTTATGGTTTTCCAAGTGAGAAAGTTCCTGTTTTTCCAAGTGAGAAAATTCCTGTTTTTTCAGTCTCAGTGAGAAAACCATATAACAGACATGAATTGCTGTTGACATCCGTAAATGTGACAAAGTTCCTGTTTTTTCATTCTCACTGAGAAAACCATAAAACAGACATGAATTGCTGTTGACATCCATAAACCACGTGGTCCTGTCACCCTGTTTTTCAAATTCTCACTGACAAAAACCATTAAACATCCATGAAAAACATCAAATAAATCGACCAACACACATAACCATCCAAGAAAACATACATAAATGTGACAAAATTCCTGTTTTTCAAATTCTCATTGACAAAAACCATAAAACATCCATAATTTGATGTTGACATCCGAGAAAAACATCAAATAAATCGAACAACACACATAACCATCCAAGAAAACAACCATAAATGTGACAAAGTTCCTGTTTTTTCAAGTGAGAAAATTCCTGTTTTTTCATTCTCACTGAGAAAACCATAAACCACGTGGTCATGTCACGAGTACTAGGGTCACTTCTACTAATGGCTAGTGCCCTTTTTAATAGTCGAAAGTGATTGGAAGGTACCTAACACCCCTTCTTCGCCCACCATTTGCCCAATCATATCCAATCAAAATTTTGGAATAGCCATTTTGTTCCACGCAGTTAAAGTTCAGGAAATTATACCTTAGAGCAGGACACTCCCCCCACAGTGTTCAGGGCAAGGGTTATAAGTTATGTCCTGGGGGTATATAAGGTTTTTCTTGATATGTTTGTCGTAGAAACTTGAAAAATGGCTCATTTGATTTGAAATTCAAAGGGCTAGTGCCCTTTTTAATAGTCGAAAGTGATTGTAGGGCAACTAACCCGCCTCTCATGCCCACCTTCTCCCAAAACACATACAATCAAAATTTTTGGATAGCCATTTTTTCAACACAGTTGAAAGTTTTGGAAATTAGGCCGTTATGGATGACAACCTATCCCCCCCACAACCCTCAGCGCAAGAGTTTTAAGTTATGCCCTAAGAGCATGTAAGGTTTTTATTGAAGGCGATGTTGTAATAACATCCAAAACGGCTCATTCAATTGAAAATTGAAAGGGCTTTAATAATCAAAAGTGATTGAAGGGCAACTAGCCCCCCTCTCACGCCCACCATTTCCCCAAACACATCCAATCAAAATTTTGATTTATCCATTTTGTTCAATGTAT
The DNA here is from genome assembly GCF_049724085.1 of Artemia sp. Qi Xiang Cuo. NCBI lineage: Eukaryota > Metazoa > Arthropoda > Branchiopoda > Anostraca > Artemiidae > Artemia > Artemia sp. Qi Xiang Cuo. The sequence continues at coordinate 52,347,591 of NC_142799.1, read as the reverse complement.
TCGAAAGTTCTGGAAATTAGGTCTCATAGGATGATAACCCAATCAGAGTTTTCAGTGTAAGGGTTGTAAGTTATGCTCTGGGGGCATATTAGGTTTATATAGAAATTTCAAAAGGGGCTCATTTGATTGGAAATTGAAATTGCCCTTTTTAATATTCGAATGTGAGGGGAGAGTAATTAACCTCCCCCCCTTACGCCCTCCAGTTCCCCAAACACATCCAATCAAAATTTTGAGATAACCATTTTGTTCACCGTAGTTTTAAGTTCCAGAAATTAGATCTTTGAGGATGACAACCCCTCACAACCCTCAGGACAAGGATTGTAAGTTATGCCCTGGGGGCATATAAAGTTTTTATAAAAAGGGCTGTCGTAGAAACTTCAAAAAGGGCTCATTCGATTAGAAACTGAAATGCTTGTCCCCTTTTTAATAGTCGAAAGTAATTGGAAGGCAACTAACAACCGTTCCACGCCCACCATTTCCCCAAACACATACAATCAAAATTTTGAAATAACCATTTTGTTCCACGTAGTTAAAGTTCAGGAAATAATACCTTTGAGCAGGACAAAACCCCCACACAGTCTTCAGAGCAAGGGTTATAAGTTATGCCCTGGGAGTAAATAAGTTTTTATTGAAATCTTTATCGTAGAAACTTGAAAAAGGACTCATTTGATTTGAAATTCAAAGGTCTAGCGCCTTTTTTAATAGTAGAAAGTGATTTGAGGGCAACTAGCCCCCCTCTCTCGACCACCTTTTCCTCAAAAGCATCAAATCAACATTTTTAGATAGCCATTTTGTTCGGTGTTGTGGATTTCTAGATAGAAATTATGTTTTTGAGGAGGACACTCACACTTAGCCCTCAGGGCAAGGGTTGTAAGTTATGCCCTTAGGCCATATAGGGTTTTTTCTGAACACATCGTCTAAGAAACTTCAAAAAGGGCTCATTCGATTTGAAATTGAAATGGCCTGGGAATTAGGGAATTAGTTTTGAGAAAGTTTTGGGAATTAGGCTGTTAAGGATGACAACCTATCCCCCCCCCATAAACCTCAGGGCAAGAGTTTTAAGTTATTCCCTAAGAGCATGTAAGGTTTTATTGAAGGCGATGTTGTAAAAACATCAAAAAGGGCTTATTCAATTGAAAATTGAAAGGGCTATTGTCCTTTTAGTAGTCTAAAGTGAATGAAGGGCAACTAACCCCCCTCTCACGCCCACCATTGCCCTAAACACATCCAATCAAAATTTTTATATATCTAATTTGTTCTGGAAATTAGGTCTCATAGGATGATAACCCAATCAGAGTTTTCAGTGCAAGGGTTGTAAGTTATGCTCTGGGGGCATATGAGGTTTATATAGAAAGTTGTTGTAGAAATTTCGAAAGGGGCTCATTTGATTGGAAATTGAAATTGCCGTTTTTAATAGTCGAAAGTAAGGGGAGAGTAATTAACCCCCCTCTTACGCCCTCCAGTTCCCCAAAAACATTCAATTAAAGTTTAGAGATAACCATTTTGTTCAACGTAGTTGAAAGTTCTGGAAATTATGTATTTAAGGATGACAAACCACCCAGAGTCACCAGGGTGAAGGTTGTAAGTTATGCCCTAGGGGTATAAGGTTTTTAATGATAGAGCTGTCGTAAAAACTTCAAAAGGGGATCATTCAATTGGAAATTTTGAGGGCTAGTGCCCTTTTTAATCGTTGAAAGTGATTGGACGGTAACTAACCCCTCTCTCCCGCCCACCATTCCCCCAAACACATCCAATCAAAATTTTCATACAGCCATTTTTTTCAGCGTAGTAGAAAGTTCTTGAAATTAGGTCTGTGAGGATGGAAACCCCTCCCCCTCCAGCCCTCAGGGCGAGGGTTGTAAGTTATACCCTGGGGGCATATAAGGTTTTTATTGAAAGGATTGTCATAGAAACTTCGAAGGGGCTCATTTGATTGGATATTGCAAGGGCTAGTGTCTTTATTAATAGTTGACGGTGATTAGAGAAAGACTAACACCCCTCTCACGCCCACACTTTTTCACAAACACATCCAATCAAAATTTTGAGATAACCATTTTGTTTAACGTAGTTCAGAATTCTGGAAATTAGGCCTTAGAGGAAGACAACTACCCTCACAGCCCTTAGGGTAAGAGTTGTAATTTATGCCCTTGGGGCGTATAAGGTGTTTATAGGAAGTGTTGTTGTAGAAACGTAAAAGGTGTTTATAGGAAGTGCTGCCTACAGTAATTTATATTGAAGTTATTATATTTAGCTAGAAGGCAGCCAAATCGAGTTGTTTAACTTCACATCTAAGAGATACCACTTTAAATTCAATATATTAAAAATTTTCTCCGACGGGGAATCGAACATGGGTCTTCCGCATGACAGGCAGGGATAGTTTTATAATAAAGAACGAACACTTGCTCACAGTAACTAAAATAATAATTAATAGGAGTAGCTTCAGCTTTAGTGGCAGTACTATCATTAGTATATAAAAGATCGACCTGAAAATTACTAAAGAACAAATAACAGCATGTAATGGAGTTTTTAGTTGCCTGATTTTCTGTGTTTTTTTAATTTAAAACACGGGACAGATTATGGTTGAAAAAAAGCTGGTGAAAATTTTGTTCGAGCCGGAATTTGAACCAGTGACCTATGGATATCAATTTAACCTCTACAGTCCACAGCTCTACCTACTGATCTACAGAAGACTTACAGTAACATTTGACTAAACATTATATCCTGTATTTCCGGGTTGCAAAGGTGACTAGCAACCTAGTAAGAGACGATCACGTTCAATGTTAAGAAATATAATAATACAAAAATAGTCAGATCAAAATAAAAAGTACACTATTATAACCACCTTGTACAAAACCTTTATATAGGAAACTTTCTGTCCCTTTGCTTGAACAGCAAGGGAAATATATCAAACAGTTCGTGGTATCGAACTCTATAGTAAGAGTGACTCGTCTAAATAGTAACTGAAACTCTAAACAACGGAATTTTAATATCAATAGATACATAAAAAAAATATCAGATTTTATACTGATCTTAAATTACATTAAAGATGCCGTAGGATTTTTCCTTTTTTTACATAAAGGATCAATATAGCTGAGTACAAATTGGGATTATTTAAATTCAAATATTAAAAATCAGTTTTTAATTAATGATATTAGTAGTCAAATAGTTCATGGTAATGAAGTGTATAGTTAGAGTGACTAGTCTCAATGGTAACCGAAACTCTATAAAACAGAATTTTAATATCAATAGACACATCAAAAGAATTTTGTTTTTATGCTGATTTTAAATATTTAAGTTTCATCAACTTTAGTCTTACTGATCAAAATTATATTTAAAGACGATCATTAGAGGAACAAACCATTGCATATATTAGACTTTAGTTTTCTAAATTGGCACCGAAAACTAGAGAATTTTTCAAGCTCAAATTGACGCCGGTTTTCTCTTAAAAGCGGCGCTGATTTGGAAATCAGTTTCCAATACCAGCTAAGTGTGCCCAGCCCTTAAGATCTCATGCTAAAAAATGGGCCTATTTGTTCTCTTTGGGCCGTTTTTTCACTCATTAGTTTGCTAACATCTTACATCTTTTGTCAGAAAACGCTTAAAAATAAGAGGCCCGTTTTTTAGCACTAAGATCTTACATCTAAGATCTTACATCTTTCTGCAAAGATTATCGTTTTTTAACTCATCTTTGTTCTGAGATCTTACAGCTCACAGACGTTAGCAAAAAGTGTGAAGACCGCCACTGTTTTACCATATAGAACAATAGGCCTGTTTTTTAACTCGTCAATGTGCTAAGAACTTAAATCTTTTGTCAGAAAACGCTTAAAAGTGAAATATTTGAACAAAGATCTTACATCTTTGGTCATTTTTGTGGAAACGGTTTTCATCATTCTGCTCTGACCAGCGGTCTGAGAACAATGATGAGTAGATCATCAAAGTTCTCTCATCATTGTTCTATATGGCAAAACAGTGGCAGTCTTCACACTTTTTGCTAACATCAGTGAGCTGTAAGATCTTAGAACAGAGATGAGTTAAAAAACGATAATATTTGCAGAAAGATGTAAGATCTTAGTCCTAAAAAACGGGCCTAATGATGAGAGAACTTTGATGATCTACTCATCATTGTTCTCAGACTGCTGATCAGAGCAGAATGATGAAAGACGTTTGCACAAAAACGGCCAAAGATGTAAGATCTTTGTTCAAACATTTCACTTTTAAGCGTTTTCTGACAAAAGATGTAAGATCTTAGCACATTGATGAGTGAAAAAACAGGCCTAAAATCTTTGAACAAAGATCTTATATCTTTGGTCGTTTTTGTGCAAACATCTTTCATCATTCTGCTCGGATCAGCGGTCTAAAGAACGATGATGAGTAGATCATCAAATTTCTCTCATCATTGTTCTATATGGCAGAACAGTGGCGGTCTTCAAATTTTTTTCTAACATCAGTGAGCTGTAAGATCTTAGGAACAAAGATGAGTTAAAAAACGATAATCTTTGCGGAAAGATGTAAGATCTTAGTGCTAAAAAAAGGGCCTATTGTACCAGTTCTTGGGAACTATAGCTGCGTTCGTTTTCGTCGTTCTATGGAAATCAAATCCTGGGTTTTGCAATTAAGCCGTTCGTTTTCGCCGTTCTATGAAATGTTTTGCTTCTAAGCCGTTTTTTGAAATGCCGTTCTTCGTTCTTAGCACCGTCGTTCTTTGAACGACGAACTGAGCCTCATACTCAGTTAAACAACTTTAGTTTTACTTTTGGGCGCCAAGTTTTAAAATAAAAAAAAAAACTTGACAGAAAACAAATTTATTGATTTATTTAATTTTGTAGATTTTTTTGATGGGGTTTTTCATTTAAAAAATGGTAGTGATTTGTTTTTCGTATATGTTTTTCGTTAAGTTGACCCTCTTCTGATTTCTAAGTGTTAAAAATTTGAAATTTTTATTGAAATTATTTGATTATTTTTATCCTATTGTATGAAATTTTTATCCTATTATTTGATTAAAATTTCAAGCCATATCAATATTTTCTTTTCAAAACTCAGGAAATGTATTTTTAGATATTTAAAACCTCATAAATTAGGATTGAGCAAAGTTGTGAAGCTGAAAACAGGCTTTTTGTACTTCATTTAAGCAAAAGACCTGTTTTGCATGGTTCCACTTTTATAACACAAAAATCTTTAAAGGTCAGCAAAAGTCACTGCCCTATAAAGGAAAAAGAGTGGAGATAGATTCTTGAAAACACCTTACCGGAGCATACTTTAGCATATAGACCCATCCCGCAAATTTTTTTTTTCTTAACCTAACCCCTTCCCAAAATATGAAAAAAGCAACTGAACTAGACTTTTACCAAAAACTTCCATTTTCCTTGTGTCCAATAGACCTTGTGTAATAAAAAAAACACTGAATAACTGCCTTCTTAAAAAAAATCGATGGACAAGGGAATGAAATACGTCCAGACTTACTTTTCCTATCTCTAAGTCACCATTAGCAAGTGCAAAACATATCTGTGATCTTCCTGAAATAAAAACATCTTCTGCCACAGCTTCCAGTAGGAGCTCATTGTCAGAGTAACTTAACTCTATTGCTTTTTTTGCTACATTCACTAGTATATCTTCCATTTTTGTTTTACTGTTTGATTGAAATTTTATCTGTGGCTTTGAAGTTTTATCTGGCTAAGGAAAGCTCTTATAAGCCGTTTTTTTAGCTAAAACGACATTATTAGAACGGCAAAATAAAACGCAATTTAAGAATAAAACCGAAAAAATATTCTAAGGACTAAGAACGACAAACGGCGAAAACGAACGCAGATTATGTTACCGCTTACAGAAATCAACGCTGCTTTAGGAAGAAAAGAATTCAAAATCTAAAATTTTGGGAATTAGAATTCATTCAAAATGTTTAGCTCTACTAGTGGTTTTTTTAAATGCAACTGAATAATGAGTGACTCAAAGAATGAGCTGCTGCATATGGGGGATATAGTTACCCTCTATGCTGATTCAACAGAGACTGGTTTCCTGAGCACTCTTGGGTGAGTTTTACACATAGCCTAAAGAGAGTTTCCTGACTTTCCATCTTTTCTTGATGAGTTTAAAAAATATTTTGGCATTTGCCTATAGAGCTTATTAGAGAGAAGGAAACATGTTGAAAAAACAATTGTTACTTCATAATCTATGCAGGATAAAAAACCAGTAGCCTATCCAATTGAGCTGAATTATGTAAAACTAAAATCTCCACTCCTTGTTACTAAAGAGGAATTGAGGGTAAATATCTACCAAATCATATTATTGACTTACGCTTAAAGTGAATATACCACTTGTTGCCTTTTTTTATGCTGATTACGAATATAATAATCATTTCTATCGGAAATGAATTTCAGCCCACCCTATATATGCCAATTCAGGGTATATATTTCTACATTAGGGGGGTAAGGGCAAATTTTGTTTCTGATGTAAATAGGAGGGAAGTTTAGACTTTAGCCCCCCCCTAATGTAGCAATATATAACTTGAATTGGCATGTATAGGGGGGGGGGGGGGGTTGAAATTCATTTCAAATAGAAATGATTATTATATTTGTAATAAGCATAAAAAAGGCATCAAGTGGTATATTCAATTTATGCGTTAGTCAATAATATGATTTGGTAGATATTTACCAAATTGAGAAGCATTGTATATATTAATTAATAGCTAAAAATCTATGCTATCCATCTATATGGTTACTAATACAACTATTTAAGATCAAATGCTAACAATTTTCTAAATGACTGAATTGGTATATATACCCTGAATTGGTAAATATATAGGCTACCCTCAATTGGTATATATAGGGGTGGGGGTAGTTCATTTCTGATGAATGCTTGTTAAATTTGGATTCAGGATGCAATTCTGACAATAGAGGTAGGTTTATTTCATAGCTACCTGAATAGTCTGTTAATGTAGCCTAAACCTTATCCAAAATTATTAGTTTAATTAGTTTATTGACTTACCAGTAATTTTTTGTTGTTCATATTATTGACTTACAAATAAAGTAAACACACCACTCAATGCCTTTTGTTTGTTCTTTCCAAATATAATAATCACTTTTGCTGCAAATGAATTTTACCCCTACCCCTATGTATACCAACTCAGGGTATATATTTGCACATTAGGGGGGGGTAAATCTCTTTCTGATGCAAATGAGAGGTAAGTTTAAACTTTTAAGATGTAAATTTTAAATTTTTAATTTATGCTGACAAATTATCAGTCAAAATTTAAGCAAGAAGGCAGGGCTCTTGTTACTGCCCTCACATTGCATCATGCTGTAGTAAAATAGGAGTGGTCCAAAAACCTATCTCTATTTTTTCAGAATGCCAAAGAAAAGTGGTCTTTCCCAAAAAGAGGTCTTTTACCCTATGCCCAATGAATAATGTCTAAAAATGTCTATTCTGTAGAATGTAAAAATAATATCCAACCATGCTTAAGTTTTATATAAATTAGACTATCTAACTAGTTAATTAATTAAAAAGTCCTTTTAAGTAAACAAGCATTAGCCAACAAGAGAAATAATTGAAATTTAAGATAAAAATAATTTTAGCTCACTACCCAGATTCAATAAAGCATGAGAGCCAACTTTTTGTCTAATTCTAATGTCTAGGAGGGGATTCCATGTCTTGCAAACTGTTCCTTGAGCTTAGTGATTATGGCTGCAGATGTCATGGAATGTAATTTATCAAAATCTCTGCTATAGTAATCTACTGTAAAATAAATTCATTGAAACAAGTCAGATGCTATGTGTTCCCAAGGTAGTGACAGGATTTCTGAGCAAATCATAGGCTTTTTTGGTTACAATTCATTGTTTTTGTGCAAACTTTACAGTTTTGTACCAATGTTTCTATGTCTTTATTCAGTCCAGGCCAAAAAATGACCATTCTTGCTCTTTGCTTAGTTTTATCTAGGTCAAAGTGGAACAAATGAAGTTTATGCTGGATGTTTTGTTTGACTAATGTGTAAGATATATGAAGCAACACAAAACCAACCAAAAACATTTGAAGAAAAATCTTAGAAAACCCAAATATACATTAAATGAGCAAATAATAATACCACATCCACAAGCAAGAAATAAGTATAAGTTCATCTAGTAATGTAATATATCTAGTAATGTTGATGATGGTGATGCAATTCATTCACAGTGAAATGAAATACCAGTGAATAAACTATCAAATTAAACTGGCCTCTGTCAGATAATTCTAGACCTTTGACTACCAAATTAATCAGAAGAAAATCTTCTACCTGAAGAAAGTAACTGCATTTCTTGAACATTATTCTATCCTGAGATATTAAGCTTTGAAATTTCCCTTGTTATAGCCTGTTTTAAAAAAAAAACATGTTTGGCTTCTGACAGGGTTGCTGCCAGCTCAAAAATAAAATCTGGTTTTTCTTCTAAAAAAATACTGGAACACTTTGTGCCCAAACTGCTGCCTAAACCAAAGTGTCCCAGAGAGAGCCCCCAGAAAAATGTGGACAGATGCCTGTTATGTACTTTAGACCTAGTAGAAGACTCTAATGCATTAGTTTATGATGGGTGTAGGAAATGGATGTGTTGTGACTCACTGAAAATATCCAATGCAGAGTATGAACTTCTTGTGAAAATGCAGGAGAAAAATGGTTTCAAATGGGACTGCTTGGTATAAATCAAGTGAGACCACCCCTAAATCAATTATCCCCCCCCCCCCCCCAACCCGCAGCTACTATCCAAGATATTACTTCAGTGATCATGCAAGCAATAGGAAACCTTCAGAGTAGTCTTGCCAATACCATTGTGCAAACTGAGAGTGCACTTAGATCTGAGCTAGGTTCTATAAAAGACAAAGTGAATAGTATGGAAGTAGCGCTATTCTCAAAATATGGTGTGGATGAAACAAAGCAAATTGTGGAAGCAGAAGTTCAAGCACTTAGTGCTAACTTTCAGCAGTTGTTAGAATCCAAAGTAAAACAGATCATCCATGCTGAAAAAGACAGAGAGCCACAGAAAAACAACATTGTTGCATATAGTATTGATGCTTCCATTGATGACACTAGCACTCTCAAGCAGTTTTTATCAACCAAGTATGGAATCAGTTGCTGTTCCATAACCAATGTCCATTGCCTAAAGCAGAATGTACAGTCTAGTGAATCAACCCAGAATACAGCACCATCCCTTTTGTTTACTGTGTCATTGTTTCAGATAGGCCTAACAAAAAAAAAAACAGATCTTGAAAGAGTATTACTCAAGAAAAGGAGCAGTACAGATCTGCCATGATTGATCAAAACAGGATCAAGAGAGATATAAAGCACTTGTTGCAGAGCTTAAGGACAGAACAGCTGGAGGTGAACAAAACCTTGTATTCTGTGACTTATGGATTGTGTCAAAAAACCCAGGAAGTGGAGGAGAAAACCCTCCTCCAACCCCAATGCAGAACTCCAAGCTGTGAACTGGGCAAATAATGTAAATATATGTGGTACAAAACATGTTAGTGCTATTTCTATGAAAAGACTCTCATCCATGACTAGTGACAGCTCATTGGAAAGCAAAACAAGCTCTGGAAGCTACTACACTGCTAACTCAAAAGTGCCAGTGGCAACTATAAGTGGAACAGATGAGGACTTGGGTCAGCCAAGCAGCAGGACCAACAACCAGATTAAGCAACACCAGAAACAAGTAAGTCCAGATTTTTCTGCTCTAATTGCTAACATAGACCAACTTCCTAACAAATTGATTTAGTTGAAATCTGTGATTTATTCCAAAAATTATGATCTGGTCCTATTGACTGATGTTTGTCCCAAGTCTAGTAGCAACAGGCTTGAAAATTCCCATGTTAAGATTCCAGCATATGCTTTCATGTCTAGCCTACAGTCTCCAGAATGTAGGCATCATACATTTGTGCTATTCAAGACATGTTATAGTATTCTGTTATTATGTCTCCCAGGTAACTCACAATTTGTCAAATCTGTTTGGTTTGACCTGTGTGATGACAGCAGTGGAGTAATAACCAGAGTAATAACACGGCTGTATTTATAGAAGCCCATCTGCCTCAGATTGCCACAACACTGAGCAGACAATAGCAACAATGCTGCATAAAGCAACTATGAATTCCATGGGGAACCTACTTATAGCTGATGATTTTAACTTCCCCGACCTTATATGGAAAGAGGGATACCTGTACTTACAAACAGTGGCAGAAGCACTACAACCTTAATCTCTACCAGATTGTTGAACAAGCTACTAGAGGTCAACTTTTCCAGAGACTAACTCTACTGGACCTAGTGGTCCTATGGGATATAGACCAGCTTCAGAACATAAATTACTTACCCCCTCTAGGAAAGAGCAATAATTTAATCCTAGATGTGAATCTATCATTTTGTAAGATAAAAAATGATTACATAAAGAAAACTTAAGTAGATTACAGGGCAATCAGAAAAGAGCTGGAAGGCATAGTTTGGTCACCTTTACTTCTAGGGGACATCAACCAGCAATGGGCTAACCTAAAGGACAAGCTACTTACACTTAAAAAAAAGTACATGTCAGTAAAACACATGCCAAAGCCCAAAACACTGCCTTTCATGACCCCCAAGATATGCAAGGGAAGAAACAGGAGAGGATGGTACTGGAGAAATTACAATAAAGGAGGGAAAGAAGAACAATACCAGAAGTTTGAAACAAACTAAAAATCCTAACTGAACAACTTTATGCAAGTTACAAGTCCAAGCTAGCTGATGATAGTAAGAATAACCAAAAGAAGTTCTGGAAGTACATATCTAGTAAGGACCATAGCAGATGGTCCATAAAAGCACTCAGTATGGGTGATAACAAGGAAGTGACCATCTTGAAGGACATTGCCAAACTCCTCAACAGGCAGTTTGTGTCAGCTTTCACCAATGAATCAGGTGGCCCTCTTCCTTATAGCCCATCATACTACATCCCTAATCTGGTGCCACCTATTCTGCTCTCCTCCCTCCTGTCATCAAAAAGCAACTTGAAGTGCTAGATGTCAACAAGTCTGCTGGTCCTGATAATTTGCACCTAAGACTATTGAAGGTGCTTGCCAAAGAAATTGCACAACTGCTATGCAATATATTCCAACTGTCACTTGACTTGAAAAAGGTACTCATGGACTGGAAGCTGACCCATGTCACCCCAATACTCAAGAAAGGTGACCACACCAAAGCCAAAAACTACAGACCCATCAGTCTGACCTCAGCAGTGGCAAAAATCCTTGAGTGGATTGTGAATGGTGAGATTCTGACACATCTCCATACCAATAATATAATTTCCCCCAACCAGCATGGCTTTCAGCCAGGAAAATTGGTTGTGACCAATCTCCTTGAGACATACAGCATTATAACAGATCACCTGAACAAAGGAATCCTTGTGGACCTGATTTTACTGGACCTAGCCAAGGCTTTTGACAAGGTACCACACAACTATCTCAGATTGAAACTTTTGGCAGCAGCTACCCATGCAGATGTGATTGATTGGGTCACGCACTTTCTGACTGGTCGGACATAGGAGGTTTGACTCTTCACAGCTAATGGCAACAAGGTTTTCTCCAAACCATGTAATGTTGTAAGTTGAGTTCCCCAAGGTACTGTTTTGGGCCCTACCCTTTTCCTCATATACATAAACAATTTGGTGAACAGAACAGAAACAACATCACTCTATGCTGACAACTCCAAGCTGTTTGGGCCTGCAAATCAACAAAGTCTACTGTGTGACCTTCATAAAATCCATACATGGGTACAAGATTGGCTAATTGTTTTCAACACAGTGAAGTACAGTGTCCTTCACTTTGGAAGCAACAACCCCTGTCACCAGTACAACATGTCCAATCCCAATTCACTGGCTGAATTAGTACTAAAGACAAGTCCCAAAGAAAGAGATCTAGGAGTGCTGATAGATGAACAATTGAAGTTCCATGGCCACTGGTAACAAGCAGTTTCAAAAGCAAATTCAAGCCTCAGTCTCCTCAAATGCATCATAACCAGCCGTTCCCATACAGTCTTTCTAAGGCTATAGCTAGGCCTGTTTTGGATTTTGGTACAAATCTCACCTCCCCTGCCTATAAGAATGATACCAGTTTAATCAAAGGAGTACAGAGGCGTGCCACAAAGTGTATAGCTGGCCTACAAGATCTCCCATACAACAAGAGACTGGAACGCATGCAGCTGCCAACACTTGTCTTCAGACGCTGCTGTTGTGATATGATGCTTTCCAGAGACTAACTCTACTGGACCTAGTGGTCCTATGGGATATAGACCAGCTTCAGAACATAAATTACTTACCCCCTCTAGGAAAGAGCAATAATTTAATCCTAGATGTGAATCTATCATTTTGTAAGATAAAAAATGATTACATAAAGAAAACTTAAGTAGATTACAGGGCAATCAGAAAAGAGCTGGAAGGCATAGTTTGGTCACCTTTACTTCTAGGGGACATCAACCAGCAATGGGCTAACCTAAAGGACAAGCTACTTACACTTCAAAAAAAGTACATGTCAGTAAAATACATGCCAAAGCCCAAAACACTGCCTTTCATGACCCCCAAGATATGCAAGGGAAGAAACAGGAGAGGATGGTACTGGAGAAATTACAATAAAGGAGGGAAAGAAGAACAATGCCAAAAGTTTGAAACAAACTAAAAATCCTAACTGAACAACTTTATGCAAGTTACAAGTCCAAGCTAGCTGATGATAGTAAGAATAACCAAAAGAAGTTCTGGAAGTACATATCTAGTAAGGACCATAGCAGATGGTCCATAAAAGCACTCAGTATGGGTGATAACAAGGAAGTGACCATCTTGAAGGACATTGCCAAACTCCTCAACAGGCAGTTTGTGTCAGCTTTCACCAATGAATCAGGTGGCCCTCTTCCTTATAGCCCATCATACTACATCCCTAATCTGGTGCCACCTATTCTGCTCTCCTCCCTCCTGTCATCAAAAAGCAACTTGAAGTGCTAGATGTCAACAAGTCTGCTGGTCCTGATAATTTGCACCTAAGACTATTGAAGGTGCTTGCCAAAGAAATTGCACAACTGCTATGCAATATATTCCAACTGTCACTTGACTTGAAAAAGGTACTCATGGACTGGAAGCTGACCCATGTCACCCCAATACTCAAGAAAGGTGACCACACCAAAGCCAAAAACTACAGACCCATCAGTCTGACCTCAGCAGTGGCAAAAATCCTTGAGTGGATTGTGAATGGTGAGATTCTGACACATCTCCATACAAATAATATAATTTCCCCCAACCAGCATGGCTTTCAGCCAGGAAAATTGGTTGTGACCAATCTCCTTGAGACATACAGCATTATAACAGATCACCTGAACAAAGGAATCCTTGTGGACCTGATTTTACTGGACCTAGCCAAGGCTTTTGACAAGGTACCACACAACTATCTCAGATTGAAACTTTTGGCAGCAGCTACCCATGCAGATGTGATTGATTGGGTCACGCACTTTCTGACTGGTCGGACATAGGAGGTTTGACTCTTCACAGCTAATGGCAACAAGGTTTTCTCCAAACCATGTAATGTTGTAAGTTGAGTTCCCCAAGGTACTGTTTTGGGCCCTACCCTTTTCCTCATATACATAAACAATTTGGTGAACAGAACAGAAACAACATCACTCTATGCTGACAACTCCAAGCTGTTTGGGCCTGCAAATCAACAAAGTCTACCGTGTGACCTTCATAAAATCCATACATGGGTACAAGATTGGCTAATTGTTTTCAACACATTGAAGTACAGTGTCCTTCACTTTGGAAGCAACAACCCCCGTCACCAGTACAACATGTCCAATCCCAATTCACTGGCTGACTTAGTACTAAAGACAAGTCCCAAAGAAAGAGATCTAGGAGTGCTGATAGATGAACAATTGAAGTTCCACGGCCACTGGCAACAAGCAGTTTCAAAAGCAAATTCAAGCCTCAGTCTCCTCAAATGCATCATAACCAGCCGTTCCCATACAGTCTTTCTAAGGCTATAGCTAGGCCTGTTTTGGATTTTGGTACAAATCTCACCTCCCCTGCCTATAAGAATGATACCAGTTTAATCAAAGGAGTACAGAGGCATGCCACAAAGTGTATAGCTGGCCTACAAGATCTCCCATACAACAAGAGACTGGAACGCATGCAGCTGCCAACACTTGTCTTCAGACGCTGCTGTTGTGATATGATGCTTAACTACAAGTATAAGGCGCAACCAAAGTACCCCCTTTTTACCAAACATTCAAGTCAGCACCATACAAGAGGACACTCACAAAAGCTGTCAAAACGTTCTGTCAATAGACAAACGTGGCAACACTTCTTTTCCATGTGTGTTGTCAACAATTGGAATAGTCTTCAAGCTGAAACTGCTACTCTACCCACAACTGTGTCCTTCAAGTCCAGACTGGACAAGGAATGGAATGACAAGCCATGGAAATATGAGTGGGACTGTCTGTCCCACTCAACTACCAACTGATGCCAACTTTATCATAATGAGTGTCTTGCAAGGAGACTGATGCCACTTTGGGCTTAAATTCCATTGCTCCAGCTCCAGCAGACCTCTCTTATGGTGTGTCACTGGGCCCTAACACAGTGACAAAATTTTGCCATCATTGACCCAGAGCACAACAGATCCTGTATGGACCTTAATTGCTCTGAAGTGCAAATTATATATATATGTATATATATATATATATATATATATATATATATATATATATATATATATATATATATATATATATATATATATATATATATATATATATATATATATACATATATATATAATAAAGTCTAACATATGTTATTATCCACCTTGTTAAATATTCAGGCTGTGAAATTTGCTCATTCTTTATTGAACTAGGTAGATAATTAGTATGTAACATAGAAAATCAAATATTCAGCTAGGTAGGTATATGTGTAAGATTCTTGGAAGTACTATTATTTTTGTAGGTGGATATTTTATTTTGATACTAATTATAGTTGGATATTATTTTTACATTCTACAGAATATAGTTTTTTAAAGAATATCTATTGGTCTCCTCCCTAAATATAGTTAACACATTTTGCATGTCCTTGCTATACTTTACCCCCCAAACCTGCCCTCCACTAATGTGAAAATATATAGTCAAAATTATATATTTCTATCTTAAGATACAAATTTGGTACTGTTCAAATATATCTACAGCATGCAAGACATAGGTTAGTTTATGTATTTAATATATGCTATGCTTTAGCCCCCCCCCCTAATGTGCAAATATATAGCCCACAATTGTTCATAAACTATTATATTTTCATCATATTCTGTTTTATTTCATTAGCATTAACCAAACTTCTCTTCTTGCGTGTTTTACAGATATTAGAACAGTACCAACATTTCTTACTTCATAATTTGCAGAATAATCATAGTCTAGTTAACACATTTTGCATGCAGCCTTTCAATATCTTACCCCCATTTGCCCTCCCCTAATGTGAAAATATATAGCCCAGATTGTATATTTCTTATCTTAAGAAAGCAATTCTTACTTAATAGTATGCAGAATAATCATAGTAAATACATTTTGCATGTAGCCTTGCCATTCTTTACCCCCAAATTCCCTGACATGAAAATATATAGCCCATATTTCCTGTCTATTCTCCCTCTGCGCCTCAGTTGTCTCAACCTGTGTACCTGTAAATTGAATCAACTGTGACAAAAAAAAGCAAAAACAAGTTACAGGTGGCAGAATGTGTTGAAAATATATAATTTGGGGTATATATTTGCACATCTTGGGAGTAAAGTATAGCAAGGTTGTGTGCAAAATGTGTTAACTATGATTATTCTGCATATTATGAAGTAAGAATTGTTTTCTCTCGCATGTTTTCTTCTCTCCAGTTAGTTCTCTAGACAAATACCCAGTGTTGAATTCTATAAATATATATGGTTAAGATGCAGAATAAGGAGTCTACAGAAGGATATATGCTAGAACAAAGAGAGACAATTTTAATTTGCTAATTTTATGCTTTTTTATGGTTGAAGTCAAATTTATGACAATTTATTTCCAACTCTCTAATGATTCCATAATGGCTATAGCCTTAGACCAACAATACTTTAATGCCCAAATTCATAAATACTTTAATAATGCCCATAACCCACAGACTTATGATGTTATAACAGACCTGATTGATCAGGGGATACCTGTGGATGTCTTGTTGCTTGACCTTCCAAAGGCATTTGACCAAGTTCCAGATGCACACTTGAACAAAAAACTTATCTCATGTGGAAATGCAGACCTTGTGGGCTAGATCTCAGCTTTTCTTACAGATAGAACACAGAGAGTAATGCTTTTTACCAATGAATGAGTCCTACCCTATTCAGTATCTATATAAATGATAATTTTCAATTAACTACAAATCATCTAACACTCTATGCTGAGAAATCAATGTTGTTTGGTAGAGTCAATCATGAGTCACTGTAAGCAGATCTTGTAGACCATATTCAAAAGTGGACCATATTCAAAACTGGGCAACAATATTGACAAATATTGACAAATGTAGTGTTATTCATTTTGGCAAGTCCAACCCAGGTTTCAAATTGTAGCGATGAAAAATTAGTATTAGAAATTCTGATGTCTTAGAGCTTTGTTTCCACGGCATGATCAGATCTGACTTCATAGACACGAATAATTATAGGCTAACAGGGGTTAGAAACATTTTTCCAAGCTGTGGCGATGACAACTTTTAGTGTTTGTAGGGATGAAAAAATGTGGCCTCTCCTTTCTCGAGCTATCTGGAGATCTAATTCCCTTAAGAGCATTTAAGTTGGAGACATACGAACTAATTATCTATCATCAGGCTGTATGCGGACACATAAAATGAAATAAACACAAATAAAAATGGCAATAGGGTTATTGAACTTAAATGCATAGTTGCAAAGCAATGGGTCACTTCAGATGACAATAATGGTTACAACGATGTAAGAATTCTGTCTCAATGGTCCTAAGTCTAGTTAACGAATTCTCCCAAATCTGACTTACTAATGGTTTTTAAAAGCACATCTACACCCCAATTAAATATAGCTTTTCAGTCCTGCATCGTGAGGACTCGCTCGCCATTGGCCCAAAAGAACCAAAGATCTAAATCTTTCTTCCAATATTCTCTTTTGAATATTTTTGCTGATTCAGGCGTTCACACGGTTTTGCCATTTAAACTTCCTGAGAAATATTGTAGGTAGCATATTTTTTATTTCTCACTCTCTTAGCGGAATCTTAAGCCTGGATAGTGCTGTTCTTTGTCTGGGGTGACTGCACTTTTCCTCTTTGCTGATGAAGGACTTCATTTTTGAAACTAGGTTTAACTTAACTATAGGAAATCGGAATTATCTTTAGAAAGAAGGAACTTTATTTTGGTATTTTAAATACATCGCATGTATTTTAAATACATCCCCTCCCTCCCAAGAAGAAACAAACCAGAAACACTACCAGGAATCAATCCCTTAACCAACAAACAGGATGCACTACCTAAAATGCAATCCCCAAATATATGCTTATTCATTCTAAACTGTAATGCAGTTCAGGCCATGAACATACATCAACTACAGAAAACAAAAACTATTGCAGAATTGGCAAAAATCTACATCCCAGATGATCTGCTCATTCAAGCAAAAAAAGATCTTGCTTTACTTTTAACAAAGCTGAACATTGATACACAGTAATATGAAGAATAAATAAAAAACACAACATTTATCAATACTCCAATGGAATGTAAGATCACTCACAGAAAATAAGCTAAATGAACTAATATCATTTATGAATAATAATTCCATTAATATTTCTTTCCTCCAGGAAACTCATTTAAACCAAAATCAACAAATAAAGTCTCTGGGATATACTATCCTGAGAAAGGATAGATCTTCAGAGAGAAAAGGAGGTGGTGTAGCTTTATTAGTTAATAATAATATAAAAATTTTTGGCATCAATTTTCCAGATTTTGAAAATGATGTTGATGTAATTGGTATAAGTGTTTGGCAGAAAAATTTAAAAACCTACATAATAAGCTTTTATAACCCTAATGGCCAAACTACAGATGCCAAGGATTTCTTTAATTATGTAAATAAATCTAATATGTTAAAAAATATCATTATTGTGGTGATTTCAATGCCCACAGCCTTTTGTGGGGGAGTAAACCAGCAAATAAACCTGGTAAATTTATTGAGCATATGACTTTAAATAATAATGAATTAGCTGTTGCTACCCCTCCACACCTGAAGACATATTTTAACCCTACAAGTGGCAAACCGTCCACAATTGATCTACAAATTGCGTCTTTAAGTTTTTTGAATAAAATTGACAAATATTAAACTGATAGTCTATATACAGACCCCTTAGCTAAAGCTTGATTCCTTAATGAACCTGCTGAAACTTCATCTCATACCTCCAAATATATCAACACTAAAGCAAATTGGTCTATTTTCCAAAATAAGCTAAGTGATGAAATTATAAGTTTCAACCAAAGTTCATGCATTTCTAACACAACAATTGACACACATGCTGAAGCCTTGACATCTTTACTAATAAATACAGCTAATCATGCTATCCCCAGGACAACACCTAAGAAAACATTCCCTAAACAAATTTCTAAAGCATGGTGGACAAATGAGTGCCTAAATAAATGGAAGATAAAAAAGGCAGCTAGGACAGAATTCATAAAAAAACCAACACCTACTACATATTTAAAAAAATTACAAGCAGAATCTAATCTAAAAAGGACTATAATAGATGCTAAATATAAATAATGGAATAATTTTGCAAATAATCTCTCCAGAGAAACGCATGAGCCAATTATACATAAAGTTATAAGCCACATATGTGCGTAAAAGATTCATCCAAGTCAACTCCTATATGAACTTATACATAATAATATCCATTATGACAATGCTAACAAAAACGATAATCTATTTGTAACTCTTTTTGCTAATAAGCAAACATCAAATAATCACAGCAAACTATCCATAATTTCTATGAACCCTAGCTACCAACCACGTCCAGGATCTAAGTACATAACTAATCCATTTTCAAGCCAGGAATTGAATAATGCAATACATCATATTAGGTCCAAAACTAGCAGCAGCTATGACAATATACACCCTACATGGATAAAGAATCTCACACCTTCATACAAACAAGAACTGCTAAATTGTTATAATCACGCTTGGGCATCTTCTAGGTTCCCCAATATTTGGAAATGTCCGTCCCTCCTACCAATCCTAAAGAAAAATAAACCGAAAGATAACCCCGAGTCTTATAGGCCCATAATGATTACACCTGTGATGGGTAAAATAATGGAAAAAATGATTTATCACAGAATCCTCCGGTTTGTTGAGAAAAATAACATGATCCCACACACTCAAACTGGATTCAGGAAATACCACTCCTCAACAGATGCTTTCATTTTGCTAACACATGCAATAAATGAATCTTTCTCAAAAAATAATATCCTAGTGGCAGCTTTCCTAGATTTTGAAGGAGCATATGACAATGTGAACCACCAAATCCTTTTAAATAAACTTGCAAACATTGGAGTACCTCTTAAGCTAGTATCCTTTATTAAATCCTTCATATAAGTTCGAAGTTTCATTGTTTGTGTTGGTTCAGCCTCTTCACCCCAAAAGACAATATCCAAAGGCCTAGCTCAGGGAGCAATCCTTAGTTGCCTCCTATTTGCCCTACATCTCTCGGACATGAACATACCCCACACGAATCTACAATATGCTGATGATATGGTGCTATGGTCATCTGGCAACACCTTTCAGATAGCACAGTCAAATCTGCAAAAGTCACTTTTCCAGTTTGAAAAATTCTCTCAACATTCAGATTTACCCATTGCGCCCACCAAGTCAAAAATAATCCAATTTCACCGGAAGCGAAACCATGTTAATGCAAAACTAACTCTAAATAAAACAACTATTTCAGAAGATAATAATATTAATTACCTAGGTCTCATGCTTGACCAAAAACTTAATTTCCACCTCCACATTTCAAACACAATAAAAAAAATGCTATAGAAAAGCAAATATACTAAAAAGACTTCTTTCCACACCCTGGAGTTGTAAGGAGAAAACCTTACTCCAGTTTTATAAATCACATATAAGACCCCATATTGACTATGGGCTCATTGTCTATGGTGCATGTGCAAAGATCCAGCTGCAAAAAATTGAAGCAACACAAAATGATATAATACGTCTCATATTTGGTCTTAGGAAACCCACAAGCACCAAGTTTCTGCTTATGGAGAGTGGATTAACAACAGTAAGGGAGAGACGTAGCTTTCTCTTGATAAAACATCTTACAAAAATTTAATCAAATAGCTCAAACACATTACATAATTGGTTAAGAAATCCAGCCATGTATAGAGGTATTGCAGATGAGTATGCCAATATTCAAAAGAAGTTCTCTGTACCAGAAAAGTCTATTGCACCTACTTTCCCTCAATCCCCTCCATGGAATTGGTCATTTCCCATAATAAATACTGAATTTTCAAAATGGAATAAAGATTTAACCCCCATTGCTTTTGTTCAGAAAAAATTTGCAGAACTTAACAAAATTACCTATAAAAATCACTTCCAAATATTTGTTGATGGGTCAAAAATGAATGAGAAGGTTGCAAGTGGTATTTTCTTTCCTCACCTGAAAATTGCAATGGGTCGAGAGATTATTTAATAATTTATCTATAATGTCTGCTGAGTTAAATGCCATAATCATGGCATTAGAACACCTTAAGCAAAACCAATCTTTGATTAAAAATTCGAATAATATTATCATCTATTCCGACTCTTTATCAAGCCTTGAGTTGCTGGCCTCAGCTCCTCAATATAAGTTGGACATTGACACTTATCATTGTCTCAGTATTATTGATAATTTTGCTTCAAGTGGCATAAAAACTTACTTTCAGTACATTCCTAGCCACTCTGGCATAAGTGGTAATCATCAGGTTGATGAAATAGCAAAAGATGCTATAAATATTGACCAGCCAAGTGGGAGACCAATCCCAATTAGAGATATTTGCCGATGGAGGCTATCAGATATTAATTTTAATAAGATTAATCCTATCCTTTCCCCCTTTCCCAATAAGTATCTCTCTAAAATTTATCATAGAATTTGTTCTGGAACAAATGGACTAAATTTCCTTGCATTCTCATATAAGCTTTCTAATTCAAGTGGTTCAATTCCCCTGTCCCCTCTTTGCAGGCATTGTAATATGAATAATGAAACAATTGGCCATTGCCTATTTGAATGTAATATGCTGACGTCTGCACAACATACCTTGCTTTCTAAACTGTTAAAATACTTCAAACACCACAAAATCCCACTATCAGCCAAGAGCCTAGCCAACTATACCTGGACAGAGAGCATAGAAATTGACATCTATCATCTTATATTTGAACTCCTAGAGTCAAAAGATCTGCTGAAAGATATCTGAATATATCTAATAAATATGAGGCAATCAAGCCAGTAGCTCTGTAGCCCACAGAGTGAAGCAAAAGGAAAAGGGCTAAATAGTTTTACTGAAAAGCCTACCTGCTGTTAAATAGAAGAAGAATCGCATCTTACTCATGGAACGTATCACCCTTCCCATCAATTAATGACGTCCCGTCATTAGTAACTGCTTGCCTTTGATCTTTTTAAAATGTTCGCTATTTATTAACTATTTCTTCTACATAATTATTTTATATTTATGTTATGGCTTAATCAGGAGTGCTAAAAATTTTCTCTATTACTTTTCTTATTTTATTCTACATCCCTATCTAAAATTCATCTACCGGACTAAGATTATTCATGGTTCTAGGTTTGCTACTATACTAAGGATTTTTCTTTCTACATCTAACACTGATTACTTATACATTTCCAATAAGGTTGGGGCTATTCTACCTTTACATTAGTTTTTTTAATTCACTTTTTTTTGTCTATATGGCACACTATTTTCTATCTACGCTACATTAAATGAATTGATTGACAACGCTACACATAACTATCTGGACATTTAACACTACATACAAAAACGATTTAAAACACACAATATTGTGTTTACCATGTTCACTGGTAATTTTAAAACACCTTCACTATTGGGATTCTTGAATTATCAAAGTTATTAGGAAGTAACATATGTAGATTCACATCTATTCATCACCTTCGAGTCTTTAATGTAGTCAATCCTTCTCTTGTAAATTATTGTCCTTCACTCTTATTGTCTTGGCAAAAACTTTGAAGCATTTACGTTATCGTTTCTTCATGGAACAGTTAGAGTCTGGTTGTCTTCACACGACAAGTTTTTTCTAATAGTCAACTGGGACATGATGCTTCCCACTACAGCTGTTGGTGTATTTCTTCTCAGCATATTATTTTTTAGGATATCTTGAGGCACACAGAGAATGTATTCTCGCTTAAAATTGTTCATTTGTGCCTTTTATAAAATTTTTAGCTCATGTCTTCTGTCAATTAGCCTTTGCGGTGATTTCTAGGTTAATCATAGAGTAGTTGAAGTTTGAATTTGAAACGGGTTGTCGTCATACTGTAGTGACTGTTTTAATATATTGTCTTTAAGTTCAACTTCAAACATCTTCAAATAGCATTTAACTTCAAATATCGTTAAATATCGTTTATCTTGTACTTCTCAATGGGGTTCTCAGAATTAAACTTCAAATTATCTTTAACTTTGACACCAAATATCTTCGAATGTCTTCAAATATCCTTTAATTCAAATATCTTTAAATATCGGTTATCGTTTACTACTTGATGGGGTTCTCAGAATTAAACTTCAAATTGTCTTTAACTTTGATTTCAAATATCTTCGAATGTCTTTAAATATCTTTTAACTTCAAATATCGTAAAATACCCTTTAGCTTCACGTATCATCACTATACTGTCAAATGATTCTGGGTTCCATAGTGAGTATCAAAGGCAATATCTATGTATTTATATCTTGTATTGACCGATGGGTTTCTCAGCATTTATCTGATTATATAGTTCGTTAAAGCACTTGATACTGAGATTCAAATATAGTGTTACCTGATACGTAATATGGTTCATGGTCGAAGAAACAACGATCAAAGGTAACTGTTGTTTTCGTAGACGAAGTTGGGATGAAAATTACCTGGAGTCTATGGTGAGTACTCTTCGTTGGTTGAGATATGATGAAAATAGATGCTACTAGGTTGTATCTGAACTGGGCAGCTCATTGTAATGCTCGATAACCAATTTGCCATTTACTTCCTGTAATAAAAATAGCGAGGCAGAATCACACGTTCTTTGAAGTAAATACTTATAGTACAAATAAATCATACATTGATTGGGTTATAATAAAACAACATAGTTCCCATTGGGAAATTATATACATAGAAGTTTCTTCTAAGTTGTTATAGCCTAACGACATCATCAAATATTAATTCTTCAACTTTAAGTTTGGTCTCTTGTTATACTTTCTATTACACTACTACATACACTTTATTTTAACTTCTTTTAACACTTAGTTAATTTTACATTAGATTTAAAATAATCATTTAAACAGAGTTTATGCTACATGGCTAATTTTTTGAGGTCTAATTTTACAAATTATTTCATGCCTGCATTGTTCACGCACGTCCGTGCTGTTTAAGAAACGCATGTTGCAGCGTCGTAACCTCACGGTTTTACGTAAACGATACTACAATGAGAGAACAAGACATAACAAGGACGAGTGGTGACCTCTCTACCCGCCCGTTTTCTAATGTCTTCCCTATTTCTTGGCCTAGACGTTCTCATTGGGTGTCGGGTTTAACCTCTGCATTTCAGCTGTTTCCCCGTGTTCTTCTCTTGGTTTTCGTCTCATTAGTCTTAGGATTTTTCCGTAATTATAAGTCAATATTGGTGCCTCATATTCACCTTTCGAAGAAGGTAATTAGATGCAGGATATCCAAGCTTGCCCGTGTAGATTCCTGTTGATGCTTGGCAAAGAATTTAAGCGTAATGAAGAACTGACACCAATATCTTTTTATGAGGCTATTGTTTAAGCAAACCCTTCAGCACTATAAAAATAAATATAATATTCATGTTTTATTAGAATCCGATAACTGAAAAACACCTCAACATTAATAGGGAATTCCTTGTGGGTTTTACTTAGTCGCCATTGGGCATACACAGGGTTTCAATCCATATATCTTAACTGATGAAATGGTTTTAAAATTTTACATATTATTATTGAGATATAATTCCACATCCTCCGTGAAATTCTACATATAAACATACCAATAGCCAACCATTGGTACATATATTTCTCGAGTACGAAACATTATATTTTTCGAGTAAGAAACACATGAATAAGCAAGCGTGCAGCACGTAATTGCAATGGTGTCCTATTTTATGTGTAGCCCTAAAATAATTATAATCTGCACTAGGACAAAATATTTCATATAATTAGACGCTTCTGTACTGATAATTTCTTGTTTTGGATAATATCCATCTTAGTTAGGACATGGGTCGATTTTTTCATAGAAAATCCGAGGGGGCCTGAGTCGGTATAGGTAAGATATAACGTGACTGAATTGCGAAAATATGCCACAAAAATTAGAGCACAACATATGTCATAGATAAACCAATGAGATTAAAGAACATTTTTGTCACAGAACTATAGAACAGTGATCTCTCTGTTATTGTATACGTCATAGATATAAACTAATGAAATTAAATTTTTCGCCAAGAAGCTAAAGACATTAATGTCTCTGTTTTTCTTTGGAAGTAATGTTTAACACAGAGCTGTAGGACAGCATACGTCATAAATATAATATAATGAAATTAAAAAGCTTTCCTTTTTTTTTCGCCTCGGAGCTATAAGAAGGTAAACTCTCTGTTTCTTTTTTAAAGCATTCTGATCCAAAAAACGAAAACTTAACTAGCTCACAGAAGTTTCTATTCAACCTTTAAGTATTGTTTTTACTGGCTCTGATTGGCATAAAAATAATAATTTCTTCCACTTGAAGGACTGAGAAATATCCCTTCCTACAGTCGTTTACACACCAAAAAACTAAAAAAAACAACCATGGGCCTTGGCTTCCTCCCCGGGCGTCCCACAAGACGTGGTCCAACGCCAGTTGTCGTTTTCAGTCAACCACGATCTTCCTACCTTTGGTTATTTTCTGTTCCAACCTTACTCTCTGATCACCAGTGTTTTGACATTGCTCGTATTATTTTTTTCATCAATATTTACTTGGTTAACTTTACTTGCAAACTGTTAAATTTATTATGGTGTTAAATTTATTATCTTTGAAATTTGTCTTTACTTTAATTAGGGATATTTCCATCTGTCAGGTTTTTTTAACCTTTCTACCTGACTGTGTCGTGTGTTTCTCCTTTGTTTCTTGTGGTTTTTTGTTTTTCGGTATTTCTAACGAAATAAGGTCAAACTTTCTGTATTGTTTTTTCCAAAATTCTCGCCCTTTTTATCTTGTTTCCTTCGCGTGTGCAGCTGCTGAATTCGGTTTTGATTTCCCTATATCTCTAACTACTATATGGTCTGATTCGCCGTGGGACTGTTCGGAACTGGTTTACGACGAATCTGCATTGGAACTTTTAGAGGTGCCACTTTTTGAAGTGTCACCTGCCCTTCCTTCATAAATTTCTACTCCTCTAAAGGTAGTAGATTTGTTCCCTAAGTCCTTGCTTTGAGTCTTCAATTCGGGATTTGACATTCTCTTGAGAGCTTTGCGAGGAATCAAGAGTTTTAGCAGAGTTCCTTCACTGTTTGAATACCATGTTTTCAGAGGGATGAGGCTTTTTTTGCACTAGGGTTTCCCTCCGTGAAATCCACTGTTTATTTTTGACCTTGGACACAGGTATGTCCTGATCTTGACCTTGCTGTTCGTCCTTGGGAGTTTTAGTCTTGAGTAATGTACTTCGACTCGTTTTAATGGGAAAATCTATTAAAGCCATAGCCTCTCGTAGGTATGTTTCATTTGAATTTTTGGGAGGAGTTTTCTTTACAGTAATACCGGGGGTTTCTACAGCTCTGTTAAATTCCTCTTGCAATGATAGGGACCCTTCTAAAGGTTTTGCGGGGGAATCTTTATCGTCTGGAAATCTTTTGGGGGGAGAAAAGGTTGAAATTCTATCGGGAAAAAACTGAGTTTTCGGAGATATTGTGTAATCCAAATCTCCTGCGCTCGCCGATGAATAACTTTTTGGACTTTTTGGCGTTTTTATTTCTGGAAAGAATCCTGGTATTAGGGATTTTTTCTTAGGAATAACTAGATTTTTCATAGCCAAAAATTCTTCAAAGTTTTCCTCATCTCTGTCACCTTTAAAATAATCTTGTTTAAAATTCAAAGGTTTTAGCTCTGCCAATCTTGATTTAAGTGGTTCATTTTCCGAATCTGACGAATTACTAGAAGAGGGTTGTGATACCCATCTCTCTGGAAATTTCCCTCTTCTTACTCGGCTAACGTGCGCCTTGTAAGTTCTTCCACTATCGGGGTTTTCCATTTTAAAAGTATATTCGTTATCGTACGTTTGACTATTCTGTACGGTCCAGAATATTTGTTGGAAAGTTTTTTTCCTTCTCTTTTTGCCTCGTTCTTTAGGTAAACGCAGTCTCCTACTTTGAAATCTATACTCCCCTTGATTTTGGGTTGGTTTCATAGCTCTTGGTTTATTTTACATTTTTTCAGCTGTTGCCTAACTATTTTATAAGTTTTCCTCATCCTATTTATGAATTCTTGTTTATAATCTTCTGAGTTGTTATAATACTGCCGGGATTCAATAATCTCTTCATACGGGATTTTAAAATCACGACCAAAAAGTAAATAAAATGGATTGTCTTTGGTTGTTTCGGAATAAGCAGTGTTGATTACGTTAGTTAAATAAGGTAAGAATTTATCCCAGTCGCTTCTATTTTGTTTAGTATAAATACATAATACGTTCGAGAATAATTTATTACTGTTTTATATTTTACCATTACCTTGTGGGTGGTACGGGGGTGTCATCATTTTCTCTATATTAAGAAAACTCATTAAATCTTTTGTTACTTTCAAAACGAAATTGCTCCAGTTGTCACTCAAGATTTTATTAGGAATGCCAAATTGTAAAAATAATTTTGCTTACGCCTTACTTGTGGCATAAGCACCTTGATTTTTTAATGCTTTTGCAAAAGTAAATCCGGAAAAATGATCTATAACCGAAAGAATACAAGTATGGCCTCTGCTAGAAACAGGTAAGCCTCCACTTGTCCCGTATAGGTCAAATGAGATAACGTCGAAGGGGTACTTTGCTACCGGGACCCTTCCCATTGGAGGATTTGGATAAGCTGGGGGGATTTTTCTCAAGTTACATGCTTCGCATGTACTTACAAATTCTTTAAGTTTTGTCAGAGCAGATTGTACGTAAAAATATTGTTTCAATTTATGGAACGTTTTCATTACCCCTAAATGTCCACCTGTGTCTGAATGAAATATTCAACTGCAGGCCCTATCAAGTTTTGTGGTAACACAGGTATTATCGAGGTTTGGTTTCTATTTGTCTCAGAAGTCACGATTCTACACAGTATCTCTTCATCAAGATCATAGTAAAATTTATCTATCTCTTTTCTAGGAGTTTTGAATTTATCCGGTAACGCATCATCATTCACAAAATAATCAATTAGTGCTACACACATTTCGTCTTTTTTTGCTTTCTTTTTATATTTTACAAGGACAAGGGACAAAAGTTAATTTTATTATCTTTTACTGTGTCTTTGATTTTGTTTTTCTTACGTTTGTGTTTGCTTTTAGCATTTATAGCGTTAACTTCATTTTCCTCAGTTTCCGACGGCATATTTTCTGGGAATCTACTCAAAAAGTCGCAAGCTGCGTTTTGTCTACCTTTTAAATATTCAAATTCGTAATCTAGGTCTTGGATTTTCATAATCCATCTAGCTAGAAAGCCCGTGGTGTTTTTAAATGTGCGCAGGTACTGCAAGCTTTCATGGTCAGATCGTAGCATAAATTTTCTACCAATTAAATAATGTCTAAATTTGTCCAAGTGGTGGATAATAGATAATAATTCTAAATTTGTGGCGGAATAACTACTTTCGCCTTTTGATAAAGTTTTACTCGAATAGCATATAACTTTTTCTATTTGTTCAGGCATTCCCTCTAGAGGATTATGGTTTCTACTGGGATTATTTGTAAAAGAATTGCGCCAATGCCTTTTGAACTACTATCCGTTGTAACCAGACATCTTCTATTTTCAAAATAAGGGAGTGACAATATTGGTTCAGAAGTGAGTGCCTTCTCAATATGGACTAAAGAAGTTTGAGCTTACTCGGACCAGGTAACATTATTGGAGTTACCTTTAGCTAATTCCGTAAGAGGTTTCGCAATTTGGGCGTAATTGCGTACGAATTTTCTAAAGTTGCCAGTAAGTCCTAAAATTCCCCTTAATTCTTTCATAGTTCTGGAGGGCTTGAGGTTTTCGACACATTTTATTTTATCAGGGACTGGGGATATCTCTCCCTGGGTTACTACTACTCCTAAAAATTTAATCTTAGGTTGAAATAAATTTACTTTCTCAGGCCGGCATTTTAAATTGCCTTGCCTGAACTTCTCGAACACCTTCGCTTATGTTGCTAAGTGTTGTTCAGTGTTTTTCCCCACGCATATAATATCATCAACAAAATGAATTATATTCTTTAATCCTCTTAACAGGTGCAATAGGGGTCTACATAGCGCGCTCGAACTTGTTTTCAGTCCAAATGGTACTCTTAAGTATTCATATGAACCACATTCAGATGCTGAAAATGCAGTTTTAGGGACATTCTTTTCGGCTATTTTCACTTGGTGGTAGCCTTGGGTAAGGTCCAAAGAAGTTAAAATTTTTTTTGCTTGAAATTCAGTCTAGAATTTCATCTATTCTTGGTAGAGGAAATTTATCGCTAACTACCTGCTTGTTGAGGACTCTATAATCTACTACGAGTCTAAGATTTCCATTCGTTTTTGGTACTAAGATCACTCGTGCACTATACGGACTTATACTTGGGCGTATAATTTCGTTTTTTCTAATTCATGGATTTTATTTTTTTAAGCACTCTTTGTGTTTATATGGCACACGATATGGCTGTTTTGCTACGGGATTACCAGTCGTTAATATTGAATGTTCATAAAATGGTATTAGCCCGATGTCATCTTCAGATGCAGAGAAGACATCCTTAAAATTCCATAATAATTCGCATATTTTTTTCTTAAGTTCCAAGTCCGTAACATGATCCATATTAAATTTGTTTAAAAATTAAGATTTAGTTAAATGATATTTGTTATTTGAAGTTTTGATATCGTTAACTAGGTTTCTTTTAGAATTTCGAGAATTGAGTTCTCATCTATTTAAATCATTCCCCGTTAAAACCTGAATTTTAACTATACATGCCCCCTTTTTAATTGTAATTGTATCATTTTCGTGATTATTAGTTACCCAAATAAAACCTTCCCCTTTGTCATAAGATATAATCTGTTCCTCGCATAACAGATTTTTCGGTATTTCAGACGGTGTCGCAAACCATATTTCTGATTTGCTAATCACTGGTTCAATCATCTGTGATATTCGAATTTTTTGCATTGTTTTGGGAGGGACTTTTGTTTTCCTTATCGCGAATCCGTAATATTTCTATTTATTTTCGTTATTTATTAGATTCATACTGGCGCTATGCTGCGCCATTGCGGCATCTTGTGGCGTCGCGTTAGGTTTTATTATGTTCTTCCATAATTCCGCTATTTTCTTAATTTCGTTTGACCTGCACTGTCGCATATCTCCTAGTTTTATTTTCGCAGATGCAATACTTTTATTATTTAAATATTCTTCATTTCTGCAATATCTCTCAGGGTATTTGAACAAATTTCAAATGATGCCATGTCTTTGCGAGACATGAGGTTCATAATACTTCGACATTATACCACTAGAAATTTTGTTTACTGTTATGTTGTCTTTGTAACCTCTGTTACGATTTCTTAAGGTAGAAATTTCTTCCCCTACCTTAGCTGGGTAGACAAGCCTCTTATTTGCTACGTCTAATAGTATTCTATTAGACCTTAGAAAATTTGCGCCTATAATAGCCTCATATGGAAAGTTATCGCATATTATAAAATTTGTCATAAAGGTTCTATTGTCTCTTTTTAAGTTTAGGCAAATTGAACCTTTTGTATTTAATTTATGACCTATTACGCTCGTTAAATTGGGAATATTAGGGTTCCTCTGTCGTCTAATATGCAGAGGCAACATATTAAATACGCAAGAGTTTATGATATTAATTGTTGCACTTGAGTCAATCAAAGCCTTAAAATAAACATTTTCTACACAAAAATCATTAAATATAGGTAACTTGTTATTAATATCACTACAAGATGGCACTAATATTGTCTTGGACCTATTAAATATTCCTGGCACCCTCTGGGTCCAATTTATATTTCTGAGGGGCCTGAAACGTTTCCATGAGGATTTGTTCCATGTGGCAGTGCATGTAACACATAGTCAGACGTATTAGGTTCCGTAGCCATATCTAATTGATTTACGTCTGTTTGTCTTCGTCATTTATTATTATGGTAACTTGGATGTCTCGTGTCGGTATTGCTTGCTGGCAGTGACTGCCAATGCCGTTGGCATGCAAAGTTATCACTTCCCGTTGGCGAATTTTTGTGATTTCTATATGGTATTCTCTCATAAAATTTGCTTTTACGAGCATTTGTGTTTTCAAATCGGTAATTAATTTGTCTGTTGGGGGAGGGTTATACAAATTTTGTTGGTACGCATTATAAGGTACTGATTGGCACAATTCCCCTGGCTATAGCCTATTGCACGACCGGTGCTAAAATTTGTTCTTCTGAACAAATGGTTGCCGTAATTTTGCGTATTACCGACAGCAATTCTTGGTGTGGGATTGGGGACATAGTGGCACTCTCTCGCGATATGGCCAACACGATTACAATTATAGCACCTTATTATTGTAGGGTTATTTCCGTAATTAGATTGTTTAATAGGCTGAAAACGTACCGTTTTCTGCCTAGCGGGTTCTGGCGTTTTATTTCTTTGTGGCACTGGGGAGTTATCCCTTGGAAAGAAATTGGGGGTTGCCTGATCGCCCTTGAAGATTAGGTTTGCGTTTGAATCGCCTTGGCTATTTATTTTTGCTTTACTCTGATTAGCGACCATTGTATCAACTTCGATTAATCGCTCTACCTCCTGAACTGCAAGATCCAACGTCTGAATATTTTTGGATATTACCACTCTATATAGTTTTGGGGGTAGCCCTTGCAAAAAGGTATTTAGTATGACTTTTTCATACAGTTGTCCCGAACCACTTCCGTATTTTGCCTCTTCAGAAATGCGTATATTATCCAGGTATTCCCTTATATTCTGTGAAGTCAAAGCTCACTGCTCCGTGTTTTAATTTATTTATGGAACTGG
The DNA here is from genome assembly GCF_049724085.1 of Artemia sp. Qi Xiang Cuo. Lineage (NCBI taxonomy): Eukaryota > Metazoa > Arthropoda > Branchiopoda > Anostraca > Artemiidae > Artemia > Artemia sp. Qi Xiang Cuo. The sequence goes on along the minus strand of NC_142799.1, from coordinate 52,316,162 downwards.
TGTCTATAAACCTATCTTTAAATGCTTTTAACAAGTTATGAACCGTATTTATTGGCAAGATGGCGTTATTGCCTATGGTATGTTCGATCTGCTTCAAAAAGGTTAAGGCCTGGCCTTTTAATCGTAGCAGGAGCATGTCGACTAACGCTTCTAGCTCTGTTTTTGTTAGTTGTACAAACTGGGTCAATTGGATATTAAATTCGGCAATATCCGATTGACCACTGTACTCCGGGATAGATTTCGCTATTTCTATATTTTTCGCGACCAATTTCTGCACTATTAATTTTTCTTCTAAATCTTCAGACATTTTTTTTGAATCAATTGAAAATAAATTTATTTTTACTTAACCTATTTTGGGGGAGACTATTATCTCCTATGAGCTAAAAGGGTTTTCCTGTCGTAGCTTAGCGGCAATAGGCCTATTCATTTTGCTTATATGTCTGTATCTCTCCAATAATTGAATTTAAATTACGAAGTTTTTTATGGCCTAATTAGTTTCACAGTTTTCCTCCAATCTCCGAATCGCGCCATTTGTAGCGATGAAAAATTAACATTAGAAATTCTGACGTCTCAGAGCTTTGTTTCCACGGCATAGTTAGATCTGACTTCAGAGACACGAATACTTATAGGCTAACAGGGGTGAAAAACATTTCTCTAAACTGTAGTGATGACAACTTTTGGTGTTTGTAGGGATGATAACACGTGGCCTCTCCTTTCTCGAGCTATCTGGATATCTGATTCCCTTGAGAGCATTTACGTTGGAGACATACGAACTAATTATCTATTATCAGACTAGATGCAGACATATAAAATGAAATAAACACAAGTAAAAAAAGACAATAGATTTATTGAACTTACATACTTAGGTGCACAGCAATGGGTCACTCCAAATGACAATAACGGTGACAATGATGTAAGAATTCTGTCTAAATGGTCCTAAGTCTAGTTAACGAATTCTTCCCAATCTGACTTACGAATAATCTTAAAAAGCACATCTACCCCCCTATCAAACATAGCTTTTCAGTCCTGCGTCATGAGGACTGGCTCGCCATTGGCCCAAGAGGACCAAGGATGTAAATCTCGTCCAATAATTTCTTTTGAATGTATCTGATGATTCAGGCATTCACACGGTTTTTGCCATTTAAACTTCCTGAGAAATATTGTGGGTAGCACATTTTTTATTTCTCACTCTCTTAGCGGAATCTTAAGCCTGGATAGTGCTGTTCTTTGTCTGGGGTGACTGCACTTTTTCTCTTTGCAGATTAAGAGCTTCATTTTAGAAACTAGGTTCAACTTAATTATAGGAAATCGGAATTATCTTTAGAAAGAAGGAACTTTATTTTGGTATTTTAAATACATCGCATCTTACTCATGGTATAAAATATACTATGGTCAGTCCAGCCATAAATAATATTCAAGAGCTGCAAAGTGTGGATGAAGAAACGGATCTTGGAATCATTTTTGACAACCAGTGTAAATTCCGGTTCTAGGCGTTTACCCCCTCCCCCAGATCCCCCCACCTGCCCTGTGGAAAATAAGGCTTTCCAAATTTGAGAATTTTATTCAAGGTTTATTTTTTAGTTTCTGTAGGAGGAAGGAGTTTTGCTACCTGTGTATTATGCACCACTCACTCAAGTTTATGCTGTGTAAAATTCAAGAACACACTGTTTTTTTCATTAGTTTCTTTGTTACTGGAGAAATAAATTTGGGCTATAGGTTTGCAAATTAAGGGAGGGGGGTAAAGTATAGCGGGTATGCATGCAAAATGTGTTAGGTACAATTATTCTGCATATTAGATAGATAGATAAATAAGTGTATTTTAAAGCCAAATATATGGCCATGAATACAGTAAAATAAATGGCCATGAATACAGTAAAATAACATAATTGCAATGCACAAATAACATAAACTTTGATCAGTGATCATCATAAAACACTTAAATGAAACACATGATTAGACTAATAATATTGCTTAATACTTGGAAAAATGAACATTAGAAAAAACACTTAAATGAAACGTTACATTTACTTTATACTTTTTTTTTTTTTTTTTTTTCGTTAACAAAATTTCCAGGTACATTGCTATTCTTCTGTTATTTTTTAGTGGCCATATACCTACAAAGAATTGTTTTCTGACTTCAAACTGTCCAAATGCTTTAACCTTTGGTAAATACCCCCAGCCCCTCTCATGGAAAAGATGGCTTTCCAAATTTGAGAATGTTATTTTGAGTTTTTTTTTAAGGAGTTTTGGTATTTGTGTATTTATGGGCAACTCACTCAAGTTACGCTGTGTAAAACTCGAGAACAAAACCGGTTTCTTCATTAGTTTTTTTCAGCTTATTGCAAAACAAGACAAAGACAAGTGACAGAATATATGGTAAATATATAATTTGGGCCACTAAAAAAATACAGAAGAATAGTGAGGTATCCGGAAATTTTGTCAGCTAAAAAAGAAAAAAATATGAAACAAATCCAAGTATAAAGTAAATCCAGTGTTTCTTCCAGGTGTTAAATGTTTTTTTGTTTTTTTTTCAATGGCCATTTTACCAAGTATTAAGTACTATTATTAGGCTAATATTGTGTTTCATTTAAGTGTTTTACGATGATCACTGATCAAAGTTTATGTTATTTGTGCCTTTCATTTATGCTATTTTACTATTTTCATGACCGTATATTTGCCTTTAAATTACACTTATCTATCTATCTATCTAATATGCAGAATAATTGTACCAAACACATTTTGCATGCAGACCAACTATACTTTACCCCCCCCCCCGCCTCTGATGTGCAAATCTATTGCCCAAATTTACTCCTAAAGTAACAAAGAAACTAACAAAAAAAACCCAGTGTGTTCTTGAATTTTACACAGTGTAAACTTGGGTGAGTGTGTATTATACACAAGTACCAAAATTCCTTCCCCCAACAGAAATTAAAAAAAATTAAACTTAAATAAAATTCTCAAATTTTGAAAGCCTTTTTTTCCATTTGGGGGGGTATTTTTCAGGGGGTAAACGCAGGCCACCGTAGATTCCATTCAAACTATAAAAAGACTGTGTCTCTTGCAAACTCTGTCTAGCACTCTTAAAGAAAAATATATTCAGTAGGTCTCCCTATATTTTGTGAGGTTGTACAAGGCCCTTATCAGATAAGTGCTAGATTTTGGAATGTGCATAGCATCACCAAGATACAGGGGTGAAATACAGATTCTGGAAGGGGCACAAAGGAGAGCCACAAAGGCAGTATCTAAGATGAGAAACAAGCCTTATGATGAACGTTTGAAGGAGCTGAATTTATGTACAGTACACCAGTTTACTGACAACAAAGTGCTGATATGCTCATGACATATAAGCAGGGTTCGGACTCGCCTATAAAATACAATGAATTCCTATATTTTAATGCACTCCTATATAATGCCTGTATTTTGGCTAAAATCCTATTACTCCTATATTTTCGGCTGAAGTGGACCAGGAACATTGCTCATGATTTGTAATTTTCACTGCTTGTTAAGTAAGCCAAGATGTGCTTTACTTTGCTTTTGACTCTACTTGTAGACTGTGCTGTCTTTCGGTGTAGATCCATAATTAATTACAACTGTTGAGCTGTTTGAACTTAACTAATGATTTGTGTTGGGATTAGTAAGCTGCTTCTTCCTGGGCTATGCTGTTGTGTTGACTTAGTAGCCTATGTTTTGCTTTTTGTCATGTTGGGCCTGTCCGAAGTGAGTGAAGATCAGTATATTGGCTAGCAGTATGAGCTTAATGAGACTGTGAGTTCTTGCGACTTATGCGTTTCCTCGCTTGAATGCTATAAATGGCTGGTGCGAATACAGCCCAGTTTCGGACATATCCACATTTTTTTTTACGGCCTTTTAATCTTGGGATGCTATTTTGCAGGTGATGCTTGGTAATTAAGTATGGGGCCTACTAAGTTCAATGGTTCATTGCTTGCTAAGATGGATTGCAGCGGTAGAAAGATTGGCGAATGTTGTAAGACTGGGAACGACCAATACTCGTTCTTTTGCAAACTCTGCTTGAAAAATCTTGGTTGCACAGCTGGGGTTGCTCAGCTAAACCAACATGTGTGATCTGCAAAATACAAAGCCGCAGTTACTGCTCAGCTACATCCACTACAGCTTCACCTGACGGGACAATCTCAAGTTGATGGAACAACCAAGGATAAACCATTAGTTGGTACAAACATGTTTTGTGAGCGTGATGCCGCTTATAAAGCTGAGTTAATGTGGGCACTTCAGACGGTACAGAGTTCCATGTCTGCTAACTCTTCAGACCATATAGTCGCAACCTTCCATGCTATGTTCCCCAGTAAGATCCCCAACGGAATGTCCCTATGTGCGAAGAAAATCACGTATCTGATCACCAATGCGCTGCATCCTTACTGTAAGCAAATGCTTGTGAAGGACATTCAGTCATATTTTGTACTAGAACATGACGAGACAACCAACAACGCTGGTATGAAAGAGTTACAGATATGTGTTCGATATTGGTCCTCATACAGAAACGAAATCCAGATCAGACCTTTATGCACAAGTTTTATGGGCCACGAAACAAGTGATGACCTGTATAGGAAGATTAGGTCAGCCATTGAATGCCGAAAAAAAAGTGACGGGAAAGGGAAATTTGAACATTGGTACTTGCAACATCCATATAATTCATAACGCTTTCTTGAAAGGTCTTCAGGTGTGCGGAGAAGAAAGTTCCAACTTTTTTGTTATTCTTGTGCATTCATTTTTTGACGGCTGGCCTGCACGTTGTGAAGATTATCGAAAGTACCAAAAGAAAGTGGGAGTGCCAGAGAATGCTTTCATGAAGCATGTCCCAAGCCGCTGGCTGACGATCGGATATGCCCTCGCTAGAATCATGCAGCAGTGGCCGACAATCTTAGAGTACTTCCTGAACTTCATGCCGAGAGAGAAAAAACTCAAGAATCTTCTGTCCACTCCCAATTCTCTGAAGATTGTGGCTAATATCAAAAGTGCGACGATGAAGGCCCAACTCGAGCTTGTTCTAGCCTCAGCAGAACTGTTCATGAGTTTCACCCAATTGTTCCAGAAAGAAGAGCCTCTCATTCATGTTCTGCACTCAGAGATCAAAAGACTAGTTGTGACGCTTTGCGGACGGGTCTTTACTCCAGATTTCGTGACCGAGACTGAAAATTTCTCTCCAGAAATGTTGAACCTTGCTGAAAAATTTGCAGAAAATCCCATAGTTTCGGAAAATGTGGTACGAGCTTTCGGTGAGAAAGCAACACTGAAAGACAAGGCCATTTTCTATGTCAATGTGCGAAAACATTTTATTGCGGGTATTCGCCTTATTTTGAACAAATGTCCTCTGAAAAAGGATGGTTTTCTAGAGGCTTTACGCTGTTTGAGTCCGATCAACATGAAGGATTCAAGAAGCATTGCAGACATAGCGGTTGTGGCACGCGAGATTGCGATTGGAGTAAGCTCAGACGTCGCCCAGGCTGAGTGGCTGCTTTTGCGAACGGAAACTGAACCCCGTGAGGACATTACTCGGATCGAACATTTTTGGAGCCATTATTTTTGACTGGTGAATGAGCGCGGGGTCAGCAAGGACCCGGAACTTACCAAGCTTATCAAAGCGGTGCTGACGTTGTCTTATGGCAGCGTAGATGTTGAGCGTGGGTTCTCGCGTTCTGGTAGGATTCTCGGTGAAAACCAGGCCTTGATTTCTGAACGCGTTCTGGATGCGAGACTCATGGTATATAACACGTTGAGGTTTTATGGAGGAAAACCAGAACGGTTTGGTATTACAAAAGATCTGTTGAATCTTGCAGGTTCCGCATGGTCTTGGTATCAACAATATTTGGATGAAAAGAAAAAAGAAGCGCTATCCGAGAAGGAGAAAGCAGCTTGCAAATAGGACAGCAAGCGGAAGTTGCAGGAGGTCCACGACAAAAAGAAAGAAATAGAAGACCTGGAAAGCAAAAGGAAAAAACTTAGAGCATAAGAGCAAGAAAAGAGAACAGTAGCAGATACTCTACTTCAGTAAGCGACCGACAGAATGAAGACAGTTGCCGAGTCCATGAGCTCCATAGACATTGCCCTAGCTGTTTCTTTGCTCAAAGGAGCTGTGAAGTCCAGAACAAGTGAAAGAGAGCAGATGGTGGAATCTGCGAGAATGTAGCAGTCTGCAAACAGAAAAACTGACCTCATATCAAAATTGATGCCCAAGAAGCAGCAAGAGTGATTCCAAATATTTTACCTCTATCAGTCAATTTTTGGCACAGTATGTGTATCTGATTTTTCACTGTTTTTTACTATTTGCACATTTTGTATTTGAAATAAAAAAATAAAATAAATAAATATAAAAACTTGGCAAATGACGAATTTATGTGACCAGGCATCCCACGCCATCTATCACAGATCTGATCCCGAGGACTTCCGAATCCTATATTTGGCCTATATTTCGGCCCGGTAAATCCTATAAAAATAGGACAGAGCCTATAATTTGAAACGAACTTACCTGCCCGAACCCTGTATAAGCTTACTTAACAAGACCCCCCTCCCAATTCATTTGTCAATTTCCCAAATATTGGCCTTGACAGGAGGGAGAATTCAAAGAAGCTGTTCAAGCCATCTGTCAAAACATGAAACTGACAACAGTTTTTGTTTCCCAATATTAGTTTCCCAAATATTGGCCCTGACAGGAGGGGGCATTTAAACAAGCTGTTCAAGCCATCTGTCAAAACTTGACACTGACAACAGTTTTTCTCCTGCCATGTAGTAAACCACTGGAATACTCCCTCGGTTCTAGGCGTTTACTCCCTGGAAAATCCCCCTCCCCCGGTGAATCCCCCTCCCCTTGTAAATTAAGGATTGTCAAATTTGAGAATTTTATTTGAGTTTTTTTTTCTGTAGGGGGAACGAATTTTGGTACTTGTGTATTATGTGCCACTAACTCAAGTTTACGCTGTGTAAAATTCGAGAACACACCAGTTTTTTGTTACTTTAGAAATAAATTTGGACTTTAGATTTGCATATTAGGGGGAGGGGGTTAAAGTATAGCGAGTCTGCATCTAAAATGTGTTTGGTACAATTATTCTGCAGATTAGACAGATAGATAGAGAAGTGTATTTTAAAGCCAAATATATAGCCATAAACATAATAAAATAATATAAATGAAAGGCACAAATCGGTCATTGAAAAAAAAACAAAAAAAAAACACGTAACACTATCTTTCCTATCCTATCTTTTCTGTCACTTGTCTTTGTCTTGTCTCATGTGAAGATGAAAGAAACTAACATAGAAATCGGTTTGTTCTCGAGTTTTACACAGCGTAGACTTGAGTGAGTGGCGCCTTATACACAAGTACCAAAATTCCTTACCCCTACAGAAAAAAAACTCAAATAAAACTCAAATTTGGAAAGCCTTATTTTCCATGGGGGGTATTCACCGGGGGGGGGGGGTAAACGCCGGCCACCAGTCTCTCAAACACAACAGTCTCAGCACCCAGTAATGAAGTTTTCAAGAAGTCTTTGGATGTCAAATGGAATGGTGTTCCCTGGAAGTACCTGTGGGATGCATTTGATGTTTAATCATTTACATCATCAAGTATGGAGCAATTGACAGATCAAGATGGACCTTAATTTGCGCCGAAGTGCAAATTAAGGTATAAACCCATTGACAGGCAAAAAGGTATTATTTCACAATTTTGTCATATTTTCCAAAATTGGTCTACCTGACTGAATTTTTAAAAGATACAACCTGAACATAGCATTCAGTAGCTCAAATAAATTATATACCTTTTACAACTACAGGAAAGATATAATTAGTCCCATTCTAGGAAGTGGTATGTATAGGATCACCTGTTCTTGTAGTTGCTTCTATTTTGGTAGAACTCACTGACAATTTTGAGAGCAGTTGTTACCCATTTACCCTTTCACCATTGCTTGGAAAGGGTCTTACTTCTATTTTAGTGGTGATTTTTATGGTTTGCTTTTTATTAATTTTAGTGATTGCTTTTTCTTATTTTTGCACTGATGACAATTGAGCAGAGGTCTTGGCTGAAATATTTGTATTGCATTTTCACTGGCTGCACATATCCTTATGTTTTCTTCTTTTTGAGTTTGTTCTGATGCTCTAGCTTTCTCGTTGTTCAAGGTTGGGGGGAGGGGAGCTGTATGTTTCAAGTACAGTGTTTCCAACAATGCCAATTCTATTGCTGTAGTTTTCATTTCAATCTGACACCATTTTAAGAGTTTTTGGGTTATCTAAATTCTCATAGATTTGTTTTTGTCATAAAATTTTACAATTAAGATTAATTGAAATCATAGTTACCATTCCTGAATAAACTTTAAATGGTATTTTTTCCTCAATCAACAGTTTTTTTTTTCGAAAAAAGTGTTTATAAATGTTTGGTTACTATGGGCTGTGGTTTGTTCTATACTAGGTTGTTCCTAGTTGGGTAACCACGACAGACAGTTTTTGGTAGTTGGGACTTGATGATGGTGGAAACTGGGCTATAATTGTCTGTCTACAGTCTAGGAAAACTTGTTTTTTTTTTTAACATTTAAACCGAAAGACAGTTGCCATTAATCCTAGCATATTTAAACACAATTGTTTTACTTCACAATTCTTGCCTCACATTGAAGATTACACTAAATTGTATTTGCGAGTGATAGGAATTAATTCTGTTGATGTAGGCTATATACATACTTAAGCAGAATTATCATTTTCATGATAAAGTCTGTTTATGATTTAGTTTGCGTACTTTATGTATTGCTGCTGCAATCCCACGCTCCAGATGGAAGCACTAAAATTTCTTACAATGTCAGTTGAATAAAAACTTTAGAAAACATTTGCATCCTCAGGTTTGGTGTCTACTATTTCTAACAATTATGGTATATTCCCTCTTAAACTAGCCATTTTGTGACAAGCCTGCAGCTGTAACTTGCACCAAAAGGATATAATACTCATATCATCAGATTAATTTGTCTCAAATCTATCCATTCATGAAAGCAGAATTATGATGTTACTTAGAATTTCTCCCAGAGAAGTATCTAAACTTGCATAAAGTATAAGAAAATTGTCTTCTTTGACAATTTTTAACAAACATCCAACTTATTTACGATCTAAAAAACCATGCACCATGCAACAAACTTTAAAAATGAGATTAAGTAGATGGATACAACAGAATCTCAGCTATGGTGTAATAGTAAAATTTTCATCTTTTGTTTAGAAAGTAAAACAGTACAAGATCATACAAATAATGTAGCAAAATTTACAAAGGGAACGTTAACCTTAGAGTTAAAATCTATTAAAACAATAAATCAACTATAAATTCTGTTAATGCTGCTTTTTCTTGTTGTACTTGTTGTCTTACATCCATGTTTTTCTTATGAATAATCCTCTTTCTATAGCCTTCTTCTGTTTCTGTTATTTATAGTTTATTTATACAAGTTTTGCAACTATGTTTATTTTACTTCTAGTCTTGTTGATGATCGCTGTGTTGTTGAGCCTAAGGGTGGTGACTTGACTACTCCTCCTGCCAAATTTAGAGGTGAGCCTTTTCTTTCTGTGAAAACTGTATAAAGATGGACAGTTGAAAATAAGTGTGAATTTAGATTCTAAATTAACATAACTCCAGACAGTTATGTTCCTTGGGGCAGTATGGGAGATGCAGGTGTATCTCCCAGGAGGGGTTGGTGCCAGATCAGAACCTCTGACTCTTGGCTTATATTCTAGTGTAAAAGTGACATGGGGAAAGGAGGTATATTCTAGAACTGGGCTATCTAGGAATGATAATAAATTGGTTATTTCTTGTAGAGGTGGTTTTATGCCACTTAGCAGAAGAAGAAGATATTTGGGAAAGCTTAGAATGAAGAGTGGTCCTTACAGTTGCCTAACATCTAGAGAGTGAGAGGAAAATGTGTTGTATTTTCTGGGGAAGGATAAGGGTTAAAGGATTTGGGAAAGGAGATTTTTGGAGTGGATGAGGGGGAGCTTGAGTGGAAAAATTGTTGGAAAATGGGTGTTTTATTAGTATTATGAATATGGTGTTTTTTTTTCATGTGGGCATGACCCACTGTGAGTGTGATATATTTGTATGTTGTTTTCTTTTTATTTGTGGCCATGACCCTTTGGTTTTGTGTGGGTCAAATATACTATACTATAAACTTTTTCTATGCTGTAAATAGACTGGAAATATCTTTAAGATCTTTAATATCTTTAATATCTTTGTCAAACTGGAGCAACTTATAGGTCATTATTATATCGCCCCTGCATCAACAGTTTGTCAGAGTTGGTAGCTTCAGGCTCTGCAGTTGATATCCATACTCTTTATCTTTGAGACCCTTTACGCATTTAGTCGCCCGTCTTTGAATAGATTTGAGAGCTATCTGGTCTGTTTTATTAATTGTCGTGGTAATGCACATTCCATACTCCAATCTTGGGCTCATCAGGCTTTTATAGAGTTTAGTCACTATTGCTAGGGATCTACTAGTGATTGTACGCTTGACGATACCAAGAGTCTGGTTAGCCCCTGCTACTGCAGTACAGGTGTGGCAGTTGAATTTGAGGCCTTCATCCACAACAACCCCCAATTCTATCTGAGGTACTCTCTGAAATTGGTTGTCTCTCATCAAAATTTGATAACATTGAATATTGCCATCGTGGGTTATTTCTTCCAAAATGTAGAACCTTGCACTTTTCAACATTAGACTCGAGTCTCCATATATTGGCCCATTTGAAAAAGCAATCTAGGTCTGACATTATCGAGGCTACACCCTGCTGTGTGTCAACAGGACCAGTAAGTTTCAAGTCATCAGCATATATGCTAAGTTTATTAGTCGCGGTTTTTGGAGCATCATTAATGTAGATATTGAAAAGTGTAGGTCCCAAAACAGTTCCTTGAGGCACCCCACTTATGACCTCTGCTATTTCAGAATAGAACGCTGTACCACCTTTTCCAAAAACTCTGACAACGCTGCTTTCTTCCCTTCGAGAAAGACATAATCCAGTCCACCACACCTTCTTCAATACCAATTGCCTTCAGTTTCAACCGGAGCCTTTAATGACAGATTTAAATCAAAGGCTTTAGTGGCGTCTAGCAGAACTATATCAACTGGGAGATTTTGGTCAAGGACCTCAGTTATGTAATTATATGAGTCAATCACGTTTGTTTCAACTGATCTACCTGGTCGAAATCCGTGTTGGTGTTTTGATAGAAGGTTATTTGTTGCCAAATGTTTGAGAACTGCAGTATTTGCAATGCCTTTGAGGATTTTCCCTTAGCAGAGGTAATACTGACTGGCTGATAATTGGGAGCTGTGGTCTTGTCACCTCCTTTGTGTATTGGCAAGATATGGGCAACTTTCCAGGCCAATGGTATGACTTTGCCATCAATAGACTTTTGGAAGAGCCTTGAGAGTGGCAGTACTAATAGGACTTTTGAGAGTGGTCGTTGACCACCATTGGGGTCAACAATGCATTGTTGATGTTGATGATCAATGTGTTGTTGAGCCCAAGGCTGGTGATTTGACTACTCTGCCTGCCAAATTTGGAGATGAGCCTTTTTTTTTATTAGAAAACTGTATAAAGATGGACAGTTGAAAGTAAGTCTGGATTTAGAATCTAAATTAACATAACTGTACAGTTATGTTCCTTGGGGCAGGGTGGGAGATGCAGGTGTCTCTCATGAGGGGTAGGGGCCAGATCAGGACGTCTGACTCTCTTGGCTTGTATTCTAGGGTAAAAGAAACATGGGGAGAAGAGATATATTTTAGAGCCGGGTTATCTAGGAATGATAATTATTTGGTAATCTCTTGTAGAGGCAATTTTATGTCACTTTTTAGAAGGAGAAATTATTTGGGAAAGCTTAGAATGAAGAGTCCTTACAGTTGCCCAACATATAGAGAATGGTAGGGAAATTTGTCGCATTTTCTGGGGAACTATGAAGGGTTAAAGGGTTTGAGAAAGGAGATTTTTGGAATGGATGCGGGGGAGCTTGGGTAGAAAAATTGTTGGGAAATGTGTGTTTTATTAGTATTATGAATATAATACTGGTTTATTCATCTGGGCATGACCCACTCTGAGTGTGTTATAAGATGACTTTGTTTGTTTTTATGAGTGTTTTTGTATGGTTCTTTTTTGTTTTAATCATTCTTGTTTGAACCTTTTTATTGCAGCTTATTTGTATGATGTTTTTTTTGTGGCTATGGCCCTGTGGTTTTGTGTGTGTCAAATATATTATGCTATGCTACTATATCATAAACTTTTTTTATACTATAAATAGAAAAAAGCACATTTTATGTTTTGAGACACCATTGTTTCAATTGCTCCAGGGAAGGCAGTCCTTTTGAACAATTTTGAGACTCTTTCTGTTCCTCGTGTTCAGGTATGCTAGGTATGTAAATAAGAATCTGAACTAGATAAGAATGTCTTTGAGTTTTAGGTGTACTAAAGATTTGCAAGAGATTGCAAAAATCTTGTCAGATGTAAGAAAGCTGCAGAAGGCTACAGCTACCTTTTCAAGGTCAGAACAGAATTTTCACTTTGCTGCAAACAATCCTTATTTCGAACTATGTGTTTTATTTCTTATAATATCATAAGAAAAAAAAATCACAATCATAGCCAAGATTACTGAAAAAAATTAATGTGGATCGAAAATTTAATATATATGCTGATTTTAAATAAGATGTCTATTTTTCAAGATTTTAATCAAATTTTTTTTAAGGAAGGTCGACAAAAAAGGTACGGGAGGGGCCTGACGGCCTTCCAACCACTTTCCAGCATAATATATTTTTATGTCGTATTTTATTTAATTTCTTGGAGGGGGGGGGGACTGCAGTCATAGTTGACCACCCGCGTGTAACAACCACGTGGGCCAAAGTAGAAAATGTCCTGCTTCTAATTCCTAAAGTTTTTCTAACATTCACGGACGTATGACTTGCCTCTTGAGTAAAATATAAAGACATTATAGACCATAGAAATCGAATTCATATTGTTTTGTTGCTGGTTTGATTTTTATATATTTGGGAATCAATTAGCTTTTTTTTCAGACTGTCGTTTTAAAATATGTCCTATGAACCGATATTCCGCCCAGAAACAATTTTGGAAAGCTGCCAAGCAAAACTCAGCAAGTACCAGCAACGCTGTGGATCCAGAGCTGATGACAAGACTGCATGTAAGTTTTTTCTTTTTTCTATATTCCAAGTACTTGCTCTAATGTATAAAAAATAAATTTGTTTAACAATCATTTTTTTTTGCCTAAGACAAATAGGTAATTTAGCAGAATCTGTTTCAAATGCCCTGCGTATTAAATAATTCAATTTACTTCTGAAGCATTGTCTGGCATGTTTCTTTTTTCTAATCTCTTCAGAATGTTTTCTAATAAAAGCCAAAAAGGTTTCAACCAATCAACACTTGCATTAGCTTCTTACTAGAGTCGTGTACTATCGCATGTTTTTTTTTTACTAGAGTCGTGATGGGGAAGTTAAACTTTCGCTTAATGTGGAAGCTGAGCGCCTTAGTGGAGTGAAACAAAAACTTGTTCAAATTTTCTTTGCAAAAAACGAAAGCCATGTGTTTTATGCTTTAAGAAATGTTTTATCTTTTTTGGTTTTTAAAAGGAATAATTTTGGCTGAAAGGCCATATAAGAAAAGAAAAGTGGATTAATAAAAACTATTGAAATTTAATCTTGGTGACTTATTTAATCAACTGTGTGCACGTCAATTGATAAACATTGTCTGGGCTGTGCCTGAATATTGTTCCTAGAGAAGAAGGGGGACGATAAAAGGAATTTCTCCTTATTTGTTGTGTGTTTTGGTTTTGGCTTCTATGGAATAAAAGTAGGTCTCTATTCTGAGTGTATCTGTCATGTTTTATATTCATTAATGTTGAAAAGAAGTTCAATTTGAAATGTATTATTTAGTATCTGGAAGTCCTTGAAGATCTAACTTTCAGCTTCCTGGACTTCGTTACGTTTAGCATACATTCTGAAAAAAAAAAAAATAAAAATCCGCTGTGTTTCATAGAAACACAGAACGTTAACAAATTGAGAGGTAGTAGTCAATCCGGACTTGTCCCAGTTAAAGATAGGAATGGGGTGGCAATTAGCAATAAGGAAAAAGCTAAAGCGAGATGGGCCGAACATTTTGAGAACTTGCTTAACCAAGATAGAGTTGCAGGAAAAAATATAGAGGAAAATGAAAAAGTATGTGGTACTTTGGATGTGAAGGAAGATTTGTTTTGTGAGGAGGAATTAGCAACAGTGCTAAAAGGATTAAAGAATAATAAGGCTCCGGGTGCTGATAGGGTGGTAAATGAGTTTCTTAAATATGGTGACTCTAAGGTTAGAAATAAGCTATTGAAGATTATGAATATGATTTTTGAAAAAGGGGAAGTACCTAACGATTTTAGGAAAACCTTAATTAAGCCACTATATAAGAAAGGTGATAAAAGTGATTGTGGTAATTATCGAGGCATTAGTCTGGTCTCTGTAGGTAGCAAATTACTTAGTAATATGATACTTTTTAGACTGAGAGATGACGTAGACAAAGTTTTAAGAGAAGAGCAGTGCGGTTTTAGAAAAGGTAGAGGATGTGTCGACCAAATTTTCACTCTTAGGCTAATAATTGAGAAGTACCTGAGTTTTCAAACACCTTTGGTCCTCAGTTTTACAGATTATGAGCAAGCGTTCGATTCTGTTGATAGAGGAGCTTTAGTAAAGGTTTTATCCTTGTATGGTTTTAGACAAATACATTAAAGTGATTAGTGTTATGTACGAGAATAACACTGCTGCGGTTAAGGTAGGAAATGAGTTTAGCAGCTGGTTTTTTATTAAATCAGAGGGTTGTGTTCTATCCCCCTTTATATGGATTATTTTGATGGACTTTGTTTTAAGGAGCACAGGAAAGGCAATGGGAGACCACGGAATCAATTGGGGAGGAAAAAGTCTCCTGGTCTTGGATTATTCTGATGATTTAAGCATCCTAGATGAAAGTGTGAGCAAAATGAATGAAGTTTTAGAGGTTTTGCGAGTTCAGGGTGCTAGTATTGGTTTGAACATTAATGACAAGAAGACTAAATCACTAAGGCTATGAATAAATGAATATGAAAAGCTGACGTTGGGAAACGAAAAGATTGATAAGGTAGGCAGCTTCACGTAACATGGCAGTACTGTTAGTAAAGACGGTGGGAGCAGAGAAGGTGTTAAAAGCATAATAGCCAAGGCTCAGGGTGTTTTTTCACAGTTAAGAAAAGTCTGGAAGAATAGGAAGATAAATCTGCAAACCAAGATTAGAATATTAGAAGCTACAGTGATGACAGTGGTCAAATATGGCTCTGAAGCATGGACACTCCGAAAAGCGGATGAAGATTTGCTAGATTCGTCAGTCTTGTTTGGGAGTTCATACAGTAAACACCTCTGTTGGATATAATCTCGATATAATCTCATTATACAATAAGACCCAATTGTGATTCCCTACGGACTTATTATAGTCAACAGAATCAAGTCTGGATATAATCTCATTATACAGTAAGACTCAATTGTGATTCCCTATGGACTTAACATAATCAACATTTTTGAACTTGAATTATTTATAGTTAATTGACCAAACCTGTTTGATGCATTGCCTGTAGAAGTCAAGAGCTGATTTAATCGTGCTATATTTGGTTAGCGGGGGGTATTCACACACCCCCCTTGCCAGTAAGTCCCTTTTGATGCTATTTCGAATGAACTGCTAATCCTCCCGAAGCGGATTTATAATCGAGATTTATCATGGCTAATGTTACGCAAAAATTGTTCGACGAGTTCAGAAAAGTTTTGAGCGGAAAACTAGATTCTATTATTGCTACGCAGACAGAATTAAATAATAAGCTTGACGGAATTACTTCTGAGATCGCGTCGCTGAGAACGGAGGCTGCCGACCGAGATTTGAGGCTTAATAACTTTGAGAAAACTATCGACGAGTATGTCGACAAGTACCAGGCCCTGGAAAAACAGCTACTACTTATCGACGTGAAAGATCGCCGTCTGAACCTTATTGTGCATGGTTTACCGGCAGAAGAGCCTAACAAGAAAGTTGAAGATAGCGTCATTAAATTAGTTAGCGAAAAGCTGGGTGTAACTAGTGACATATCTATGACTAAGTGCTATCGGATTTCTTCACGGGCTGCAAACATTACAAATAGGCGCAGCAAGCAAAATAGCCGACACAAGGAGTCCCCCGTATTTATTTCACTAAGCTCGGAGAGTGATGTCCAGTCGATCATGAACAATGTTAAAAAGCTAAAAGGTAGTGGGATTATAATCTCTACAGACCTGCCCCCTGCTCTCAACATGATTCGAAACTCCCTACTCTCGAAAGCACAAGAAATGAAAGAGTCGAAACATATCGTTTCACCCTGAGTGCGTCATAAGGGTATTAACTTATGGCTAGAAGTGAAAAAAAGTGATTCTTCTGACTGGGAAAAGATTAATTAGTTTGTTTGTAGTGTATACGCGGACCATTATTTGTTTTATTTGTTTAATGAAATACGTCCGCGATCGAGAGATAAAACAAGTTCATTTTGTTGGTGTGTGTCATGATTGGGAAAATGACCACTAGTCAGTGTTGGTTTTTTTCTTTTCGTTGTTATTTTCTTTCTTGTTGTGTTTAGTGCTCAATGAGACTTTAACTTGTTAAGTCTGCCATGCCTGATTGTGCTTTATCGTCGCTATTCTTTTTTTCTTTTTTAACAAGGTCTAGAAAACAGTGTCGGGTTTTTGTTCGTGTGTTTTTTCAGTTTAAAATAAGATATTTAACAAGACGTACCGTACTCTTCCACATCAAGGTTTGGTTGATGATTTATTACCGCATCACTACAGACTCCCACCAGACGGTTTGGTAAGTCAAAATGATTATGATTAATTCTACTGGTGATGGGACATCGAGTAGGTTGAGAGATTTTGAGAGAGACCCATTAGATTTAATAAAAATTTCTGCAGATTGTGGTTTTTCGGATGATGAATATGATATTTCTATTAGATCCCTCCCTATTAACAAATATTTACTCCCTAATGAGATTAACAGACATGTTTCTCCTGGTAGTGTGAGGCTGGCGAGTTTAAACTGTTGCGGGTTGATGAGTAGTTTGGACCATTTATCTTCGTTCCTTCCATGCTACCGAGTTGATGTATTAGCTGTATGTGAGACTTTCTTAAATGAGTCAACTAGTCACCTAGCGAATATTAACGGTTACAATTTTATTTCTAAGACTAGGAATGACAGATCGAGAGGAGGCCTTGGTTTTTTTTATTCATAATGATATTACTTACAGGATTGTTTCGGATTTTGATTCTATGTATGATGAAATGTTGTTTGAATTTTTGGTTGTCGAGCTTGATTTTGGTAATGAAAAAGTGTTGTGTTGTTTGTTTTATAGACCGCCTAGCTCTTCGGTGCAACATTTTATAAGTAAGCTTGAAGTGTTTTCTTCGATCGCAATTGAGTGAAGTCAGAAGATTATGTACATTGGGGATTTTAATATTGATATAAGTAATGCTGGTCATGATCTTTCATCTACACAATATTCGCCTTCAGCTGTTGATTTTCTGACACTTTGTCTTTCGCTGGGGCTTCTCCCAGCTTGTCGTATTCCAACTCGAGTTGTAAGCTCGACAGCAACGGTAATCGACAATATTTTTCTGAATATGGAATTTGATTCGTGTCATGCTATTATCGATGACACGTCAGACCACTTTATGCTTTTGATGGAGATAAAAACTGGGCGACAAACGGCGACTCTGATCAAAACAACTAGAAGGCTTGATGCTACATCTGTTCAGCGGTTGAATGAACTGCTGCTTAAAATTGACCCCTCTCCATGCTTAGACTGCGAGGATGTAAATCAAGCTTCACAGTATTTTGTCAACGAATTTACCACAGCACTTAATGTGGCTTGTCCGATGTCTTCAACCCGTCTAAGACGTTACAACAGATCTAAAAAGTCTTGGGTTACACGAGGACTACTAAGGTCGATCCAATCAAAGAACAGGCTGTATAAAATATATCTATCGAATCCAGATGAAACAAATCAAGCCTTTTTTAAAGCTTACAGAAATTGCTTAACCAAAGCTCTCAGGTCTGCTAAACAGCTCTACTATTTGAAGGCATTCAATAGCGCGCATGGATCTCCTAAGAAGGTATGGACATTAATAAACGATTGTATCGGTAAAAAAAAGTTGAATTCTTTTCCGGACAAAATGATGCCCCCAGGTGGTGATACAGCTGTTAAAGGAAAACTTAACGTCGCCAACATGCTCAACACGCACTTCGCTAAAATAGGTGAAAAGACGTCGGAAAAGGCATCCCAAAAATCAACGCCAAATTCTGCTGATTTCAAAAGTTTTCTACCCTCTTCTACTGACCGATCCATATTCCTCACTCCAGTCTCGTCTGCTGAATTGATGCTTGTACTTCATCAACTCAAAAATGGACACTCAGAAGGAATCGACGGATCTTCTACGAACTTGCTTAAATAGATTATGCCTAGTATAGTAAATTTTCTTGTGCACATAATTAATCTTTGTTTCAAGAATGGTATCTTCCCTTCATGTATGAAGTCCGCCCGTGTCATTGCACTACACAAAGGGGGAGATATAACAGATCCGTCCAACTATAGGCCCATATCTATTCTATCTGCTTTCGGAAAAATTATTGAACGTTGTTTGTACGTGAGGATTGTAAATTTTCTTGACAAGAATAGTTTTTTCAGTAAGTCCCAATTCGGGTTTCGAAAATGACATTCTACAGAGCATGCTATTTTGGCAGCAACCCAGTTTATTCATGATGCCTTGGATAAGGGTGAAATTCCAGCTTCTATATTCGTGGATATACGGAAAGCGTTTGACACTATTTGTCACATGATTTTAAATGAAAAATTGTCTAATTGTGGTATACGTGGTCCGGCTAAATCGATAATATTGTCATATTTAAGCGATAGAGTCCAGTGTATTGATGGGGGCAAAGTTATATCAACGTCTTCGAACCAGTCAAATAAAGTTGGAGTGCCTCAAGGTTCAATTCTCGGCCCTCTGTTGTTTCTAATTTATGTTAATGATATTAGTAATTCAGTTGAGGACCTAGGGCTGACCGTTCTCTTCGCAGATGACACAGCTTGTAGTGTCTCTGGAATCGATGAAGATTGTGTCAAACATAATTTAAGTCTAGTATTCGATAGACTAGTAGCATGGTTTACGGCAAATAGGCTAGCTCTGAACACTTCAAAAACAAAGTTTATGGTATTTTCGCGTACGTCACGGGCACTTCCATGTCTGAAGTTGATTAAGTCATCTGTTTCAGGTATGGATATATCACGTGTTGAAATTATTCGTTACCTTGGTGTACTGGTTGACTCAAATTTGAGTTGGAAGCCGCATATAAATGGTATAAGTTTGAAGCTTGGAAGGAACGGGGGTATTATGCAACGTATGAAATTCATTTTGCCGCTCGAAGCTATGCGTTCTATTTATTTCGCTCTTGTTCATTCTTATCTAAATTACTGCCCACTTATTTACTTGAATACTTTCAGATCCCATTTAATTCCGCTTCAGAGGCAACAAAATAAGGCGCTTCGTATTTTAAAAAGTTATCTTTCTTCCCCAGCGTCTTTCCCCAGTAAGTCTTCTACAAAGAGTTTATATTGTTTATTGAATATTCTTCATGTTGAACTTGCAGTTACTTTTAACTCGATATTATTCAAGGTTAATCATAATCTCCTGTCACTGCCCAGTTATTTCTTTTCTTTTGATTTGTTCCCAGTTGCTCCGCCATCTTCTCATCTAGCTCGCAGCATACGCAAACTACGCCAGCCGTTGATAATTTCAGAGAGGTCCCGGTTTTCTCTACGAAATAGTGTGGTTGCCACGTGGAACCAATATGAATCTATTTTTGATTTTGATGTGTCGATCTGAATTTTAAAAAATAAAATAAAATCATTCCTTTTGGACATTTATTAGTCAAATAATATTTTCATTTTTTTTTTTTTTTTTTTTTTTTTTTTTTTCTCTTCTTATTTTTCGATCTCTCTCGGATCTTGATATCCTTCTTCTTGTCCCATTGCTGGTTGAGAGTTGTTTATGTATCGCCGGGTGGGTGTCTGCCGTGATGTGGTGAGTAATTAACCTTACATTTATTGATTTATTTATATTTTTTTGTGAAGTCTACCATTTTGAATGAAAATCCGTATATTTCTTTATTGTTTTTCTTTTTTTATCTGTGCAAAACGAGCTTGTCTCACTGCCAGATATCTGTATATATTTAGTGTCATTATGTAAGATTGAATAATAAATGAACCTGAACCTGAACCTGAGATGTTTTCCAGAGAAATTGCTTAAGGATTGTTCTGGGTACCCGGCTGACTGACTATATTTCAAACAATAGGCTATATGAAAAATGTGGTTCAATACTGCTCTCTAGGTCTATAATGAAAGAAAGGTTGAGGTGGTTAGGGCATGTTGTACGGATGAAGGATGACAGATTGCCAAAGATTGTTCTTTTCAGCCAACCATCTATGGCTATACGGAAAGCACGTCGCCCCCGTCTGGGGTGGGAGGACGTCATAAAGAAAGATTTAAAGGAAATTGGAATTTCGTGGGCGAATGTAAAAAGGGAGGCTTTGAATAGATTGGGATGGAGGAGGAGCGTGCGTAGCTGTGTTGTCCTCAGGCGGCTTGGTGCTGTGATGAGTTGTTAGTAGTAGTAGTAGTAGTTTCATAGAAATATTGCTATTGGTACTAAATTGTTTTGCTAAAGTGGAAGCCCGAACACTTCAGGGTTGACTCAAATAGTCATTGTCAAAATTATTGTCATAGTCACTGACAATTCCATTGACAATTCTATTTTCATTGACAAATACTATTATAAAAATACAAAAATTGACCTCCCCTGAATTACTGAGGAAGAAAAATGCCGTAATAAAATATAACAAAGTCCATTTGACTCTTTTTTGGACTCTGAAAAGTAATTCTAGCTTGTCTTTGTGTTTTGCTTTGATTCTGAATGCAGACAAGTATATTTTTGTGTAGCCCGGTGCTTTGTTTCCAGAGTCAACATGGTAGAATTTATAGAATTTACCTAGTAAAGAGTAGAGTGGCTCCCGCGTATTACTTTTTCCCCTGGCCAATTGTCTGGAAGAGGTGGTTGAAGAAACCTAGGTGGAGGGAAGGAGGGCTTTTTTGCTTTGAAATTGAAAGTCTTAGACTCATTTTTAAGGATTGTAAATGATTGGAGGGCAACGAAAATCCGCTCTTGCCAATTTTAATCCCTCCGGCACCACCCTCCCCCCTTTCCTACGTTATTCTTCAAAAATTTGCAAAAAATTGTTTTTCAGCATACTGGAAAGGTCCAAAAAACATGCCTCTGGAGGTGACACAACCTCTGTAGCCCCAGAGGCAAGGACAGGGGGGTGGGGAGATCGTATCATCTTCAGAGCTATATCCATTGGATCTTTCGGCTATTGAAAAGTAAGCATTTTTTTAAAGATTGCTTTTAATGAATAAATTTTTAAAAAATAAGTTTTTTCAACTGAATGTAAGGAGCAACATTAAAACTTAAAACGAACGGAACTTTTTACGCATATGAGGAGGTTGGCAACCTAGTCAATACCTCGCTCTTTACGCTAAAGTTCGAATTTTGTTCAAATCACAAATCCCTGAATCACAAAGGCCGTTTAATTAGAATAGATAGCTCTTTTGAAAGTACAAAAAAAACTTTAGCGTAAAGAGCGAGGTATTGACTAGGGGGCGGACCCTCATATACGTAAAAATTTCTGTTTGTTTTAAATTTTAATGTTGCTCCTTATTTTCCCTTGAAAAACTTGTTTTTTTTTTATTTCTGATCGTTTTTTTAAATAATGCTAGAAAATCCGGTTCATAGAAATATCCCTTCCCCCAAGGAAACATCCTCCATGGAAAGATCCTCCCACGTAACCCCCTCCTCCGATCCCCTCTCCCGGCCCCACCAGAAAAAATCCCTCCTGAAAACGTCTGTATACTTCCCAATAACCAATGCTATATGTAAACAATGGGCAAAGTTCATAACTTGCAGCCCTCTCCTGGGGACTGTGGGGGACTAAGTCATCCTCAAAGACATATTTATTTGATTTTCAGCTATGCTGAACGAAATAGCTATCTCAAAATTTTGATTGGGTTACTTCTGAAAAAAAAGAGCTTGGGAGGGGGCCAAGTTGCCCTCCAATTTTTTTGTCACTGAAAAAGGGAACTAGAACTTTTAATATCCGTTCGAACGAGCCCTCTCACAATATTCTAGGACTACTGGATCGATACGATCACTCCTGAATAAAAAAAAAAAAAACGCATCCGTGATCTTTCTTCTGGCAAAAAATACAAAACTCCACGTTTTTACGTATAGAAGCTTGAAACATCTACAGTAGGGTTTTCTGTTATGCTGAATCTGATGATTTGATTTTCACTAAGAATCTGTCACTTTTAGAAGGCGGTCCCCCTTTTTTCGAAAATAAGGCAAATTTTTTCAGGCTTATATTTGAAATCAGCACAAAAATCCCATTTTTTTATGTATCTACTGGTATCAAAATTCTGTTTTTTAGAGTTTCGGTTACTTTTGAGCCGGTTCGCTCCTTACTTACAGTTTGTTACCATGGACTGTTTGATAAATCTACTACGAAAAAAAAAAATTTAAATTCATATTTTTATTTATTAATTTACCTGAAATGCACACGCGAAAGCTTTTTTGCGATTTTGCTTGATTGAAATAGAGTTTCTGAAAAGATCTTATATGTTCTTTGTGCCATAAGATAAAAATGCGATAGAAGATGTTTTTGATAATGATGAATCCACTGGGTTCAAAGAAAGCGTGTTCAAGACTGATCGACTAATTCAACAGAAAATTGTAACCCAGCCCCTTCCTCAAAAATCCACCACCCCCTTGAACGAAGATTCTGGCTGCAGCCTTGCTTGTGTTTCTTATTTTTAAGACCCTCCTCTTTTGATGGCGTTCTTCGCCACTAAAACTCGTTAATTTAAAATTTTCAACCTTTTCTGGCAAAGTAATATTCAATTCTACCGCTTTTTCCGTTCATCACGAAATTAATAAATTAAATATAAAAAACTAGTTTGTTCAACTGAAAGTAAGGAGCAACATTAAAAATTAAAACGAACAGAAATTATTAGGCTACATATATGAGGGGGTTCTCCCCCTGGTCAATATATCCTTCTTCACCCTGAATCACAAAGGGCGTTTATTTAGAATAGATAGCTCTTTTGAAAGTTATAAAAAAAAACTTTAGCGTAGAGAGCGAGGTATTAACTAGGGGTTGAACCCCCTCATGTATTTAATAATTTCCGTTCGTTTTAAGTTTTTAATGTTGCTCCTCAGTTGAAAAACTTTTTTTTTAATTTAATTTCTCATCTTTTTTAAATGATGCTGGAAAATCCGGCACCCTCTACATAGAAATGTCTCCCCCCCCCATGAAAACATCCTCATGGTAAGATCCTCCCTTGTAACCCCTTCCTCCCCCATCCCCACCAGAAAAAATCCCTCCTGAAAACGTCTGTATGCTTCCCAATAACCAAAACTATATGTAAACAATGGGCAAAGTTCATAATTTGCAGCCATAACTTGCCGCCCTCCCCTGGGGACTGTGGGGGACTAAGTCATCCTCAAAGGTGTGTCCCAAGATAGACAAATGAAAATACGACATAGGCATCAGTGACAATCCCGTGCAAAAGCAGGCAACTCCAGAAGTAATTGCAAATGCTGCGGCTAAATTTGACAGCAAATTAACTGAGAGCCACCCCAGAGATGACTATAAGGAGCTCTTGCAGTTGGGTCTGGTATTTATTGGATCCTTATATGGCAATGATGTGGGTTGTAGAACTCCAGGAACCATTCACCACGCTAGGTGGATGGCAAAGGCTATTTACTGCTTTAAAATGTTCATTTTTCGCCGTCAATTTAAGGTGTCTAAAGAAGAAGAAAGTTCTGTGCGTGCCATATCTGTTTTTCTAGTTAAAATTTATTGTAAATCTTCGTTCAATGCTCCAAAAGCTCATCTTGCACCAAAGCAACATTTAGATGTTTTATATAGTCTGGTAGACTATAAAAAATGCGACAACGACATTGCACAAATATCCCTGGTCAAATTTTTGAACCATTATTGGTATTTGAATACAGAGTTGGTGGGATTATCTTCTTTCGATCCCTCCATTACAGACGACGAAAAGTTGTTAATGGCTAATAAATTGCACAGTAGCACCAATAACTTGCAGTCCTTCCCCCGGGGACTGTGGGGGATTAAGTCATCCTCAAAGACAAAAGTTGTTAGATTTTTGAATATGCTGAACAAAATGACTATCTCAAAATTTTGATCGGGTGAGTGGGAAAAAAATGAACGTGGGTGGGGACCTAGTTGCCCTCCATTTTTTGTTCACTGAAAAAGGACACTAGGACTTTCCGTTCGAATAAGCCCTCTCGCGATATTCTAGGACCACAAAAAAAAACACATCTGTAATATGACTTATAGCAAAAATACAAAATTCAGCATTTTCATACAGTTCGTGGTAACGAACTGTAAATAAGCAGCGACCCGGCTCAATAGTAAGTGAAACTCTAAAAAACAGAATTTTGATACAAATAGATACATCAAAAGAATCTGATTTTTATGCTGATTTGAAATGTATAAGTTTCATCAAGTTTAGTCCTACCTATCAAAAGTTACGCGCCTGATAAAATTTGCCTGATTTTCGAAAAAAGGGGAAACACCCCCTAAAAGTCATAGAATCTTCATGAAAATCACACCATCAGATTCAGCGTATCAGAGAACCTTTCTGTAGAGGTTTCAAGTTCCTATCTGCAAAAATATAGAAATTTGTATTTTTTGCCAGAAGAAAGATCACAGATGAGTGTTTATTTGTTTTGTTTTTGTTTTTTTTTCCCCCAGGGGTAATCTTATCAAACCAGTGGTCCTAGAATATTGCAGGAGGGCTCATTCAAATGGAAATTAAAAGTTCTAGTGCCCTTTTTAAGTGACAAAAAATAGAGGGCAACTAGGCCCCCTCCCACGCTTATTTTTCCCAAAGTCACCCGATCAAAATTTTTAGATTGCCATTTTGTTCAGTATGGTCGAAAATATGTTAACTATATCTTTGAGGATGACTGAATCATCCTCCCCGGGGGAAGGGCTGCAAGTTATGAACTTAGCCCAATGTTTACGTATAGTATTGGTTATTGGGAAGAATACAGACGGTTTCAGGGGGGAATTTTGGCTGTTTTTTTTGGGGGGGGGGGGCTGGGTCAGGGGTTACGTGGGGAAATCTTTACATGGAGGAAGTTTTCATGGGGGCGCTGAATTTTCCAGCATTATTTCAAAAAACAATCAGAAATTAGATAAAAAAAAAGTTTTTCAACTGAAAGTAAGGAGCAACATTAAAACTTAAAATGAACAGAAAACATTACATATATGACTGGGTTCGCCCCCTTGTCAATGCCGCGTCTTTACGCTAAAGTTTTTATAGTACTTTCATAAGAGCTATTTATTCTAATTAATGGTCTTTGTGATTAAGGGGGTTATTTTAAAGAATTGGAACAAAATTCGAACTTTAGCGTAAAGACTGAGGTATTGACTAGGGGGCGAACCCCCTAATATACATATTGAAAATATATGAATATAGAAGTTCGTTACGTAAGTTAATTCGTAAGTTACGTATATTTACTACTAACAGAAAACGTTCGTAAATAGAATTAAAGAGCTTTAGAGAAAGACATTTAGCCAAAAAAAGTAAAATTAATATGCAAATTTCGTTTTAATTATTCATGTACGGTGAGCCAAAATCAAACTTGCATTAATTCAAAATGTTCAGAAATCAAATGAAAAAAAAAACAATTTTTTTTCAACTGAAAGCAAGGAGCAGCATTAAAATTTAAAACGAACAGAAATTATTCTGTATATGAAAGGGGCTGTCTCCTCTTCAACGTCTCGCTCTTTACGCTAAAGTTTAACTCTTTCTCACAAATCTGTTTTTCAAAATAATAAAAAACTTTAGCGTAAAGAGCGAAGCGCTGAGGAAGGGACAGCCTCTTTCATATACGGAATAATTTCTATTCGTTTTAAGTTTTAATGCTGCTCCTTACTTTCAGTTGAAAAAAACTTGTTTTTTTAATTTAATTCCAGATAGGAGCTTGAATCCTCTTCAGTAGGGTTCTCTGATACGTTGAATCTGATTGGATTATTTTCATTAAGATTCTATTACTTTGAGGGGGATGTTCCCCCCTCCTTTTTTTGAAAGTAAGGTAATTTTTTTCAGGCTCGTAACTTTTGATGAGTAGGACTAAACTTGATGAAATTTGCATATTTGAAATCAGCATATAAATCCCACTCTTTTGATATATCTATTGATATCAAATTACATTTATTTCTCTGATCACAAAACATGCAAAATATGTTGCTACTAATATTACTAGGCTACTGCTACTAATAGACTTCCTTGCCAAACAGCGTCTGTTCCTGAATTGTGGTCGATTGTCCTGTGATATGTAAAGTGGAAAAAAAGTTTTATTCCTGCTAGTACAATGTTATAATTCTGAAGTATGGGCGTAATTGTGTCATTTAGTATTATAACTTTTGTGAATTTAATTTTGAATTGACTAAATAGATTAGTTTTTTTTTCTTTTAAAGGATCTGGTTTTATTTGGATTAAAAACTCATCATAACCGCGTAAGGATTACACAACTGAGCACGCTTCTCCTCCGCCCCACTCTGTTCCAACCGCCACTTCTTACTACTACTGTGACTACTACTACAACTAAGACTTAAGAGTATGAGGGTGAAAATTTCAAGGAATGTTGAGGGGGAAGTTGAAAAGAATCAAACACCTTGTGGCATTTAGGTTGTCAAAAGAGCATATCAGTAATATCTTAGAAACTGCTGCTACTACTACTATTGCTGCTGCTACTACTACTACTACTACTACTATTACTACTGCTACTCCTACCGAAGCTAGGATTACTACTACGGGTTCTACCACTCTTACTATTGGTACTACTATTACTACTGCTTCTACCACTGCTGCTACTAACGCTAAGGATGTTAAGGCAAACTTTTATGGAATATTGAAACAGGGTAGAACAAAACACTCTTTGCGCATACAGGTTTTCAGAAGGACGGATAAGCAATGCCCCAGGAACTGTTTACGGTTTTAAGTTGACACTTTCGGCATGTATTGGGGGGGAGGGGGTGTTAAAAAAAGGTGTTAGGTGCGTACTGCTACTAATGCCACTTCTACTACAACTGTAGCTACTGCTGAAGCTAAGGGTATTAAGGTGAAGCTTTCTGGAAATGTTTTGGGGAATGTTGAACTAAATCAAGCACAATAAGCGTGTAGATTGTCAAAAGGATATACCAGCAATACCTCAGATTATTAAGTTGAAACTTTAAGGGTATGTTGAGCCGGATTTTTAACTAACCATAAGGCTCTGTGTGCATATTACTAATACTGCGATTACTGTAACTAGTGATGCTAATGATATAATGCAGAAAATTTCAGAGAATGTTTAGGGAGAGTTGTAACTAAAAATCAAAACAGACTTTAAGCATGTTTTCAAAAAAGTAATATCCTAGGAAAGGTTTAGGGTATTAAGTAAATAATTTCTAAGTCTACACGGGCTAAGTATTTCTTCTGCTTGAGTTTGTTCTCATCTTGTAGAGAATTAAGTTAAAACTTTCAGGGCACCTTGAGGGAATGTTAAACTATCCAAAAGACACTATGCGCATGTTATCACTAATAGTTCTGTTATTACTGCTACGGCTCCTACTTCTACAAATCATGTTCTGGTCTTTAGAAGGCACGTTGAGCATCAGTCCTACTTCTCTTAGTTTATGCTCGTTTCGAGTTCGGGTCGGTCATTTGTTGTAATTTCTGTTAGTTTTGGGTTTCATTTATTTATTGATGGGGATTTGTAGTAGTTTTACGATTGGAAAATTATTTGGCCTTTTTTCTGCTCTAATTTTGTAGCTCTTTACTTTTCTTTGAAAAACTTATTTTGTGGAAGAAGCTTTTTAAAATTAGTACCTTTTATAAACTAAATATTACTCTCATATTACAATTTCTCATATTCAAATGTCAAAGTGAAATAATAACTTTTCTAATGCAGTTCCCCCGCTCTTGAAAGCCCCAAAGTAGATAAGTTCAAAATCTCGTAATATTGAAAATGTAAAAAAAAAACAAACAACAAATCACAGAATTAGTTGTACTGTATATGGTGTAGCAAGTATGAGCGTGTTTATTTCCCCTTGTCCTCCTAATACCAATAGGTCAGACTTTACTGGAGGTTTCAACTTCTGTGTTAAACAAGATAGTCTATGTATACTTTCCAAGTATTTTTTTCATTAAAATCTAAGGGTGCTAAGATCTTTGATAAAAGGTGCGAGCGAGGAGCATTACTGCTTAGGGGTGCCAATTCACGAAATTTCAGTGGGAGAGAGCAAATTTGTAGTTTAAAGTCCAGAGGGGATTTTGGTTTTGTTTTTATTTTATGTTCATTAATGTTCACCAAATAAAAGGTATTTTTAAATCAAAATACAAAAAAGGAGATATTTTCTAAATCTAGGGAGGGGGCAACTAAGTTCCCGGCCCTTCTCTGATTGGTACCCTTGTTACTGCTTCTGAAACTAGAAAGTTTAATGTGTAGTCTTTTGATAATTTCAAAGCATTTGGCTATCTCAGAATTTTTACTCGACAGCTTTGCGGCCTTGCTTGCACCAAATTCGTTATTTTCGTCGCAGATGAGTAGAAAACGTGTGAGGATTGAAGGGAAAATTAACCCCTCCCCCATAACTCAAATCTCAAAGTCTAAATTACTTTTTTATGCTCGCCAATGGCGAGTTGAACTGGTCGTTTGAACTGGGGCTTGGACAACTCGGGTATTCCCCTTATCCTCTTCACACTTAAAGATTAGATATATGTTGCTTAGATTTAGTTGATTAGATTTAGTTCTAACTATAAAATATAAAGCATAGAACAACCAGGGCCTTAAGTTTCGTGAGGCCATTTTCTATGATTTGTGGATGATTTAAAATTATGAAAACATGTGCTAATAATGGAGCGTCACTCTGCTAGAACCTTTTTTGGAATCATTACCAATCTTTTCGTTGTTTTCACCCCCCCCACCTGTCTCTGAAAGACCTTGATTTCTGTGCAATTAAGCTGCAGTAGGGGATGATTCGTAGATCTCTTTGAAAGTATTTTCAGGGCCCAAGAGCTCTGGAATCTAGATTGAAGTTCTATTATTTAGGACAAAGAATCCCAAAGTCTTTGTTTTTACCCAGTGTTTCAGATACTCCCAAGGACCACGAAGCACGCCTAATAAGCCCTCTTAGGACTCGAAAATAATGTTAATCTGTTGCTTAAGTAGGTTCATTGTATGTCGATTTCAGGATGGAAACTCTTTACTTTACCTCGGTCTGAGTTGTATTTTCTCAGAGGCCACTAATCAATACATATGGTGTGTATGAAACCATTGTCCATCTGTAATATAGACTTGGATTTATCGAGTATGTGAGACCTCCCCCCTCCCCATATGTTACTTAATTTGTTATTCCGCTTATAAAACGATTGTTGTTATTTAGAGTAACATTGGTGCTTTTCATTTTTTCGGGGGGGGGGACTAAAAAATTGGTAAGTTGTAGTGATGAATAGTGTAGTGTTTATTATCCTCTTTTATCCTGTTTTATTCATTTAGTTCTTCTATCAACCATTCTGGATTTTATTCTCTATTGTTTATTCTTTATTATGTCTATTAGCTATTTGATCCATGTCCTATTCCTCATTATCTGTCCTTTTAGCACGCAGCTGAAGTTGAACGAAAGCAAAACGAGACGGAGAATAAAAAGGTTTATGGTTCAGAAGTATATTATGGAAACGCTGTTCAGGTACGCCTATTTGAATTATCTAAAAGTGTTAGTTGGATATAAACTATCAAAGCCTTATGCTAACTAGAATACTCAAGTGTTTGCCATCAATGAGGATTGGTCAAATAAAGATATTTGGCGCTTGTAGTATCCTTTCATTTTTGGAACGTGTGAGTCGAGAACGATTAGAGATGTTGGTAAACTTACATAACGAAACTTAAGACGATCTTTTACAAGGGTCGCGTCATAGCGGGTAAGATCCCACGCCCTGTTAAGCTTCCCGTCCCTACCTTCAGCACTGCTATTTGGGAGGGGGTAGCCTTGATCTTTTGGCCCTTCCCCTCAAGGTTTCGAAAAATTTGTTTTGTTTTTGTATTTTCATCTAAAAATCACTTTGTTTTTGGCATTTTCTTTGAACGAATACAATAAAAATCGTAGTCGGCACTTCCCTCCTTAGATTGGGAATTTTTTTTTGTCCCTGTCCTCAAGATTTCCGTGAATTGACGTCACTTAGATAATGAATATCGGTAGACTTGGGTGATGAAATTTTAGACGAGTTAGATTTCTCGTCGGGTATTTTGTTCTTGGGTGAGATTTTTCGTCGGTTAAATTCTAGATTTATTGCCTGAAAATATACCAGATAATATAGAAAAATCATTGCGATTCACAAGTAGGTCAACACCACCCTGCACCTGGCAATTGTGGGTTCCCCCCGGAAACTTAGAATAATAGAAAGGAAATATCAGGAAACCTTTCCTCCTGGCATTGAAGAAGAAGCACATGAAGGTCGTGGTGGTGTTGGGCGATATTTCGATATATTATTACCGACATTTTACATTCGATGTTTGATATATCGATATTTCCAATGCATTTTTGAGTGCGATGGACTCTTGGTCTTTTCGAAGTTCAAAAATGAAAATGAAAATTTAAAAGTTTTTTTTTATCATTTTGTTCAAACTTGAATAATATAGAATGAAACAATAAACACCAAACTTATTTTTTTGTAACGAAAGTAAGTGAAAAAAAGTCATGCATATCTAATCTTTTTTAGTTCAAATCAGAACTAGAATGTATCTTTTATTATAATTCAAAATAACGTTGCTGCGAATTTTACCAACGAAAACTGGGACGATTTAATTTTGTGTTGAGAGACAAATCGTCCAAATAGCAGTCTGGAGGACTGCTATTCTGACCAAAAGCTTAATGAATAACTCCAATTGAACATTAGGATTATTCCAGATCAAAAGATTTGAGATGTACAGAAATGGGGCTTTATATTTGTTTCTTCAATCACCTTGAAAAGGACATTTATAAGTTTCTTGGCCAGGTAACTTATGAGCCCTATGTGTAAAACAATTTTGAAAATAATTTTGTCTGAACTTGTTTGTAACATCCCCCAAAAGTTTGTCTCTGAACGGTTTGTAAATTACAGGGCATGCGGACAGGGCCAAGTAGACCTGAATGAAACCGAAGCTATTTTGAAGATTGTCTCTGTCTATATGTAGCACCTAAAACAGGGCCATTAAAATTTCGTTTCCTCTAGATTTACATGAATTTACAGGCTATGTATAGAAATCTAACAAGGGGACCTTAATAAGGATTATAACATTGCCTAAAAATAACGAAGACAAAAGCTTTATGAAAGAATTGCTGTTTTATCGATTCGTAATGCCCAAAATAGACTCGCATTTGTTTTGTCCCCAATCGGCTCGAATAATTTTTTTTGAAAGAAAGAGGTTTTTTTCGATTTCTAAAAGCCTAAAATGGACCAAACATTATTAGTTTTTTTTTACATCGGTGTGGAACTTTCAGGGCAAGTAGATAAAACAAATGAGAACTCAATGAGAACAACTAATCTTGTTTCTCAAAGAATATGACTAAACTTGGTTTAAAAATTATTTCTATTCCATTGTTTTCCCAGCTAACAGTTGTATCACAAGTTTCTGGTGTAAACCGAGTCAACTTTTACAAAATTGATCGACGAGATCCTGCTGTTCTTTCCCGAATCGCATCAGGCTCTTGAAGATCTGCTCCCTGAATTTAGAACACCGTTTAAACGTAATATACAATAAAAAACGGTACTTACATAACAAAGCCATCGCAGGTACAGTGTTCTTTTTAATAGTCCATCAAAAGTGATTGGAGGGCAACTAACCCCCTCCCACGCCCACCATTTCCCTAAACACATTCAATAAAATTTTTGAGATGGCCATTTTGTTCAACGTAATTGAAAGGTTCGGAAAGTATGTCTTTGAGGATGACAGCCCTCAGGGCAAGAGTTATAAATTATGCCCTGGGGGCCTGTAAGGTATATATAGAAAGGGTGATCGTAAAAATTCCGGAATGGGCCCATTTGATTGGAAATCAGATGTTCTCATTTCCTTTTTAAGATTCAGAGTGGTCAGAGGGAGATACCCACCCCCCCCCAAACCTCGTATTTATCCGAAATTCATCTGGTAGAAATTTTGAGATGGCCATTTGTTGTCGTAGACACTTTTAAAACAGCTCATTCGATTGGAAATTGAAAAGGCTAGTGCTCTTTTTAATAGTCGAATTTTTACGACACTAGTATAAATGAGACTAGCCTTACGAAGAAGTGGGAAGTTACTTATATTCAAAATAACTATATGATCTTTTTGATCGCATTTTACACATGCGACACCATGATATACCCCCCTCCCACGCCAACTATTTCGTCAATCATATCTCATTAAAAATTTTAAGATAATTGTTCAACGTAGTTGAAAAGTCCAGAAATTATGTCTTTGAGGATGAAACCCCCCTACAGCCCTCTGGGCAAGGGTTGTAAGTTATGCTCCGAAGGCATATAAGGTATATATAGAAAGGGTGATCGTAAAAACTTTGGAGGGGACTCATTGGATTGGTAATCAGAATTTCTAATGCCCTTTTTAAGATTCAGGGTGGTAGGATGGTGAATATCCCCCCCCCCGCCATACACCTCATGTTTTCCCTAAATGCATCTGATAGAAACTTTTAGATGGCCATTTGTTGTCTTAGAAACTTTGAAAAGAGCTCATTCGATTGGAAATTGAAAAGTCTAGTGCCCTTTTTAATAGTAGAAAGTGTTTGGAGGGCAATAGCCCCCTCTTACGCCCACCATTTTCCCAAGCACATCCAATCAAAATTTGAAGATCGCCATTTTTTTCAACGTAGTTGAAAGTTCTGGAAATTATGTCTTTGAGGATGACAACCTCCTAGAGCCCTTAGGGTAACGGTCCTTTTTAATAGCAGAAATTACAATGAATAGGGCTGATAACCCCAATGCCTTCTGAAGACCAAAACACAATTTGTGCTTTACTGCAAAAAATGCGTTTGAAATATTCTCAACTATCGTACTTTCGTGAATGAAAAATTGTAAAAACCTTAACGAAGAATTGTCAGCATATGAGAATTTAACTGATAATCCACGGTCATTTGTTTTTTTTTTCAGTAAATCGCTAATTGTGTAGTTTTTCTCAGAGGAAAACCCATTGCCTTTACAGGTTTCAGCGCTTTAATTTCCTTACCCAGGCAAATGTGTGTGCCTGCCATAGAACCGTATGACATACCCCTATATAGTGTCACTTGTGGAATATCTATAAACAAAACAATACCCAAAAATATAAAAATATACCCAAAAATTTTCAAAGTTTCTTTCACCATCGCTCACCTAGAACTGATTCAAAGTAAAAACTTCCCAACTCTGAAAGAATTAAATAAAAAAAACAAGTTTTTTTTTTACCTGAAAGTAAGGAACGACGTTAAAACTTAAAACGAACAGAAATTATTCCGTATATGAAAGGGGCTGTCCCCTCCTCGACGCCTCACTCTTTATGCTAAAGTTTTTTATTGTTTAAAAAAAATAGAGTTGTGAGGAAGTCAAACTTTAGCGTAAAGAGCGAGGCGTTGAGGAGGGGACAGCCCCTTTCATATACGGAATAATTTCCGTTCGTTTTAAGTTTTAACGTCGTTCCTTACTTTCAGGTAAAAAAATTTGTTTTTTTATTTGATTTTTGAACGTTTTTGAATTAATGCAGGTTTTAATTTTGGCTCACCGTACATAAATAATTAAAACAAAATTTGCATATTAATTTTACTTTTATTTGGTTAAATGGCTTTCTTGAAACTTGTTTAATTTTATTTACGAACCTTTTTATTAGTAATAAATATACGTAACTTACGAATTAACTTACGTAACGAACTTCTATATTCATATATTTTTAATACGTATATTAGGGGGCTCGCCTACTAGTCAATACCTCGCTATTTAAGCTGAAGTTCAAATTTTGTTCCAATTCTTTAAAAACGACTCCTTAACCACAAAGGCCGTTATTTAGAATAAATAGCTCTTATGAAAGTACTAAAAAATCTTTGGCTTAAAGAGCGAGGTACTAGCTAGGGGGTGAACCCAATCATACACGTAATATTTTGTGTTCGTTTTAATTTTTGATGTTACTCCTTATTTTCAGTTGGAAAACTTTTTATATTTAATTTCTGATCTTTTTTTTAAATAATGCTGGGAAATCAGGCGCCCCCTTCATAGCAATGTCCCTTCCCCCATGAAAACTTCCTTCATGGAAAGATCCTCCCACATAACCCCAACCCACCCACCCCCTACTACCAGAAAAAATCCCCCCTGAAAACGTCTGTATGCTTCCTAATAACCAATACTATATGTTAACATTGGGCAAAGTTAATAACTTTCAGCCCTCCCTCCGGGGACTTAGGGGGATTAAGTCATCTTTAAGGACATATTTATCATATTTTCAACCATGCTGAACAAAATGACTATCTCAAAATTTTGATCAGGTGACTTTGGGAAGAAATGAGTATGGGAGGGGGTCTAGTTGCCCTCCCTTTTTTGGTCACTTAAAAAGGGCACTAGAAATTTTAATTTCCGATCCAATGTGTACTCCCACGATATTCTAGGACCACTGGGTCGATGCGATCACCCCTGGGGAAAAAAAAACAAATAAACACGCATCCGTGATCTTTCTTCTGGCAAAAAAAAATGCAAAATTCCACATTTTTTGTAGAGGATTTTAGATGATTTTAGAGGATGTTAGAGGATTTTAGATGATTAGAAAGACGGAATTTAGCCCCCATTTTCATTATACTGTGCTGATCCATTTGTTTTATTATTGTTAAATCACCTGTTATAATATGTTCGTAAGTTGGATTTACAAATGATAGAAATTACTCACACTTACACATTGATTTCCAATTATTATCCATGTCAAAATTCTTAAGTATTAAATTATAATTAAAAATAATTTGTTCTATCGTTTTCAGAACTTATATGTTATAATCGGATTATTCTTATAATTTGAATTACTAGGAAGGGCCTGTTTTACATCACGCTGGTTTACAATTCCAGGTAAATTTATATCCTCTATTTGTTACTTCTAAAATTTATAGATAAATATAATCTTTTCTCCTTATTGACAGTCTTGTTAGACTTTTAATCCTTTGAAATATATTTAGTTCTAGCTAAAATCCATACCGCATCATAAAAAAGTTCTAGTGCCCGTTTTAAGTGACCAAAAAATTGGAAAGCAACCAAGCCCCCTCCCATGCTCATTTCCCCCAAAGTTACCAAATCAAAGCTTTGAGATAGCCATTTCATTCAACATAGTCGAAAAATCTTACAACTATGTCTTTGAGGACGACTTAATCCCTCCTTTGAGGACGACTTAAACCCCACAGTCCTCGGGGGATGGGCTGCAAGTTATGAACTTTGCCAATTGTTTACAAATAGTATTGGTTATTGAGAAGTATACAGACGTTTTCAGGGGGATTTTTTTTCTGGGGAGGGGGCGGTCGGGAGGAGACGGTTACGTGGGAGGAATTTTTCATGGGGAAGAAAAATTCCATGAAAATGGATTTCCCAGAATTATTTAAAAGACAATCAGAAATTAAATTAAAAAAAAATAAGCTTTTTCAACTGAAAGTAAAGAGCAACATTAAAACTAAAAAAGGACAGAAATTATTATGTATATGAGGGGTTTCCCCCTCGTCAATACCTTGATCTTTATTCTAAAGTATTTTTAGTAATTTCAAAAGAGCTATTTATTCTAATTAAACGGCTTTTGTGATTCAGGGGACATTCTTAAAGAATTGGAACAAAATTTTAACTTCAGCGTAAAGAGCGAGGTGTTGACGAAGGGTGAACCCCCCCCCCCCCATACTACGTATCTGAGGGAGTTCGTCCACCTCGTCAATACCCCGCTCTTTACGCTAAAGTTCGAATTTCGAAAAATAATGGCCGATATCAACAATAATATTTTTGTGTTATATTTCAGCCAATCTTAGCATTTAATGTTATCTTAAGCAGTTCCATAACTATGATTTTATGTGATTAAATAAAAAAAAACAAGTTTTTTTTTAACTGATAGTAAGGAGCTACATTAAAACTTAAAACGAACAGAAATTATTCTCTATATGAAAGGGACTGTCCCCTTCTCAACGCCCCGCTCTTTACGCTAAAGTTTTAATGTCACTCCTTTCTTTTAGTTTGAAAAAACTTGTTTTTTTAAATTTAATATTTAGAAAGCAGGGGGGTTAAACCTGGCTTTGAAAAACCTGTCTTGTGGAAAAAGTGTTTTATATTAATATATATATATATATATATATATATATATATATATATATATATATATATATATATATATATATATATATATATATATATATATATATATATATATATATATATACAAATATATATGTGACATTATGTGATAGTCTAAATAGAGGAGGGAGGTCAGAGGTGTCCTCTCTCCTTAGAGGAGGGAGGACAGAGGAAGAGGGAGGAGAGGAGAAGGACACATGCACTTTTAAAACAATGTTTTCACTAAATGCTTTAAGTTACTTGTTTTCCGGGTTTCTGGGACCATTGTTAATTTATGTGTCTACTGCTCACCAAGAACCTCTCCCAGGCCACTCAGCGTGTCCCCCGGTGGCATGGATAGGGGAACACCCTACAGGTAT
Source organism: Artemia sp. Qi Xiang Cuo (assembly GCF_049724085.1). Lineage (NCBI taxonomy): Eukaryota > Metazoa > Arthropoda > Branchiopoda > Anostraca > Artemiidae > Artemia > Artemia sp. Qi Xiang Cuo. The sequence continues at coordinate 52,279,267 of NC_142799.1, read as the reverse complement.
TTAGGCTTAGATAATTTTGGAGACCACACTGCCTTTTTATGACGATAAATAAAAGTTCAAATAGGGATAAAATCCTTTTAATATACAGTGATGATGGTAACAGTGACAGAAATTCACAAAAATACCAGATATTTCGGTCACATATACAGTGAACGTCATCAGTAGTAAAACTAAACTAAAACAATTTAAAATAATAGTTTATATGCAAAATCCAATAAAACTACACATTGTTTAATTCTCTAATTCTTTTCAAAGCAAAGGCGGAATTTAGCCTCATTGACCTCTTTAGCCTCTTTGAGAAGTTTATTAAATAATGAAAAAACATACAAGAAGCTATCGTATAATCCAACAGACTCTTACAAATAAGTTTAAGAACGAATTAGGGTGTTTAAAGGATGAAGGAAAAATTACACCTCAACTTTATTGCAAATGCCTGCCACGCAGTTCCTTGTGCCTTAAATTATATGGACTTCCCAAAATTCATAATGCTAACCTACTATTACGACCAATTGTGTCAAGTACAAGGTCACCAACAAGTGTTTTGAGCAATTGGTTAGTGTCAATCTGTAAACCACTTTTCTCTGCACAAATTTCGTACATTAACAATTCTTCGAATTGAAAAAAGTTGAAATTTCTTCAAGTTCTTTGCTTTCAAGCTTCGATATTGTATCAATGTACACAAATATTGATGTAGAACCAGCCAAAACTCTTCTAAAAAGGAAGCTCTTAAGAAATTTGGACTTGATTAGTGGCAAAACAGATTTGGAAGTTTCTGTAATTATGTATTTAGTAAGGTTGTACAATAAGTTCTCTTATTTTTTTTCAATTCAGAGGGGAGTTTTTCGAACATGTAAGTGGTTTACCTATGGGGACACCCTTATCTCCTTTCTTAGCTAATATTTTTGTGGAGAATATTGAAACAATTGCGTTATATTCATATTTTTTAAAACATATTTTTTTTGAGGCCGGTATATGGATGGCATAATTTCAATATGGGATTATGGGGAGGAGGAATTAAAAGGATTTTTGGAACATATTAATTGTTTGACGGGGGATTTAAAGTTTACTGCTGAATTAGAAGAAGATGGTAAACTTTCTTTTCTTGTTCTTCTTCTTTTAAAAAATGAAAATAGTCTGGATTTTAAAATTCACAGAAAACCGACAAATAACAATTGATTTTTGTCTTATAGTTCCGGTCACGCTGGCCAAGTAAAAATTGATTTGATCAATTCTTTAACTGACCGGATACTTAGTATTTGCTCTCCAAAATTTTTTGAGGAGGAGTTGTCTTTTCTAAGGAAAAAACTAATAGGCAACATGTATCCAGAGTGGCTAATTAACCAGTTTTTTTCAAAAAGAAGAAAAAGGTTTCTAGATATTTCTAAGGAAGCCTTGGAAACAATTTGGGAGAAGGATGTTTTTTGTTCCTTACCATATGTACCCGGGCTAAGTGAAAAACTTAAAAGAATTTTACAGAGTAATGGTCTAAGGGTAGCTTTAAAGAGTAATGATACTTTGGGTAGTTTTTTTTTAAGTTTTGGGAAGGATCTAACTCCATTGGGGCAACAAATTTGGGTCTATCAGATCCTATGTCCTTGTGGAAGCTGATATGTGGGATGTACTTACCAAAATTTGGAAATGAGATTGTTACTGCATTTACAGCAAGAAGATTCTATTTCTTCGGCTTTAAAGCAAGATTCTAAGTCTGAAGATTTTACTTTTGCCCTGTCTCTTTGATCTCTATGGATTTTCGTGGAACTCTTGAAATAAAGAAAATCTTATTCAAGAACGTTGCTTTGAATCGTGGCACTGGCGAATTTGGGCTAAATTCTGTCTACGATAATTTATTAAAATCTGATACAGTAAAGTTCAATTCACCCAATGTAGTTGACCTTTGTCCAAATGTTATATCATTGAATGCTAATCAACCGAATCCAAGAAGGTCAAAGAGGCTAGCTTCCGCCTTTGCTTTGAAAAAAATTATAGAAATAAACAATATGTAGTTTTATTTGATTTTGTATGTAAACTATTGTTTAAATTGTTTCAGTTTTGTTTTACTACCGATGATGGTCACTGCATATGTGACCGAAATACCTGGTATTTTTGTGAATTTCTGTCACTGTTATCATCATCACTGCCTATTCAAAGGATTTTATCCCTATTTGAACTTTTATAGATATGTAGGCTATCTCCAAAGGAGGCACGGAACAAGGGGGGACCTTGTCCTTTGGGGCTCATGCTAAAGCTGGAGCACCCTCACCCGGGGCCATAAATACAGGTGGACGAGGAAGAAGGCCCCTCAAATGTACGCTCAAAGGGTGTGTGCACACATCTCGTGAGTTACAAACCTTCTCCCAGTAATGGGTTAAATTGCATGGTGATGCAGAACTCCATCGTGGGAGGATCTTCTATAGGAGGAAAACTGCGGCAGGGTGTAAGACCCATATCTATGGACAACGGTCTCTGTAAAGGGCTGCCTCGACCCTTTCAGGGTACTTGCAAGACTGGGGACCTTGCGGTCAACTCTATTCCCACTTGAGGAGTGGCGCCCGTCGCCCTTTCTCAAGGGATTCTGACTGATGGATAGTTCTTCTGGGCTTGACCTATTTTGGTATGCGTTTTTGGGCTGAATAACTTCTTTTGAGTAATTTTATATACTATGGGTTTCCTCCCCGTAATAACAAAATATTTGTAGGCACGAATACATAATGAGTCGTAGGTAATAGACTTGAGACTGTCTGTACAGGATTTCAACTTTTGTTGATAGAAGAGCATCGCCAAGTGCTGAAAACCATTTTGTAACCAAGATGGGCCCAGTATTGCACAATGCCTTCATTAATACTGGAGGTCCCAAGGACTTCTTGCTGTCCAGTTCTAAACCGGCTTAAGCGCTTCGTTTTATACTTGGGAAGATGTATTGGTCCCCGTCCTGCATTGGTATCCAGGACCTTTGCTTTTCCTGAGGCCAAAATAATTTCAAAGATTTAAAGAATATAAAAATCGGTACTTGGAATGTTACGACTTTAAAAAATAAATATCATATCGACATTTTGACTGATGAATTCAGACGATTCGAACTGGGCTTATTAGGAGTTTCAGAAAGTCACAACCGACGGGTAGCATGAGTGCCCATAAGCTGAATTCCAGGAGGGGGGCTTACCCGGTCTAATTGGCACTTTTAATGTTGTATAATAGAAATCCCACAACAAAATATAAAAATGAGGCGGCATCATTCAGCCAGGAGGGGGCTGGCGCCCCCTCCGACCCCCCTTATGGGTGCCAATGACGGGTAGGAAACATGAAATTAGGTGATATAGAATTTACTTACTCGGGCAGGAAGGATGGGGCACATAGACAGGGAGTAGGGCTCATGATGAATAAGTAAGCTGCTAAGTCTTGTTTAGGCTGGGAAGGTATTCATAATAGAATACTAACCGCTCATTTTATGACTAAAAGCTCAGGGTATCAGCTATAGTAGTATATGGCCCTGTAGAACCGGCTGACAGATATGCTAGTGACTCAGATGAATTTTACTTTCAGTTACAGGAGCAAATAGAGAGGGTCCCAGGTTGAAATATGGTATTTTTACTAAGAGATTTTAACACCCAGGTCGTTAAAAAATACGGATAGATGGTATCCTAGCCTATGTAAATATGGTGTAGGAAAATAAAGCAGTAATGGCTACAGACTGTTGCAATTTCGCAAGTATAACAATCTAGTTATGTTTACTGACAGCAATCCTTATTGATTATTTTATTGTAAACCGAAGACTGTCAGGATTAATACAAGATGTTGTTGATGCTGTTATTGATGTTACAAGTAAAGGTCACCATTTAGCAGTGTCTATGGTTAACTTGAAGTTGATATTCTGGAAGGGTAACTACCTCCCGGGAAGTTATGATTTTGGTAGACTCCAGAATGAAAATTTGACAATGTTCAAGATGGACGGAATAATTTTTGGAAAACAATTTATGAAGTTGCTGATTAGGTCTTGAAAACAATTCTGTCTGAAAACAATTTGTGAGTTGCTGATGGTGCTGATGGTGGGAAGAAAGTTAGGAGTTCAGCTAGGAATATTAGTGAAAAGGCTTTACGTTTAATAGACAGGATAAGGGGTTTGTACAAGAATTATCTGAGTGATGGATCAAATGAAAACAAAAGGAATGTAAAGAAAGTGGAGAAAAGTTTAAAATATGAACTAAGGAGATGTGAAGGGCAGGCCATGGATAAAATTGCCGAGGATCTGGAAGATAAAGCTAGACGGCACAATAGTAAAATATTGTACTGACAATTTTAAGAAATTGAGAGTGAGTCGGACTTGTCCTAGTTAAAGATAGGAACGGGGCCACAGTTAGTGATTAGGAAAGAGTTAAAGAGAGATTGGCAGACCATTTTGAGATTGTAATAAACCAAAATAGAGTTGAAGGAAGATATAGAGGAAAATGAAAAAGTTTGTGATACCTTGTACGTGAGCGAAGATTTGTCTTATGAGGAAGAATTAGCGACAGTACTAAAAGGATTAAAAAATAATAAAACTCCAGGTTCTGATAGCATGGTCGCCCATAGGCTGAATTTTGGGGGGGGGGGACTTACCTCGTCTAATCGGGACTTCCAATGCTGTATAATAGAAATCTCAAAACAAATCATCATATCACGCCTAAGTAAAGTGCGATATGAGCACAATGTATTATTTATTTTTATTTTTTTAGACTAGGGTACTTCTTATAGAAAGAAATGTCATAGAAACGTCAAAAATAGCTCACGGAGGGCCCCCCCCCTGTCAATCATTTCCCCAAACATATCCAATCTCAATTTTTGAAATAAACATTTTGTTCAGCGTAGTTTAAATGTCTGGAAATTATGACTTTGAAAATGACACCCCCCCCCCATACACACAATCCTCAGGGCAAGAAAAGGGTGGTCTTAAAAACCTCGGAGGGGGCTCATTTGATTGTCAGTCGGAAGTTCTACTGGCCTTTTTAACAGTCTAAAGTGATTGGAGGTAAGCCACTTCTCCCCCCCCTACACAACACATTTCCCCAAACACGTCTAGTCAGAATTTTTTAGCCATTTTGTTCAGCGTAGTTGAAAGGTCCATAAATTTTTTCTTTGAGGATGACCCCCCCCCCTAGCCCTCAGGGCAAGGGTTATAAGTTACGCCCTTGGGAAATATAAGGTTTTTATGGAAACGGGGGTTGTATAAACCCTGGAGAGGGCTCGTTGGATTGGTAGTCAGAAATTATAGTGCTCTTTTTGAGAGTCAAAGTGATCAGAGGGAGAATACACCAACCCCCACCCACCCACACACGCGTCGTATTTTCCCAAAACACATCTGATAGAAATTTTAGAATGACTATTTGTTGTCGTAAAAATTTCGAAAAGGGCTCATTTGGCTGGAAATTGAAAGGGTTAGTGTCCTCTTTAATGTCAAAAGTGATTGGAGGGCAACCATCCCCCAACACCTATCATTCTCCCAAACACTTCCAATCAAAATTTCCAAATAACTGTTTTGTTTGATGTAGTTTAAAAATACAGAAATTATGTCTTTGAGGATGAGGACCCCTCCCCCAAAGTCCGCAGGGCCAGGGTTGTAAGTTATGCCCTGAGGGCATAAAAGGCTTTTATGGAAACGATGGTCGTATAAACTTCGGAGGGAGATCATTGGATTGGGTATTGGAAGTTTAAGTGCCATTTTTAAGAGTCAAATTTATTGGAGGACAGCTATATCCCCCCCCCCCTCCGTCATATTTTTCCCTAAATGCATCTGATTGAAATTTTGAGATAGCCACTTGTTCAAAAATGGTCCAAAGATCTCATAACACGGCCTTTGTGGCTGACAAAACCCCCCAGAGGGTTGTAAGTGGGGGTAAGGGTTGTAAGCTATGCCCCGGGGGCATGTAAGGCTTTCATGAAGGGGTGGTCTTTTGAACTTTAGAGGAGGCTCATTTGATTGGAAATGTATAGTTCTAGTTTCATTTTAAGAGTCTAGCATGATGGAGAGAAAAAAGCCCCCCTCCCTGATATCCTTTGTTCCTCAAGCACATTCCAACAAAACTGTGAGATAGCTATTTTGTAACCAATCATCTAAAAAGAATATGCATCCAAAAAGGGCTACTCAGCTCCTTGCATTTACACATCAAGTGATAAACACTCTCATCTAAACCTCCACAAACTGGACAAAAATAAGGACCAGCCTTTGACCTTTCCTCCTGATAAACTTTATTCTTTGGCCAAATGGTAAACTATCATCCCTCATTTCAATTAGTAACTTTATTTCATTTTTATTCAAACCCACCTTAAAAAATGAAGCTTCACCCCAAGTTTCCTTTGACCGACAATAAAGACCCAGTGAATTCGAAAGCGAACGCTGGGACTGCCATGCCTGTATTTCTTGGTCCTGCAAAATCCTTTCAACTAATCTACTTACTTGGTCCCCCATATCCTCGAGCCCTAAACCATCCCCCCACATATGGTTTAGTCAACACTGATCTAATGCACTCTTAATTTAGTTCGGCCACCCCCTAACTGAGCTGCCCTTCAGCATTTCTAAATAAGCCGCCTTCATCACCTGCACTCTATGCATCACTAAAATTTTTCAGAAAGCCTAACCATGTTAATTAGCCTAAGACTTCTTCAAGAAAAAAAAAACCTAAGTCACCTCTGACTACTAAACTATTTGTATTCTTACTTATCCCTAGCCACCTCTTATAACATCCTAATTGCACTGTTTCTAGCATCTTCCTTCACATACCCCCCAAACCTCAGAACCATAGTGCATTACACCTAATATTTTAGCCCAGAAAACTGCTTTAACTACTTGAATCTTTTTAATATCTCTAAGTTGACTTCTTAATACCATATTTTTCGCTTCAAACTTAACACCTAAATATGACCACTCCTCCACTAATCTAACCCTTCTACCCTTAAAAGTAAATTTAACATCCTCCCCAAGTCTACCATATTTACGGAATACTAACACCATGGTTTTATCCACATTAAGTTCTAACTTTTTCCTGTCCAAATAGTCCTCTAAAATATCAAGTAATTTCTGAAGGGTTCCTTGGTGAATTGGAAACCAAAACAATGCCATCTGCGAACAGCATCATGCAAATGGAAATAGTATCTAGACTCACCATCGGCGCCTCCTTCTTTTCCATAAACCCTACAACCGAATTTATAAACAGGGTGAATAATTTAGGAGACAATGTGTCACCCTGTTAAACACCTTTATATCCTCTAACTACCCTTGTAATTTGCCTACCAACTCTCACAACTACTCTAGTAAACCTATACATTTGAGCTAAAACCTATCTCTAACAAACTTTCCGTTAATAGAAACCTACAAACAAATCCCCTTTAATATCTATAAATGCCGTGTAAAACCTTCATTCTTTAGCACTGGTATATTTATTAACTAAAGCCTGCAGACTAAATATATGATCAGTCGTCCCAAAGCCTTCTCTAGAACCCGCCTGAACCTTATCCAAAACATCCACCTCCTTAGTCTAAAGTCTAACACCTTACAAAATAACTTAGGTAAACTATTCCTTAAATGGATTCCTCGATAATTGTTATGATGAGACCCATCCCCCCTCTTAAATAATGGTATCATAACTGGCAAACTCCACTCTTCAGGCCACTTACACGAACTTATCAAAACTGAAAATAAGCTAATCAAAATTGCAGCGAAATATGATTTTCCCCGCTTCCAAATTTTCATCGTGGTCCGATCTGTCCCCGGTGGAGATCCCCCCTTCATAGACTTCAGGGCTTTACCAATCTCCTCGTGCGTAATTGGTAATAACAATTTGTAATCCTCCTCTCTGAATGGGTAGCACGTATGCTGGCTTAAACTCGGCGATAAATCCTCCAGTCCACCATCCTTTGCGTTATCCAGTGATTCAAGGTATTCGGGCCAGGTATCAGCTCCCAGTATTTGCTCTGTAGTAGAAGGGTTAATAGATCCTCGTACTAGTTGCCAGAATTTTTTTTTGGTTCCTTTGTTACAAAATTTTTCTTCTTTTCTAAGGTGCTGACTTTATCTTGTTCCCTCTTCTTACTTCGAAGTGTATGTTTGTATTCCCTCCGCTTCTGTCGATATACCAGAAGAACAGATTCGTTGTTATTGTTTTTCAGCTTTCTTTGTGCTTCCACCATTTCCATTTTTTCTGCACAATCATCATCAAAATCCCTTCTTCTTATTTTTCGTTATTCCTCTATTTGCTAAGTTATAAGTCTCTAAATTCTCTATTATCTGGCATAATTGTCGTGAGCCTTTATCCACTTGACCATTCTCTATGATTCTTTGGGTTAGCTCTAAATTCCTCTGAACTACATTCTTCTAACCATTTAACCACAATATCCTCCCCAAAATTTTCAACTTCAATTTTTTCTTAATGAAATTAGATCTATTACTAACACAAATATTCCCTTCATTCCTATTTACAGCCCAGTCAACCAATATATATGCCACAATAGGCTGATGATCAGACCCCACAACTCCCAGAACTTCTAAGTCCTCACATGCCGATCAAAGGCACGTCAACTAAAATATAATCAATAACACTGGGACTACCAACCCCAAAACAAGTAAAATCCCCCTTTCTTTATCTTTTCCCAACATCCCGTTTAAAATTACTAACTTCTCGATTCCACAAAAATCTAAAAGTTTAGTTCCCCAATTATTTTTTCTGTCGGTCCTTACTTGTCCCCCAATTATTTTATCGGTCCTTACTTGTCTTTTTTCCATACATCTTCAAATCTCCTTGCATATTTTTATCATTCATACCATCATCCTCTTCCTCAGCCTGCAAAGGATCAATCCACTTCTCCAAAATCTCGCTTGTGTATGCATTGAAGTCACCTAAAAATATACACTTGTAATCTTTATACAAGTTCTTATACTTAAACGCCTCTGAATACAAAATGTTCCACGTGTCCTCCTGCCAACTAACTAAATGATTCCGGAGGGATATACATCGCACAAATCATAAACTTAACAATTCCTTTAATAATCTTAAACCAAATCACATTCTCTGATAACGATTTTAACCTGTCACATGCACTAAATATATTTTTCCTAATCAACAGTGTAACACCACCATAAATTCGATTAATTTTGCTTCTCTTTCTTGAAACATGGACACTTATAAAACCATTTTTAAATACTGGCACATTCTGCCATGTCTCAACTAAGCTGGTAACAACATAATCGTCTAGCCTAAATAAATCATTCATTTTATCATCATTATGAACTTGGATATTCCGCTGCAACAATTTAATGCGCGTACTACTTTACCCATGGGCCAGCTCCCGCTATTGACTATTTTTAGCACTGAAATTACCCTCGAAATGTCCACCAGAGAAACTTCGATCAACAGAATACCGTCTAAGAGCCGGGCCCCGGTCACCAAACTCCAACGTTTGAAGGCCGTCTGTCCGCCCCCTGTCATCATAACATCCACGAATACGAGATCTTCTTTTATCTTCTCCACTATTCTGTCAAATATATGCTGCACTAGGTTGACTATCCTGGTCATTTGGGCTCACCACCATGTCACAGATTCTTTTCATCGTGGTTCTAGGTGTGATGGTAGAATCTCATTCCTGGGAGGATACTGATTCATTTCTTTCTCTGTCAACTATGCTAACATCACTTCTACTCTCCTTTGAATTCCCTGACTCACGGACTATGGCTTCCTCAATCTTTTTTATTTCTTTCCCTTTGTCGTTTATCTTATCGTACACAAATAAACGATTTTCAAGAAAAGTTTCACACCCCTCAACTTAACATCAACTTAACTGACTTTCTTCTTTCGCTTGTGTCATAACTGGTATAAGCTTCCCTCGGGCGAGTCGTTCACTAGCTGAATAATCGGAAGCTACAGTAAGGTAATGGGGCACCACACAGGTAAAACACGTAATAAGATCTTCTTTTAGATATCTTTCCTCTTACTGTCGGGAAAAAATTATATAGGATTAGATTGCATCTTTTCTGTTCCTTTTCTATTCTTTCTATTCTTGCTGTGCTAGACGCTAGTTCCCTGCTAATAATCTCGATCATTTCGCATTAACGTCTACTGCAGAACATTTCCCACTAATTTGATCAGAAAGACTTGTAGCCAGACTTTGGAAATCTGTCAATAAATTATCAACTTTGAGAGGGATGGGATTAAGAAATTTTAACTTTTCTTCAACACTTTTCAACTTTGCCAATATTAATTGGGTTGCCTCTAATTGATCGTTCATAATTCCATTTCAGCTAGCCTACTAAAATTGCAAAGCCCTACCTTAGAATATGCCAGCCGTATGCTCTGGCACTAGTTAGTGGAGTTATCAAGTGGGTCCTGATTTAGACAAATCAACGCTCAGGACAAACCGTATTTTTGCTTGGAAGATTATTTGACTTCATTTCTGCCAACTTTTGGCTTAATGGAGCTCTTTACTTTTTTTGAGAAACTTGTTTCGTGGGAAAAGTTTTAAATTAATACAAATGTAAGGCAGTGTCATTCATCCTGGGGGGCCGATGCTCCCCTGCCCCCCCCCCTTATGGGCGCCTATGGCTGATAGTGTGGTAAATGCATTTCTTAAATATGGTGGCTCTAAGGTTAGAAATAGGAATTGAAGATTATGAATATGATTTTTGAAAAAGGGGAAGTATCTAGCGATTTTAGGAAAACCTTAACTAATCCACTGTACAAGAAAGGTGATAAGAGTGAGTATTGTAATAATCGAAGTATCAGTCTGTTCTCTGTACGCAGGAAATTACTTAGTATCATGATACTTTTTATACTGACAGAGGCTGTAAACAAAGTTACAAGAGAAGAACAGTGCGGTTTTACTCTTAGGTCAATAATTGAGAAGTGCCTGTGTTATCAAATACCTTTGGTTCTCAGTTTTATAGATTATGAGCAAGCGTTTGATTCTATTGATAGAAGAGTTTAATGAAGTTAATCTTGTATGATATATCAGACAAATATCGGCCGAGTGCCCAGAACAATCCGTTGGCAATTTCTCTGGAAAACATCTAGCAGATCTTCATCCGCTTTTTGGAGCGCCCATGCTTCCGAGTTATATTTGACCCTGTCATCATTGTAGCTTCCAGAAGTCTATTCCTGGTTTGCAGACTTAACTTTCTTTTCTTCCAACGTTTTTAAATGTGAAAAAACTTCCTGAACATTGGCTATTCTATTTAAACATCTTCACTGCTCCCACCGTCTTTATTAATAATACTAAAACAAAAATTGCAAAGAAAGGAATGAAACGATGAAAATTAACATCATTTTAAAAAATTGAAAAACAATGAATATATTTCGGTCAATGCCTCTAATTGATGATCATCAGTGCAGAATAAACTTATAAAAATATAAAAACCAAACCTTAAAATGAAAGTACAAAAATGAAATTGGACGACCCTTTCCTAGTAACGGTGAAAGGGTAAATTGTCCTCGTTTTCTTCCTTTCTTCGCGATTTTTTGTTTTATCATGATTAGCCAGTGTGGTCTCAGAAATTATTTATTAATAATACTACCAAGATAAGTGAAGTTGTCCACTAGTTCAATCTTTTCATTAGCCAACATTACCTTTTCAACTTCACTTATTCCTAGCTTTGGTGACTTAGTCTTCTTAACATTAATTTTTAAGCCTATTCTAGCCCCCTGAGCTCGCAAAACCTCTAAAAATTCCTTAATTTTGCTCATACTTTGATATAGGAAGCTGTAGTGATGACAGGGGTCAAATATGACTCGGAAGCGTGGACGCTCCGAAAAGCGGATGAAGATCTGCTAGGTGTTTTCCAGAGAAATTGCCTACGGATTGTTCTCGGTACTCTGCTGACTTGTCGTATTTCAAACAGTAGACTTAACGAAAGTTGTGGTTCAATCCCGTTTTCTAGGGCTATAATGAGAGAAAGGTTGAGATACCTAGGGCACGTTGTGCGAATGGAGGATGACAGATTGCCAAAGATTGTTTTTTTCGGCCAACCGTCCAGGGCTAAGCGAAAAATAGGCCGTCCGCGGTTGTGGTGTGAGGATGTCATAAAGAAAGATTGAAAGGAAATTGGAAACTTTTTGGAGGGTGTAAAGGGGGAAGCTTTGAATAGATTGGATGGAGGAGGAGCGTGCGTAGATGTGGTGCCCTCAGGTGGGTTGGTTGTGCGGTGAGTTGTTAGTAGTAGTAGCAGTAGTTGTAGTAGAATATTAGTGTTAAGCCGATAAGGCATGCTCGAGCGCACGAAGTACATATGAATAGTTGGATTCAATGCGGTATTCTTCTTCTTCACGGCCATATGCGAAAAAGTTTTCTATGTTGGATCTTTACTGCTTGTTGTTTACCGGTAGATGGTAGAAAAGCCAAAAATGGGCAAAAAATTTTCAAATTTTGTTTTCTATATTGCTACTTACATTCTGACATTCAATATCGATGTTTTGTCCTTTATATGGATGCCGGATATATCCAGGAAATGCATGCTGTTTATAGTCTAACATAAATTAATATGTTTGTGGGCTAGATTCGAGAAAATCGCTTGACAGAGTGCTTTTCACGTCTATTGTATTTTAAGGTCTTTGTTTACACAAAAACTTCGTTCGCAATGAAGTTCTACTAATACCGAGATTTAGATAGCACTAATTTGAGCCGATCAGGATTTTTTGTAGAATTTTTCAGCCAATCAGAAAATTCTATGAAAAATCTTATTGGGTCTAATTATCGCTTGCTAGATCTCGTGGTTAGTAAAATCTCATTGTGAACAGGCCAAGAACAAGACTAAACTTCACGAATTCATTAGAAAGCCAAATTTATTACGGAGTTGTTGAAAAAAACTGAAGTAGATAGTAATTACTGTTGTAATTTACAACTGAATAGCAACAGAAGCTAAAGAATGAATAGTAACTAATCTAGTAATTTTTGATATAGCTTGTTACTACTACTACCAACAACTCCCTGCATCACCAAGCCGCCTGAGGCCAACACAGCTACGCACGCTCCTCCTTCATCCCAATCTATTCAAAGCCTCCCTCTTTACACCCTCCCAGGAAGTTCCCATATCCTTTGAATATTTCTTTATGACGTCCTCCTACCCCAGACGGGGACTACTTGCTTCCCGTTTAGCCCTAGATGGTTGGCCGAAAAGGACAATCTTCGGCAATCTGTCATCCTTCATCCGCACAACGTGCCCTAGCCACATCAACCTTTCTTTCATTATTGCCCTAGAAAGCGGTAATGAACCACATTTTGCGTACAGTCTACTGTTTGAAATACGGTCAGTCAGCCGGGTACCCAGAACAACCCGTAAGCAACTTCTCTGGAAAACATCTAACAAATCTTCATCCGCTTTTCGGAGCACCCATGCTTCAGAGCCATATTTGACCACTGTCATCACTGTACCGTCCAATATTCTAATCTTGGTTTACAAACTTATCTTCCTATCCTTCCAAACTTTTTTACTGTGAAAAAATACCCTGAGCCTTGGCTATTTAACATCTTCACTGTTCCCACCGTCTTTACTAATTATGCTACCAAGGTAAGCAATGATGCCCACCTGATCATTCCTTTCGTTACCCAACGTCACTTTTATGTCTCCACTTATTCCTAGCCTTGGTGACTTAGTCTTCTTAACCTTAATTTTCAAACCTATTCTAACACCCTGAACTCGCAAAACCTCTAAAACCTCATTCATTTTGCTCACACTTTCATCTACAATGCTTATATCATCAGCATAATCTAAGTCGAGGAGACTTTCCTCCCCATTTGATTCCGTAGTCTCCCAATGCCTTTCCTGTGCTCCTTAAGACAAAGTCCATCAAAAAAATCCATTTAAAGGGGGATAGAACACAACCCTGCTTAACTCCTAATTTAATACAAAACCAGCTGCTAACCTCATTTCCTACCTGAATCTTTTCATTACCCAACGTCACCTTTTCAACTTATCTTATTCCAGGCCTTAGCGACTTGGTTTTCTTCGCATTTATTGTGAAACCTATTCTAGCACCTGAAACTCGCAAAACCTCTAAAAGTTCATTCACTTTGCTCACACTTTCATCTAGGATGCTTAAATCATAAGCGAAATCTAATTCCTGGAGAATTTTTCCTCCCCATTTGATTCTGTGGTCTCCCATTGCCTTTCCTGTGCTCTTTAAGACAAAATCCATATAAAGGGAGAGGGAACACAACCCTGCTTAACTCTTGATTTAATACAAGACCAGCTGCTAACCTCATTTCCTACCTTAACCGCAGCAGTGCTATTCTCATACATAGCACTAATCATTTTAATTTATTTGTCTGGTATACCATACAAGGATAAAACCTTTGTTAAAGCTCTTCTGTGAACAGAATCGAAAGCTTTCTCATGTGGTGGCCTCAGGTGGGTTGGTGCTGCGATGAGTTGTTAGTAGTAGTAGTAGTAGTAGCTGTAGTAGAAAGTTAGTGTTAAGCCGATAAGGCATGCTAGAGCGCACTAAGTACATATGAATGGTTGGATTCAATGCGGTATTCTTCCTCTCGGCCATATGCGAAAACTTTTTATGTTGGATCTTTACTGCTTGTTGTTTACCGGTAGATGGTAGAAAAGCCAAAAATAGGCATAAAATTTTCAAATTTTGTTTGCTATATTGCTATTTATATTCCAACATTCAATATCGATATTTTTTCCTTTATATGGATGAAGGATATATCCAGGAAATGCATGCTATTTAAACTTAAATTAATATGTTTGTGGGCTAGATTCGACAAAATCGCTTGAAAAAGTGCTTTTCATGTCAATTGTATTTTAAGGTCTTTGCTTACACAAAAACTTCATTCGCAATGAAGTTTTACTAATACCGATATTTAGATAGCACTAATTTGAACCAATCAGGAATTTTTGTAGAATTTTTCAGCCAATCCGAAAATTCTATGAAAAATCTAATTGGGTCAAAATAGCGCTAGCTAGATCCCGTGGTTGGTAAAATCTCATTGTGAACGGACCAAAAACAAGACTAAACTTTACGAATTCATAAGAAAGCCAAATTTAATACGGAGTTACTGAAAAAACAACTGAAGTAGATAGTAATTACTGTGGTAACATACAACTGAATAGCAACATAAGCTATAGAATGAATAGTAACTAATCTAGTAAATTCTGATATAGCTTGTTACTACTACTACTAACAACACACTGTATCGCTAAGCCGCCTGTGGCCAACACAGCTACGCACGCTCCTCTTCCATCCCAATCTAATCAAAGCCTCCCTTTTTACACCCTCCCAGGAAGTTTCTATGTACTTTAAATCTTTCTTTATGACGTCCTCCCACCCCCAGACGGGGACTACCTGCTTTCTGTTTAGCCCTAGAGGGTTGGCCGAATAGGACAATCTTCGGCAATCTGTCATCCTTCAGCCGCACAACTTCCCCTAGCCACCTCATCCTTTCTTTCATTATTGTTCTAGAAAGCTGTATTGAACCACATTTTTCGTACAGCCTACTGTTTGAAATACGGTCAGTCAGTCGGGTACCCAGCACAACCCGTAAGCAATTTCTCTGGAGAACATCTAACAAATTTTCATCCGCTTTTCGGAGTGCCCATGCTTCAGAGCCATATTTGACCACTGTCATCGCTGTACCTTCCAATATTCTAATCTTGGCTTACAAATTTACCTTCCTATTCTTCTAAACCGTTTTTTTTTAACTCTTGATTTAATGCAAAACCAGCTGCTAACCTCATATCCTACCTTAACCGCGGCAATTGTTATTCTCGTACATAGCACTAATCATTTTAATGTATTTAAAATAAAACCTTTGTAAAGGTTTGGTCTGGTACAAGGATAAAACCTTTGTAAAAGCTCTTCTGTCAACAGAATTGAAGGCTTTCTTATGATCTATAAAACTGAGGACCAAAGGTGTTTGACTACTCAGGCACTTCTCAGTTATTAACCTGAGAGTAAAAATTAGGTCGACACATCCTCTACTTTTTTTTAAAACAGCACTGTTTTTCTCTTATAACTTTGTCTACAGCATCTCAGTCTAAAAAGTATCATATTACTAAGTAATTTGCTACCTACTGATACCAAAGTAATGCCTCGATAATTACCACACTCACCCTTATCACCTTTCTTATAAAGTGGCTTAATTAAGGTTTTCTTAAAACTGTCAGGTACTTCCTTTTTTTCAAATCATATTCATAATCTTCAGCAACTTATTACTAACCTGAGCCACCATATTTAAGAAACTCACTTACCACAGTATCAGCACCATGAGCCTTATTATTTTTTAATCCTTTTAGTACTGTCGCTAGTTCTTCCTCACAAAAAAAGATCTTTCTTCACGTCCAAGGTATCACAAACTTTTTGTTTTCCTTTATATTTTTTCCTGCAACTCTATCTCGGTTTAACAAATTATCAAAACGTTCTGTCCATCTCTCTTTAACCCTTTCCTTATCACTAATTATGGCCCCGTTCATATCTTTAACTGGGACAAAACCAGATTGGATATTACCTCTTAATTTATTCACATGCCAGTACAATATTTTACTATTATGCCGTCTAGCTGCATCTTTCAGATCCTCGGCAATTTTATCGATGGCCTCCACTTCACTCCTCCTTAGTTCATATTTTAGTGCTTTTTCCACTTTTTTTACATTACTTTTGTTTTCATATGATCTTTCACTCAGATAACTCTTGTACAAGTCCCTTCCCCTTTCTGTTAAACATAAAGCTTTTTCTCTAATATTCTTAGCTGGAGTCCTAGCTATTTTCCCTAAGACAACTTCACCAACTTCACAAATTATTTTTCGAAAATTATTCCAACCATCTTCCACGTTGTCATATTTGAAACTCTTAAGTTTAGTATTCAACTGTTCCTGGAAATTTCTTCTCAAATTCTTGTCCTGGGGTGTACCAACGTCAATATTTCCATTAGGGTAGCTACCTTTCCGAAATTTAAGCTTTTAACCCGAGACATTATTAGTGGGCGATCTTTACTTTTAACATCAATAACATCACTCCTATATACCCTAGTATATTATCTTGATCCTGCCAGTATTCGGTTTACTATAACATAATCACTAAGGTTTGCTGTCTTACCATCACATGATCCCTTGGGGATACACAAAATATTTTAGGGAATATGCGGCCGGCCAAAAAAAAAAAAAAAAAAAAAAAAAAACCCTCTAACTCTAGGACTGGCAATGTTATTTATATTTTAGCTATAGTTTACTTAATATCGGGGTAATTTTTATGAAGCGGTAAGCGCGCGAAAAGTGAAGTTTCGTTAAGGTTAATGAAATAAAACAAAATAGGATGAAAACATAATAGTTCAGATACAAATTCGGTCTATATATTTGCATATTAGGGGGGGGGGGGTGTGTAAAGCATAGCATATATTAAATACGTAGAGTAATCTAACCTAATCAACTCAACTTAGGTATCTTTTAGTCCCCCTAAACCCCAACAAACTAAAGTTTAAATATAGTTCCCGGGTTGAGAAACCCTTTGTAATGCACATCTTTATACAGCGTCTCGTATAAATACCGGGTTTTATCCTGTCTGATTTTCAATATAATTGTCGCGCGCTTACCGTTTTCTATAAAAGTACTAATATAGGTTACTGAAAAGGGTTACTTAAAATGTTTTGTGAGTAAAAAGGGGTACAGTATCTAAACAAGTTTGAGAACCTCTGCTCTAGAGCCGTTGATGGCGCATAAGGGCGTCAAATATACGTTTCAGTTGCTTGGTTTATTTTATAGGGACAGGTGTCAAGCCTGTCGCCCAACCTTGCGGCAGCGGGAATCGAACCCCGTGTCCTGCCAATTGAACCTCGAATCTAACTGCCAAGCTGAGCATCAATCCGCTGTGCTACCACATGGCTATTGAGGAGAAAGGGATCACAAAAAGAAAATAGAAGAATAAAAGATAAAACTTATGAAAAAGAACGAATAATCCTTTGAATTATCAAATTAAAGAATTAATTTTGCGCTATTATGCACTTGTAAATTAAAGTGCTAAGTTCTAACCCACTACCATATGCAAATATGTTGTTGGATTGATAATTTTTTAAGTGCAAAGACTGTTACAAAAACTTTTTGGAAAGCAGAAGACGAAGTATAAACATTGTCGACTCTAAGAAGCAGAGAATCTTTCCAGGATATAGAAAAGAAGCATCTCATGAATTGGACTGTCGAAGACAGTCGATCAATCTAAAAAGTTTATAAATCAATAGCATTCCGCAAGATTGCTCTAATCGAGAGCTATATTACGCCTGCTCCCTCTTTACATCTGTTTTATCTTTATCTTTTTTAAATCATGGTTTTTTATCCTTTGCATTATCTTTGATGGTTGTTCAATGTATAAGTAACCCAGCTATTTAGCGTTCTTGTTCTTTTATACGTCTCTAGTTCTCTAATCTTTTGCTTATCTTTGCTGATTTTTATCGTGTCTTTTATCTTTTGCATTGTCTTTTACTGTTATTCAATGTATGGACCCCTATAGGCCTAATACCCTTTTTACAACGCCTTCCTAGATTTACAATACAGCGAAATTTTTGGCTCTACTGTTTAAAATTCATCTTTTAGTTTGTATAATGAAAATTTTGGTGTCAAATTGCAATACAAAGTACAAAGTACATTTATTATTGCCTATACTTTGTTATCATTTCCCTTTTATTCGTTTTGTGATATTCGTGCATAAACAAAATTTCCATGATTTTTTGGTTTATCATCCTTTTTTGAATTAATAGCAACAGTTTTATGGTGTCAAATTGCTATTCTTCTTGATGTCTTTATTAGTTTATACTTCAATTAGTTTTTTCTCCTGTTATTTCTCCTGTTATTTTCGCCTGTAGTTTTTTCGCCTGTTATTGTGAACCTTTCTATTGGCATATATAATCGAAGTTTTATATAGTTCTTGTCGGTTTCTTTATTATTCTGTTCGAATTTTGAAGATTTTTGGAAAATGTTTATTTTTGGAAATTTTTTTTTTGAAAACTCCTTGATTTTGGGCATGGCGCATTTAAAAATAGAAATTTTGCAAATTCAGTACTTCGAAAAATTATTTATTGTATTAGTGTTACCCATTATTGATAAGGATTATTTATTATATAACTGATTATTTTGAGAATTTATGAGAACCGAACAATTTAAGTTAAAGTATTGGATTTGGAACCGCCCCCTCCCTCTTTCAGTTTAAGCATAAAAATATGCACTTTTCAGTTATACGATAATTAAAAAACATTCTTTCCATAGCTGATTGCACTACCCAGCCTAAATCGAAACTAAGTTATAAGTTTGTATTTTATTAAATTTGTCCTTTCAAGTTTTCCATTTGAGTCCAAACAAGTCCCTTGAAGTCAAACTTCTCAAATCTAGCATATTAATGTTATTTTTCAATTTATCCTTTTAACCTTTTAATTGTAGTTTTATTTTGTCTTGCCTTTATTTTAATCCTTTCACCTTTATCATCTTACCTGCATTTTCCTTTTCTTGATTTTATTCGTTTCAGCTACTCCACTTAAAGTCCAACAAGGTCCAAACAGTGAGTAAAAGATTACCTGTTCTAATTGATAGGATGTTATGCCATATTGTCGTTTATATCTTCCGTTATACCTATACCTTCCCTTATTTTCTCCTGTTTTCCCCATGCCTTTCTCCTCTAACGTTATTTTTAATTTATTCTTAGTTTCATTTTGCTTATTGCCCTATTCTAAAGCTTTTACCATTATCCTTTTCAGCTACTCCATTTAAAGTCCAACAAGTTCCTAACAGTGAATAAGAGATTACGTGCTTCAGTTGAGAAGAACGCGATGCGAGTTTATCTAGATTCTTCAGGAAATGAAGGATCGTGGTTTCATATTTCACCCTGTTACAAGATTAGGTCGAATGGTGAGAATATTGTTATAGGAGAGCCCGTCGTTTTCGATCCAGTTGGTAAGAGCCACCAAGCCCTTCACGTTTCTTCTATGGACTTGCCTGGCATGCCAGGCTTCAAAGAAGTAAGTACATTACGTTATTTGTTAACTAATTAATTTGTTAAACGTGTTTGGGTAGGCTAATGTAGTGTTTTTTTTTTAATGTAGCTTATTTTTATTACGTTACAAATTTTTTGTATGTTCAAAATATATCGCTCATTGTTATTAACTCAATCAACAAGTAATTCAAACACGGAAAAATCAGTTTACTCAGTGTAGGAAAAACCATTATTCAGCAAGCAAAAATAATCGAGTAAAACTAAATCTAATCCAGTCAATCAATCAATCAATCATTTATTACCCACACCTAACAAAAAGTAGTACAAGTGGATTATATAATAATAAAAAAGAAAAACAAAACAAAAAAAAAAACTCAACAAACACTAGCAATTAAATTAAACTACGAAAAGAACTGTAAAAGACCGTGGTCAGGGCCAAATTTACAAAATGCATCTGCAGAAAGCTTTTTGTGTACTAGTATGATCATCTAATGTCTCAGAATTCTTAACTTAGAGCTCCGCCTCGGCAACGTCACCAGCTTCGAGGGAACTATTCGTCAGTACCGTTAGTCGTTTCCGAGCGGATGTCCTGGGCGATGATTGGAGCTTCTTTAGAGTCAATGCTCCGAGAAGTGAGTCAAATGCAGATCACCTTCACCCATCTTGTGTGTGACCCACCTCAGGGGTGTTTCAGGCCGTTTGCAGTTGGGTCAAATTCGAGAATGAGTTGGGCGGGTGTTTGAGTGGGCAGGTGAAGTAGAGAATCCGTGAATTCGGGTTCGATCCCTGGTGTGGTCAGTTTCTTAGTTTGGGACGCGGGTCAGTGGTGTGACCCTGTAAGCTTAGCCAGAGTCAACCCAGCTCTAAATGGGTACCTGGAGAAATCTGGGGAAGGTAAAACAGGAAGGGTTTGCGAAAGCATAGGTTGGCTGGCCCCCAGCCCCCCATTGCACTTCCTGGCTGAAGGGCCACGAAACGGAGATCAGCACCGCCGGTTTGGACCTTAAGGGTCTAGTGCCGCATCCTTTACCTTTTTTTTTTTTTTTTACTGATCGAGTCTCGAGCTGCTCAAACAGGGGTAGCAACTTAAAGGATTGGAAGATCTCCCAGCTCCGTACCCTGTCGAACCATCTAACACGTTCTATTTTGCGGAGGGGTTACGTCTGGATATCATCTACCTTCGTTATTTTTGTCTGAGATCATTTGCGTCTCAGAATTTCGCTCATTGCAAGAGAACAAAGATATGTTAACGAAAAATCATGAACGAAGCCATCCTTTGGAGGAACTCTTAGAAGCACTGAAATATTGCTCTCTGCAATTCTTAACACTAGAATTTTGCAAGAAAAACTGAATTGTTTATTATGATTAATTAAGGTCTATATTAGAAATTATACCAGTAATGAGGAACTGAGTCAAAGACGCCATGCTTTAAAGAAGTAAGTGTAACGTATTTTTTGGCGCCATGCCTATGAATAATGCTCAGTGCTGCTTTAGCATCAGTAATAAAGCAGAAAGTACTTTTATTAATGAAGTGTCGTGGTACTAAAAAAAATTCATGCAAATAATTTTTGTTTCATTCATATATATATATATATATATATATATATATATATATATATATATAATATATATATATATATATATATATGTTATGTAAAGAGTTAAGAGGAATTAAGATTTATCGAACTCGGAATTCTGTCGGCTCAGAGCTTTGTTTCCACTGCACGATCAGATCGGATTTAAGAGATACGAATTCTTATAGGCAAACAGGGGTTAGAAACATTTTTCTAAGCCATTACAATGACGACTTTTGGTGTTTTCAGGGATGACAAAATGTGGCCTCTTTTTTCTCGAGCTATCTGGAGATCAGATTCCTTTGGGAGCATTTACCTTGGAGACTTACGAACTAATTATCTATTATTAGGCTAGGTGCAGACGTGTAAGATGAAATAACCACAGATAAAAAGACAATAGATTTATTGAACTTGCATGCTTAGTTGCAAGCAACGGGTCACTTCAATGACAATAACGGTGACAAGAATATAAGAATTTCGTCTGAATCTCTCTAGGTCTAATTTTCTAATCCTCTCAAAAAGTACATCCACCCCACTACCAAACATAGGTTTTCAGTCCTGCACCATGGGGACTGCTCGCCATTGGCCCAAGAGGACCAAGGATGCAAATCTTTCGTCCAATGAATTCTTTTAAATATTTTTGATGATTCAAGCATTCACACGGTTTTTTTGCCATTTAAACTTCCTTAGAAATATTGTGCATAGCATTTTTTTGCTACTAATTATCTTAGCAAAATTTAAACGACTAGGGTCGTTGTTTGACTGAAGCTAGAACGCAATTTCTCTTTTTGCTGATTAAGAATTTAGACTCTTGGAAGTGGTATTTGAACTCAGTTAGGGGACGTTTAATTTCTGCCCGAATCATCTTTAGAAGGAAAGAATCCTGTATTTTAAATATATCGCATTTTACTCATGGTACACATCACCCTTCCCATCAATTAATGACGTTCTAATGTTGCTTCTTACTTTCAGTTGAAAAAACTTGTTTTTTTAAATTTTATTTCTGATCGTATTTTAAATAATGCTTGGAAATCCGGCGCCCCCTTCATAGAAATATCCCTTACCCCAAAGAAACGTCCTCCACGGAAAGATTCTCCCGAGTAACCCCTCCTTCAGCCCCCCCTACCAGAAAAAAATTCTTCCTGAAAATGTCTGTATACTTCCCAATAACCAATACAATATGTAAGCAATGGGCAAAGTTCATAACTTGCAGCCCTTCCCCTGGGAAATGTGGGGGATTAAGTCATCGTAAAAGACATATTTATTAGATTTTCGACCATGCTGAAAAAATCGCTATCTCAAAATTTTGATTGGGTGACTTTGGGAAAAAAATGAGCTTGGGAGGGGGCCTAGTTGCCCTCCATTTTTTTGGTCACTAATAAAGGGCACTAGAACTTTTAATTTCCGTTTGAACGAGTCCTCCCGCAATATATTAGGACCACTAGGTCAACAAGATCGCCCCTGGAAAAAAAAAAAAAAAAAAAAAAAAAAAATAAACACGCAACCGTGATCTTTCTGCTGGCAAAAAATGCAAAATTACACATTTTTGTAAATAGGAGCTTTAAACCTCAATAGTAGGGTTTTCTAATACACTGAATATGATGGTGTGATTTTCATTAAGGTTCTATTACTTTTAGGGGGTGTTTCCACCTTTTTTCGAAAAGCAGGCAAATTTTCTTAGGCACGTAACTTTTGATGGGTAGGACTAAACTTGATGAAACTTATATATTTGGAATCAGCATTAAAATTTGATTCTTTTGATGTATCTACTGGTATCAAAATTCCGTTTTTTAGAGTTTCGGCTACTATTGAGCCGGGTCGCTTCTTACTTACAGTTCGTTACCACAAACTGTTTTATAAGAATGATAATCAGAATTTATAGAAATATATCCACAAAACGAGCTGGCGATACATCATTTAAACACTGGTATGCCAGTGTTAATAACTGGTGATCCCGTAACTGACCAACATTCAAAATTTTAAAATGGGAATAACAAATAAGTGAATCACTAAATTAGCAAATTCCCCCAAAAGACGAACTGCTTTATTCTGAATCGTCTAGATATTTCTATAATTAGCATAAAAATAGCTCGCCCAAAGAGCACACACATATACAATATAAGGTTGGATAATCCTACCATAAAAAATCATTAAATCTAAGACTGGGAAAAAATCAAGAAAACGACGAAGTAAACCCAGGCCTCTTGCTGCCTTGGACGATGTAATTTCACTGTGTTTCTTCCAATTCAAATTGCAATGAACAACTTCTTGAAATTATTTGGACAATAAAAAAAAAGCTTTATTAGTTAAGTTTACTTGAGCTAGATAAGCAAAGGAATATTCGCTAATTCAGGCTAGAAAATGAAGCTTAAACGAAAGTGTCACAGGCTGGCTAAGCTGGACTTGTAATCTACACTTTTTTTTTTTTTTTTTTTTAGCTTAATGTACCAAGTAGGGTGGCAATGAAATCTGATTTTTTGAATTGGTTAAATTGAAACTTACACGACCATATATGTTTAAAATGTTATTGATTATATATTATTAAATAGGAAAAATCGGGAATTCAATTTATAACAAAAAGACCTCCA
Source organism: Artemia sp. Qi Xiang Cuo (assembly GCF_049724085.1). Lineage (NCBI taxonomy): Eukaryota > Metazoa > Arthropoda > Branchiopoda > Anostraca > Artemiidae > Artemia > Artemia sp. Qi Xiang Cuo. The sequence continues at coordinate 52,255,174 of NC_142799.1, read as the reverse complement.
TGGGCTGTTATGCTGTTTTAGGTAATAGTGGTTGCCAAATCTAAATAAATAAAACGCGGTTCAACGTGGCATTACTAATAAGAATTATCCTCCTGAGACTTGACCATAGAAATACTTTTCCGATTATGTTCATTTCTTTGTAGTTGACTTAAAAAAAACATTTTGACCATTGATCAACTAAAAGAAAAAGTTGACCCCCCGTCTCTCCCTCTGTAGGAGGTACAAAGGTGTGGACATTGGGTCTTTGTCGAGCTAAAAGTATAGTAAAAAACTGTTTCGTCTATGAAAAAAGATTTGTCAAAACGTTGAAAACAAAACATTACTCTTTATGAAATTTCTTGAAGCAGTTGTTGTCTCGTGTCAAGCAGAGAATGATTTTACGCTGCGAGCACATTCATCTTGACCATTTGCAGCATCCAGGTCTTCTGCATCGGGCTGCGTTCGCCAAGTCACAAAATTCTGGTAGATGCTGTGCTGTTCTGGCATGGGGTGGAGGGATAGGCCTCTTCACGCTCAAAACACGGTGCTTAGTTTCACCCAAGAGTTCTTCGTCGCTATTTTCTTGACCTCGTGACTACGAGCTTCCAGAATTGAGCAAACACTCGGCCACGTTGAAACGAAGGTCACTGAGCTGTTTGAGGTCACCAGAAACTTCTGGGTCATGGCCTTTCAGCTCATGAAATGCATTGGCTAGTGCAGCATCCACAAAATGGTGAAACAGACGCACAGTCCATTTTTTAGTACGCGTCTCAAACCGGTAATAGCTAACCATGCGGTCTACAAGGTCGACCTCACCCATGTTGGTGTTGTAGTGGGAGACTACTCGTGGACATTTGACCTGCACGTAAGACCCCTGGCGCTTGTCATACCGTTTGACCCCTCTCTCCTCATCTATGACTTTGCAGTTTGAAGACAGGAGAACCACTTTGTTATCATACCACTGGGTCACCGCTACTTTTATATCTGAGCGCAGCACAGACATGGCAGAGGTTCCTCTGCCCTTTCTTTTCATTTCTGTTTCGGTAAAAAGCGTTGGGCCGTTGGCGCCCAAACGGTTCTTCATGATAGTTCCGGTCGCATTTATTTTCTTTCAGCCAGCATGTCGAGGAGCTTAACAGACGAGAAGAATCGGTCAAAATAGAGGTATGTACCTCATGGTAGGGTCTCAGACAAGCGAAGTACGATCCCAGCTGACAAGCCATGTGCTCTCAGCTCTTCTCCCAAGGTGGTGGCTCCCTGGTAGGTTTGGAAGTCAAGTATCAGCCCCGAGGAGCTGGCGAGGACAAAATTCTTTGATCCAACCGGATTGCGCTTGTTGGGGACATATTGCTTGAGAGTCGACATGCCCTGGAAAGGTATCATCTGTTCGACGATTGAACAGTTCCTGTCACGCGGCAACTGGAGAAAGATATTCCTGAATTTCTCAAGAATCGGCTCCACCCTCCAAAGTCTGTTTTGTCTTTTTCTTCGTCTGAGATTTCCGAATCAACAACGAACTTCAGATTCGACCGGATTGTGAAGAATCTGTCTCGACTCATCTTTTGCAATATGGCTTCCACCCTGAACTTCCCAGACCAGTACATGTGGATCCGAGGAAACTTAAGGTTCCTCATAAGGATGACAATGCCAACAAAAATTTTCTGCTCGTCTGGAGTTACATTCAAGCTTTTGTGGTGGGCCAACTGGTAGTTGTAGTTAATGCAAAAAGCTGTACGTTCGAAGAAGCTCTGGGTAATATTGCAAAAAGAATTGTTCTGGACTCCAGTTGTCGTGCTCCTGAAAGCGAACAGGACCCATGTCGGTGCCATGACGATAGTTGAACCGTCGAAGCGTCCTCCACGACAAGATTACTGCTATTTTGTCAGCCTCCAAGCGTTTGGCACGGGTTGTTAAGGGTACATCATCATCAGATTCTTCATTTTCAACATCTGGAAGAACAGCATAACTGCTTGATGACGGAATGGTTGCAACAGTTGGTTCACCATCAGAGTCTGAAGACGACAAAGAGTAGTTTTCGATCTATTCCTCATCATCATCTAAATCAGAGAGGTCCAAGTCGCTCTCATCGAGCATTCCAAGGGCGTCATCAAGGGAAACTACAATGAATGAAGAGGTTCAGTAAGCTTAAAACTTATAAGTTGCTGCCAATTTAGTAAATAAAACAATCACTGGCCTCTGCTATCCCCATTAGAATCGAGATTTGAACTACAAAAATCAACCCTAGCTTTTTAATCGATTGGAACCGCATGTCCACAGACGTGGACATAGAGGTTTTCCAAGTTCCGAAAGATGACACTTATCAAACTAACTTCTTTCAAAACTATCTAAGTACTGTCTACAATCAAGAGAGTACACCTGATTTTTCTCACAACTCGTTCTCACCACTTTCTTTTTTTTTCTTTTATCTTACCTTTGCTTGTTTTCATCTCTGTTTTTTAGCCTTTTCTAGTTTGTTAAAACACCAGTAAAAGTCGCAGATAATTTCAGAAAAAAGTCACAGATGGCATTTCAGGTCCAAAAAGCACGTTGAAACGACGAACCCTTAGCTAGATGGCAAGGCCCCTGCACAAAAAATATTTTACGGGGATGTCCACAGACGTGGACACCAGGTTTCAGGAGGATTACTCGCCTAAAAACATCATAATTTTGGAACAACCAAAAGAGAAATTTTAGAAAATTGCGATTTTCTAGTATGAATCGGTCGAGGGGCAGGGAATAAGATGGATCGGTGGGCAAAGAAGGATGTTCTTTTGATGCTCTTGGCACTTCAAGGTTTTTGTTCTGTTCATTATATCTTTTTATAGGTGAATGTTTTAAACACTCCAACACCGTGGAAAATCAATTTGTTCCTTGACTACCAAGATAACCAGGAGGAAATATTGAAAGGAGGCGACGTTATTCGCTTATTTCACACAGAGCAAGAGAGATTCTTAACATGCGATAAATACAAGGATGTTAATTATATATTCCTTCGAGCAACAGGTATGTGCAACAAATATATTGACATGATATATATATATATATATATATATATATATATATATATATATATATATATATATATATATATATATATATATATATATATATATATATATAAAAGGTAAAATACCCTTTTTTGTATTTTCGTTGAAGGAAAAGAAATCTTCCTCCTCCCAAGGGATCTGGAGGATGAAACCTTGTACCGAGAAATACTTCCATAAATGCTCTACTACATGATAAAACTTCAAAATATCCCGTCCTAATAAAGTGATTATCATTTGAGATGAATGTGTCAAATGAGTGAGCTCTTTCTCCTTTTATTCTACAGTTCTCTTCATTGTTACAGCGAATAGATTGTCTAATATTAAAAATCTAAAAGGGATGGAAGTAGTTTTAACCAGAGGCATCAAACCTTTGGATTGACTGAGCGTGGGCTGGACTAATAGGAAAAAAGGATGCCTTAAACTGCCCTTGAACGTCAACTATAATTATAAATACACATTATACGTAGGAATATAGATCACAAATCATTTCGATTCAATGCTGAATATTTTTGTCAAGAATTTGTCTTATATATATTAGGATCACATTGTTTGTTGGGCTGTATTCATAGCACTTGCAGACTGCGGCTGTGTAAATTTGGTCTAAACCATTTGGATTATTCATTAAAAATCAAAGTTATATATATATATATATATATATATATATATATATATATATATATATATATATATATATATATATATATATATATATATATATATGCATATATATATATATATATATATATATGTGGACTCTACATCTGCGTATAATTATTGAATTTTTTAGTAGACTTTAAGTTTAACTAGGTCTATTTAAAGTCAGAATCATGTATCATCACATCACAAATGAATTTAGAATCCAAGTTATAGCCCAAGTGGTCCTGTGTATAATCAGGTTTGTCTTATAATAATGGTTCAGATTGCACCTGATATACCTTAAAAAAGGAAACACGCTAAGAACTGTAGAAAGAACAAATAGAAATCAATATAAAAAAATCTCTCAAAGCCTGAACATTTTTTTCTACATTTAAATGTACACTTTAGGAGGGTCCAGAAAGAAATGTGAAAAGGGCTAATACTTTAAAATTTAAGTATATCATATTTGTACTTATAGGTAGAACTTATAGCTTCTGCTATTGAACAGGGAGTATCTGATACAAAGCCTATTTATTACAGTTCTCTGAGCCTATTTTATTCTTATTCTAGCATTGCCTTTTTCATATCTCCAATAGTGTTCTGAGAATTATTTCAAAAATTAAAGTTATTATGTAGCTTTATAACTCAAATAAAGCGTTAAAAATTGTAGCTGTGTGTACTTCTTTTTTAAGAGCACCGTGTACATAAGAAACTGGCCATGTTGTTAGCAATGCAGTCTCTGAGGCAGCGAAACTCCATTTCATGGAGTGTTTTAGGAAATACTTTCATTTAGAATTATTTTTTTTTAAATTGTGTGGAGGAGGAAAATTCCATCTTTGAACCTTTATTTAGGATAGAAGGGACAAAAAAAGTGGGATGTAAAGAAAAGGAGGGAAGAAACAAGAAGGAGATGGGATGTTGGAAAAGGAGATGAGAAGGAGGAATGGGATGTCGGAAAAGGAGATGAGAAGGAAGAATGGGATGCTGGAAAAGGAGATGAATCTTCTACGGGACCACAGGTGTTGGAATTGTTGTCCCCTCTAAAGTTTCTTTAATGTATAAAGCGAACTCTGGAAATGTATTTTAGGACAAGGACTAAGCCCGAGGCTGCTAACCCCCTCTCGTGAAACATTCCAACGATAAGCCCTCTTTCTATCATCCCCAGAAGGTTCTTATGGAAAAACCGGTGATAAATCATTTGTTTTTTTTTTATATTTATTTGATTATGGGTATCCGAAACATAATGTATTAGAAGTTGGAAATGCTACCGCTTCAAACGAAGTTTTACTGGAAGAATTTGTTTTAGATTTTTTTTTTTTGTCCTTGCTCTCTCCTCTTTGATTTTCTAATTGATGCATAAAAAAGAGAACAAATGTACTAGGCTACTTCCTGTATTACCTAATTTTCTCTTGCTTCCTATAAACTGACTTTTACTGAAGTTTTATTCTATCTTTGGAAAATTAGGACGTTCATCAGTGACTGATGCTACTTCAAGTAAAGCTCTATGGGAAGTTGAAGTAATGCAGTCAGACCCCTGTCAAAGTGGAGCTGCACATTGGAATTCGCGTGTTAGATTTAAACATTTGGCCACAGGTTTATATCTTGGTGGTGCTCAATTAGATCCGGCTATAAATAATGCACAGTCGAACCGAAGAAGGCACTCAGGTAGGTCTTATACTTCATATTCCATATGTTATTCTCCATTTTTGTATTTTATATCCATATTTTATAATCAATCATATATTGTAGCTGTACTACTCGATTTGGCAAAGGCGTTTGACAAAGTCTGCCATAAAAGACTTCGAATCAAGCTCCAAGCTATTGGGGTTAGTGGTGGTGTGGTTGAGTGGGTGATGCAGTTCTTAACAGATAGGAAACAGACGGTTAAAGTATTTGACGAGGATGGAAGGACGTTTTTCTCCGAAGTGGCCGCTGTTGGAAGTGGTGTCCCCCAGGGCAGTTTTGGGTCCGACTTTATTTAATGTATATATAAATGACGCGCCAAAAATCCTAAACAACAAAGTAAGCCTCTACGCTGATGACTCGAAACTTATCGGTCGGGCAGACACAGCGGAGAATATTAAGTCGGTCCAACTGGACCTCGATACATTCACTCACTGGACTAATATTTGGAGGCTTGAATTCAACGCATCAAAATGCAAGACTCTCCAACTTGGGAAGAAAAACCCACACACTCAGTACCATATGGATTGCAGGGATGGGTCCCGAAATGCCATTTCCAGCAGCCACGCGGAGAGAGATCTTGGTGTCCTGGTAGACGACGAATTGAAAATTCATATTCACGCACAAGCGACTATTGCGAAGACTAATCAGACTCTTGGCTTAATCAAAAGAACGTTCACTAGCAGATCTCCAACTGTTATGACCAAGCTATACAAGAGTCTAGTTCGACCAAGGCTAGAGTTTGGAATGTGTATCGCATGTCCAATCAATAAGACAGACCAAGCAGCTCTAGAATCAGTCCAGAGGAGTGCAACGAAATGTATTAGAGACTTCTATGATGTCCCTTATCCATCCCGTCTCCGTAAGCTTAGAATACCATCTCTAACATATTGTCGCAAACTAGGCAATGTGATAACAGCATACAAGCTTCTAAATGCTGAGGATACCATTCCTGGTCTTTTCCAATCGGACAATTCAAATAGAACTCGTGGTCATTCTCAAAAGCTTTTCCGGAAACGAGCCAACACCACACTAAGGAACAAGTTCTTCTCAAATAGAGTTATCAGCTTGTGGAACTCCCTTAGTGAAAAAACAGTAACCTCTACCAGCGTGGATGCGTTCAAGTCATCAGTGGACAGGGATTGGCTCAACAAACCGTAGTGCACCATTTGGGACGCCACAGATGATGATTAACTATCATCACTGAAGCTGGCGGACACAGGATTCGTCCTATCGCTAGCAAGTGCGATTTAAGGTAATTTAAGGTAATATATTTCAAGGGCTTGGCAGTTATAACCTGAGATCCAAATCAAGCCCAAAAGACCGTCTATTTGGGCCTGAGAAAACCTTGCATACCAACACATATGGTGGAGGGTACCCTCCGACGCTCATATTAGAGTTGGTTGGAATTATTCCCCTCCCCCTGAAAAATTGGGAAATTAGTTTGGGTCTACAAATGTACTTCTTTTAATTTTTGATCCCGTCCAATAAAAACTTTGCAACTCCTTCCTTAAAAGGCCGGATGTGTGCACCTATAATTTGGTGGTATTTATCTATGTTTTGTAGGGGATTTTTTAGTTCGTAGTGAAATCCGTTGTGAAATTCAGAGTTCTTTTGGCTGGAATTCCATTATAAATAGTATAATTTAGTGGAATAGTAAATTGAAGAGCTTCCTTTTTCTTTCTTCAAGCTGAAAAGGCTCTTTAAACCTGAAAAGGAAACTTTGACTCTCGTTTTTACTTGCTCAAAAAACCGTAGTGTTTTAAATATAATTATACTAAACAATAAAATCGAAGGGAAGCAACAAGGCAATACATTTCCATTATAATATAATGAAAAAAAAAATGATTAATGATGATAAATGAATGATTTTTTATTCATTCAAAAAAATGAACGATGAATGATAAAAAAATGATTATATATATAAATATATATATATATATATATATATATATATATATATATATATATATATATATATATATATATCCAAAATTTTACGGGGCTTTACGCTAGAAAGCCCTGTTCTAGAATATTCTTCCAATTCGTTTATCAGCAAATAAATAAAATGGAATTTCTTACTTTCTTACTGCCGAGTCTGTATAATAATCTTAGACCTTTAACGGCATAATTTCTAAATATTTCTAAAACTTTTCTAAAGGGGAATTACAAGAAATAATAAACTTCCTAATGCAATGCCATTACGCTATGGCATTGTTCAAATAAAACTTATTTTTACCTCGATTATCGTTATAAATTCATTCTTGGTTTTCCTCTCCATTCTCAAACCAATGTTATCTTTACCTTTTGCGTTACTACAGTCAGACCAATTATTTTCCTTTTTCTTTTTTTATCTCTTCAACTTGTTGCACTCTTCCTTATCCCTTAGACGCTCTATTGGTCTTATTTCTTTTCCTGTCCTCCAGGCTGTGAATACCGATACCATACGCGTGCCACCCATGAAAAAATGTAATGTCGCTTATTTTTATCTTTAGTTAATTGTTATCCAGAGCAGCTGTATCGTTGTCCGGCTTTGTCTAATGGTTGAGATAGGAGATGATCGTACTGTCTAGATATGTGTACTGTGGTCTTGGCACATGAGTCTGAAATTTTACGACAAAAAAACAATTCTGGTTGCGTGAATTGAACCCGCGCCCGTTAGCTGAAAGATATCCAAAGTGCACTTGGATATAGCCCACTGATCTAGCCTTTAGACCATACCGGATTAATTTTTGACAGATAATGATTGATTTTTCCTGTGAAGGCATCAACTGCCTTATTCTCCGACTTGACCAAAAAACTTAGTTGACTGACCTGCAATGAGCTTAACTAAATTGGATATGAGCCTAGAATTAGATGCCGTTGAGAAGGAAACACGTTAAGAAAACAATTCTTACTTCATAATATGCAGAAACATTGTAGTTAATACATTTTGAAAGTGCTTCTACTATACTTTACTGAAAGCTTAGGTTGTATGACTTCTTGCAATGATCTCTTGTTGAAACAAATATGCCTTTTTATAACACTTCTTTAAGAGGTGTTCAAGATACAACCATAATATTTATACCTATAAATATATATTAATAAAATTGCGGAATAGCGGCTCTCCAGAAAGAGATATGCTAGAACAAAAGAGAGGTATTTTATGTTGCTATTTTTATGGTTTTTGCCGTGTTTGTGACAATTCATCCCCAGCCACCTTGATGGCCCCATACGATATATAGGCATAAGATATATAGGCAATCAAACTAAAAAAAAATGAAGCAATGAAATTTTACTTTATAATATGCAGCACATCGATATTAATCAGGTCATTAATGTTTCCTTCTATTACTATTCGCATTTTAACTTTTAACTCTCCCTTTTTTAGGTTTTAAATATATGATTAGGGCTACATGTGTGTCCATCAGGGGGAAGTGGTCTGCATTGTCAGGGTAACGAATATTATGCTGAAAAGGAGCATATTATTAAAATATATTGTTGTTCTTTATATATTTCTGTTATCATATATTTTCAATTATAAGTTGCAAATTTGTTTCTGTGCATTTAAATTTATTTTGTGTTTTTTTTTTTTCGGCACTAAACATTGGCCGTTATTGTCGGCCCAAAATTACATATCGTGACCCAATTTCTTTCTCTCTTTTCTCTCTCTATTCTCAACCTTAGAGCTTTGCATTTGATGTATAGAGCTAAGTATATGATGTTGAATGTGCTGTTATTTTTGCTATTGTTTGTTGATGGCATGCGAACAAATATTTATTTATCTACCCAATATAAACATTCCTTGTATAACGTAAGGTAATATAAACCTAATTAAATTAATACTTATATTGTTGACGTTTATATCAGGTTACTAACGTAACCTAATATAAACGTAAAAATTAAAAGTAATATGAATATTTCTTAAACGTAACCTTGCCTTTGCTTCCCTTTAAAATCGTGACAATTTGCGAAAGTCTTCCAGTTCTTGGGATGATCGATATAAAAAAAAAAAAAAAAAAATCGTTAAACGAAATACGAGTATGTCTCTAAAGTTTACATAAAGGGGATAATCGTTATCGTCCCTCTTTTTGTGACATACTGGATCTTATGTCTAATGGCCCAATCGCTCGTTAACAATCTCGTACAAAATTTCTAATTTATTCTGGCTTATGTTCTAAACAAGTTGTTCTACTATTTATCACGTTTCGTCTTGGCAAAAAAAAATTATAAAAGACAAAGAAGTAGCTATTCGTAGTGTCTGGACAGTAGTGTCATAGACGGCGTTGAATTATTTGTATAAACACTTTCGAGTTTACTGCTTCCAAGGGTAATCATGAAGATTAAGAAAGAAAAGAAGAAATGGTACCATGTATTACAATTCTAAGGTAAAAGCTTACTATATAATATCTTCCAAATTACATCATCCTCAGAAGCAGAATACTTCCATAAACTTGACTTGAAGTTAATGCCAATAAACGCAAGCACTTTTATTGACATTTCGACAACCTTTAATTTGTTTGGTTGTGAAATATTTCACGGATTTCATTATTATTGTGTATAATTGCTTGTTTTTAAACTAGTAGTTTCTCTACTTTTCATCTACAAGCTTAGCATGAAATTTCACGGTAATTTAGACTTGGCTAAATTGATTTATTATTTTAGCTTCTATCCTTTCCCTTTTACACCATATCTTTAAAATTACTTTAATGTGTTACAGTAATTGCTTGTTTTATCTCACCTTCTTTTTATCTAGATATACCTGGCGATATAGTTTTACAATTAGTGCCGTCTGACTGTTTAAACGACATTGGAACAGTTTTTGAATTGGGCCAAACTTCAGTCGCACGTCGTGCTGATTCTCTTGTTCCTCAGTCTTCTTATGTTAAACTTCGCCTTGTGGCTAGCGATAAGTGGGTGACTAGCACATCTATACCTATTGATGGGGATGAAGAGAAGCCTGTTATGTCAATGGTAATTTTTGTTTTATCCCCCGCTGTTGTTCAGTAATAATCTTATACTTTAACCCTAGAATGATATTATTAGGCATGTGAGGACTCGAGGGGGGGGGGGGAGGTCACCAGAATACTCTGACCAACCACTTCCTTCCGCTTCCAAGGGTTGAATCTGCTTGCTCTTATGTTAGTGAACATCCACTAATTTCTAAAATGGATTATTTCTGTTACCATAAATATGAACTCTTAGAAATGTTTGATAGACTATTAGGTTGTTCTTCATGGAGGGGGCACCGTTGCAAGGAACATGGAAAGACGTACTGCTTCATTATCATGGCGGAGATTGTTTTAATAACGCTTTATTTACCTTCTATGAAAATTTGTAAATATTGTTACTCTTGTGTGAAGCTGCCGGCCAGGTTACATAAAAACAGTTACATAGTTAAAAATTTTGGTCAAAGAGAGAGGTCAATAAAAAACAAAAACCAAAAACGCAACATTTGAATTGCAATATAAGCATCAACAGTGTCATATATTTAGGATTATTGTAAACATGCCAAGATTATTAATTCTGAGTTTCTGCGTTAAAAGCTATTGACATGTGACATTTTGCTTAATTTTAGAACAAAAGGGGTTAAAGACCCCCGAAAAAGGGGCGTGATTGTGATGAAATTTATTCAAATAAATTAAAATTTACCAGAACCCTGAAGCTACTATCTACAAGAAGTACGACAAATAGCAATTTGGCCCGCAAAGGGCCAAAATTTCATCGATCGAAAGTTCTGAGGACTATTAACAGGATATGTATAAAGCCTCTCAGTGCGCGGTATAATGCTCACCCATAAAAATATTTTTTGTCCATAAAAAATATACCGTTATTATAGACCGTTTATACAATAATTGGTCACTAAACTGGGTATAAAACCAAACTAGAATAACCCCTAAATAAATAGCTACTCATTGTTACACGTAAAATAGTTTTTGCTAAGCTACCAAAGCGTCCGCAACAGACAGGCTGTCACTAGAGCTAAGTGTTAGGGACATGACTCAAGAGTTGTCCCGTTATTTGTCGCCTTTCCCCTTCGCAAACTACTATAAAGCTGTTGTGAGTAGTCAGTAAGGGGTGAAATGGAAAACGTAGTTAGTAACCTACTTTTTTGTCGGTCGGGCATTACATGTATTACAATGAGTGAATTCGTCTGCTTTGTTCATGTGATGACTAAACGAAAGTATTTATTTATTATTATTCTTAACGCAATGCAGAAAACTTTTGCTTGTCAGGCATAAATAAAAAAATATATTAAAGCACTTGGAGTAACTAATATTACTAAATACTAATAATAATAATAATAAAAAAAAAGAAGTCATATTTCAGAACTAAACCTGGAATCCTGACGGTAAAAGTCACTGCTGAGTATCAAGTTCTTAAATTGTCCAAACTTTCATAGCATACAACATCCTTGTAACTTGTAATACAAAAATCTGAAGAGTGTACTCGGGTCCACATTATCAGTTTGATGGACAATTCTGAATATACTTGTATTCATCAAATCTCTTTTTATTTAGGAAACATTAATAATTTTTTTTTTTTTTTTTTTTTTTTTTTTTTTTTTTGATTGTCTTGTTCGACGGACGATTCTGAACAAGGTTTGATGATGACAGGTTAGGTTAGGTCAGAATAGAATAAGTTTGGTTAGGTGAGTTTATGTTAGATTAGCTTTATAATCCATTTATGATATTTAGAACCAAGATTAACCTAACCTAACTTTAACTTTTACCATCATAGCTTGCACTAGACCGAAAAGGCTGGCTCGCAAAGCTGTTTGAATCTAAGCAGAGAAAAAGGAATTTCGAATATTCACCGGTGAATGTTGACATTAACCAGATTTGGGACATTTACAGTAACATAAAAACCTAAGATAAAATGTCTTATAAAACCCTTTTCTTTTGTTGAATTATGGATTTTTTTTTTCAATTCCTCGTGTCTTTTTTAGTAGCTTCAAGCTGCTTTAGGTAAATATGACGGTATCACTATAATGTCTGACCACTTGAAAAGGAAACATGTCAAACAAATAAAAGTAGTACCAAAAATGCCAGAAGTGGTCCTTAAAATAATTTTTTTCTTTTTATACTTCAAGATAGGTATTTTCCTTCAATTCACAGTGTTCCTTTTGTTTATCTTTTTGCTGCCTTGGGTCAATAAGACTAAAAAAGATTTTTTTTTTTCTGGTATTTGATTTAAAAAATTGAAACGTTGGCATTTGGAATTTTGACATTTCAAATACGTGCCTGGGTAAATTTTAAAAATGTAGATGTTGTCATCTAAGAAACTTATTTCATTGTCGGTAGTTTTTTTTTTTTTTTTTTTTTTTTTTTTTTTTTTTTTTTTTTTTAGGTTGGTTTATCTGGGGAGAACGATAGAGAAGTATTTGCTTTTGTGCCTTTATCCCGAACTGAAGTTAGAGATCTAGATTTTGCCAATGATGCCTGTAATGTGCTAACAAAATTCGTTTCTAGTGTGAATGATGGAACAGTCTCCATAAACGATCCAGAGTAAGAACCTTGAATATTTGAAAATAAGAAGACTTTTTTTTACTGTAGTTTGGTTTATTCCCCCCCCCCCTCTTTGCACGTTTATATTATTTTGTTTCAGTTCCCTCTTGTTTTCGAACCTTTCCTCTCTCTCCCACCCACCCCATTCTTTCTCTTTTGCTCTTGTCTTGGATAATTCGATTGCGGTGGGACAGGGGGGAGGTTAAGGGTCTGAATAACGCCTTGTTCGGAATTTCTGCTAAATTAGAGAGCCTTTTTTGTGTATGAGAAAGAATATGTTTTTGGGAGTTAGAAGATTTGAGAAATTATTAAACATGTTCCCTATGGTCAATCTGGATATAAGAAATACCAATATATTTAAAAAGAATATGCATTACCGGACTTGTTGGATATCTCATCTGTTTTGAAAGTTTTAAAAGTTAGCTCTGTGGTTTGCTCCTGCCGCATCTCCAAAAATTATTAAAATCTAGAAAATTAGTTTGAAAACTTTATATTGATTGTGCTTAGTTTTGATTGTATTTTTAAGTTATGTTTAGTTTCGATTATATTTAGCTTATATTAGCGTATATTTACATTCAGTTTGTTTTGAAAATTTGAAAGCTTATATTATATTTACTTTAAGTCTGTTTTGAAAATTTTATATTTGTTTTGAAAATTTTAAGTTTGTTTTGAAAACTGAAAATTTTCCGAGTCAGATTTTTTTGGGTCAGGTCACCTTTAGGCCTTGGCCAGCTGGCAAAGAAAATACAAAATTGACGAAGATTACCTGACAACACCCTGGAAATGTGGCCTGACAGCATGAATTGTCACTAGCCAAAACATAAAATAACTATGCTCAAAACTCTCCTGGATAATCAATACATTTATTAAACGCATCGGAACTTCAGGAAGGTGAAAGATTCGAAGTATAAGTTTGAGTTTCCTATTAAAACTTATTTACTCTAGCTCTCAATTGTGTGATAGTTGTTGTTGAATTGAAAACAATTACCCAATTACCTGTTTTGGCCATACGTACGCTACCTTACTTTCTAACTCCTAACTAATGTCTGTATTATTACTCTTTTTTCTAATTTTAAATTGTTATCTCCAAGTTAAAGTTAACAAGTTAATTTGTAGGTTTTAAAGTTGGTTTGTAAGTTCGTAATTTTTAAAGTTAGTTTGAAAGTTTTAAAGTAAATTGTAAGTGTAAATCGAAACTTTAGCCAGTTATTTTATTCGAAATCTACTTTTTAAATCTTCCATTTGAAATTTACGTTATTTTTTTTCTAATTTTTTTTATTTAAAATTCTCTTAATTGTTTTTTTCTAGGTGTGTCATATCTCTTGTACAAGAAGTTATATATTTCATTGCAAATCTGGAGGCGGAGCAAAATCGTCCGGATGCATTGGAACTTGTTGTAACCAATCCGAATCGAGATAGACAGAAATTACTCAGAGAGCAGGCAATCCTGAAGCACATTTTTATGATTCTTGAGGTAAGTGCGATTTCCCTTATTCTCTAACATTACAAATTACCAATAGTGTAACAGTATAAGGCTACTTGCATAACAGTACAAATTACCAGCAGTATAATGGCAACAGTATAATTACCAATAGTAACAAGCTGTTCTGAAGCTTATGTTTATGATTTTCGAGGTACATGTAATATTTCTTAGTATCAAACGGCACAAATTACCAACACCATAATAGTAGCCGGCCAAGAATCTAACAGCACGAGTTATTGTCAGTTTAATAGCAACAATATAATTACCAACAATAGCAGACGATTTTGAAGTATTTATTTATGATTCTTAAGGTACGCGTGATATTGCTCATTATCTAAAATTATAATTTACCAACAGAATTCATAGTTAAGACAAATTACCTAACAGTACAAATTAGCAATAGTGTAGCAACGACCAACAGTAATAGGTAGTCGTGAAGAATATATTTATGATTCTTCAGGTGCGATGTTGCTTGTTATCTAACAGCTATATGAAAAATGAGATTTTGGGAGTTGCTCAAATTAAAAAGAAAAATAATTACAAAATACAAAAAAAGGTAGAGCTATATGAAAAATATGCCCCTGCGCATTCGTGATTCTTAATTCTTATGATTATTTTCTCTTTCTCATTCTTGATGACTTGAAGTAAATATTTTGAAGTAATTAAAGTTTTCTTTTCACTTTTTCAAGATCAATTGAAAGTTTTCTGACCTGAGCTTGATTAATCTAAAAAAATCACACACAAGAAAAGAGAAAACACAACTTTTAATCTGGGTATGTCTGGTATATTCTATCTGGATATGTCTTTTCATAAACTTTAGCTTTTGGGTTGCCAAATAAGAGAAAATGGCTGGTTGTAAAACAAAAGTAATTTTTGAATCTAAATTCCTGTTTTGAAAATAAATTCATAGAAAACCCTGCAGTTAGAAAACATTATTTGCAATAAGTAAACCCAAATTACAACGATGCATTTCATTTATAAAAAATGTTAATTATTTTTCACATAATTATCGTTAGTGTAAATTAATGTCCCTGCAGTCAGATCTATACAAGATCAGTTTTGTCAAGCCTCAAAGATATTTGTATTGACGTATCTAAGCAACGCATACTAATGACCGTGTGTAAAAAGACCTGCAAGGCAAAAAAGGCTCATTATTTTTGTATCCCGAGCCATCTCGAATTTAGTATTCAGTTTAGTTACACTTGTAGCTGGCAAAGTTTAGCCGTAGAGAAAAAAAAAGAGAAAATTGAATTGAAAGAGTGAAAAGCTCGTGAAAAAGAAAGTGCGTGACAGGGTGATATTTGTGATAAATTGGATCATCTGGGGACAAAATACTAATAATGATTTATTCATTATATACCCTATGCTAAGTACGCTATACTGTATATAGTTTACTATGCTGTACTACCACTAAAAGATATACAAAACAAAATACAAAAAATATGCCAAACAGAAAAAAAAAATCAACAAAATAGTGTGGTCCCGATAGACGTTAATAGCAGAAGAAAAACAATTTTTACATCGACTCAATAGTATGGAAAGGACTCAAAGAAATGAAATAGGAGAGAATCCCTTATTAAAAAAATTGAAAAGATAGAAAGGAGGAAAAGAAATGGCTTGCTCCTCATTGCTCTTTTGCGAGAAAGAACCTTCACCATGGTCTTGTGAATATTATCTGGGATTTTATAAACGGTCGGTGCAAAATTTATAATAATAAATGGGGCTTGAGTTGTATGCCGTATTTCCTGCACAGTATTCCCAGAACCCCTAGTTTCATAAATTTCTTGAAAGAAAATGTTGCCCCCATCTAGCCCTGATATGCTAATATATTAATGCCCTTATACCATTGTTCTCGAAGTGAAAATTTCAGTGGCTAAAATGAATATAATTTCTAAAAAATTTAAATATGATATTAGAGCAATAAATCTTATTGAATAATATTATTGGATGAAATTTGTCTTTAGAATGGATTTTTTTTCTTTTTTTTTATGTATAATGGACCTTCTACACCTAAAATTGGGAGACAACCTTCGCTTGAATAAGGCACATTGTCAAAGATTGCATTTAGTAAATATATTGAAATCAATAGGTTAGTGAAAACGTGAGAAAAAACTGTAGTCGTCTAATTAACAAGATTTGTTTTTATTTCTAATAAGATTTCAAATAAAATTTTTGTCTCTATTAGTTTTATTTATTCTTCTTTTCTCTCTATTAAAAGGGGCTATAGGGATCATAGTTATCTACACTTGACACCAAGTATATATAATACCAAAGAATAACAGAAATTGAAAAATAAAACGACTAAAGGGAAAAATACTTCCTTTTAAAGATTAATTTTGAAAAAAGTTTCCTGAAACTTTTTTTTTAAACAAAAGCGGAAAGCAGGATAAAAACCTCAGACGTCCAGAACTGAAGAAATTTGATAAGTTCACCTTAAAAAGATCAGAAAGTACTATGAATTAGTTAATATAACCTAAAACGAACAGAAAATAAAATCATTAATTAAGTTAAAAATAATAAAAATTATACGACAAAATAACGGAAACCTAAAACGAACATAATTCATTCCAAACAAGAGTGGGACAGTCTTTCCCTCAAATACCATAGCTGAAAAGGGTTTCAAAGTATAAAATATTTGTACTTTACCGGAAGCGATACGTATTTCAAACTTACTTTTTTTCTTTCTTGTTATCATCAACAATAAAACCGTAAAAATCTTAATCATATTTAAATGAAAGGCAAACAATTTCTTAGATTAAGTGACGCTTCACGGGAAGCGTCGGATGATTTGCCTCCAACGACGCATGGCATTTCCGGTTAAAGGCAGAGAATCAGGAGATGGGTACCTATGCTACCCAGACCATTGTCAGCATGCCAAAAAAAGATGCATTTGTGACTCATGGTAATTTCCATGAAAATTAGACGAAACTGATTTGGACCATCGTCATAATAAGTAAAGGAAGAGAAATGCCATCAAATAGCATATTAAGCAAGATAGCATTAGCTTAAATGTTTATAAGACAAGTCCTATATTGAGAATGCTCAAACTTATTGAGGCAATCTCTCAACCTTTTAAAAAGACAGCATAAAAATACAAAAAAAAAGTTATAAAAAAAGTGATAGGAAATAAGTGATAAGAAATAGAAATATGATAAGAAATAAAAAAGTGATAAGAAATAGATAAAAAAGTGTATTTGTGACTTTCAGTGCAGTTTGCTGTTTTAAAAGGAGTATTTTTGTTTTAAAAGGAGTATTTCTTTGGATCTCATTTTTTGAAAACTATAAGAAATCGATAGCTCATGGAAACTTGTAAAAACTCAATTGGAAATTACTGGATCTATCTGTGGTTTCCTGAAGTATGATTTCGGAATTACAAATCAAAAGTGATTTGCTAATTGATCTTCGAATTTTGAAAGACGATACATCTGGCTAATTGGCTAATCTCTATTTATACAATAGCTTAGGACTTGGTCATGTCTTTCCAACCTTCTTGGTCCCATCTAGCCTTCTTCTTTCCCCGAAGAAATATCATATTAAAATTATAAATTAAACTAAAACTTGATACACTTCGGAAAATTGTAAAAGCGAATGCCATGAGCTAATTAAAAAGATTTCGAAAAAATACAGGCATGTTTTATCTCCAGTTGGAAAGCTTGATTTTTATAAGAAACATTAGGATTAGAAAACCGCAATTCATTGCAATAAAACTGACCTAGATACGATGTGGTGTAGTTCCAATGAAAGTATAAGACATGTAGGCAAACTGTGTGTACTAAAAAAAAAAAAAACACAAGAATTTGCTATGACCCAGAAACAAGACCGCAAAAATTTATATGGCACTTGTGTGATATAGCCCCGACTGCTCAAGTTTTTCATGCATTGACGCATTGTAGAACCGGTTTTTTCGTTAGTTTCATTCACCTTGGCGAGAGACAAGACAAAGAGAAGTGACAGAATAGATGGGAAATATATAATTTGGGCTATATATTTGCACACAAGGGGGTGGGGGTTAAGTATCTAGATAGTGTGAAGTTAGAAAACAATTATTACTTCATACTATGCATAATAATTGTACCTAACACATTAGGCTTTCAGACCCGCTATAATTTACCCCCCCCCCCCTGAATGTGCAAATATATAACCCAAATTTGTTTTTAAAATATTATATTTTTATCATGCTTAGGTATATTTCATTAGGATTGAGTGTTATATATATACTCAATGTGCGATCTATGTATAAATTCTAACGATCCTCTTTTTTCTAGTTCCCCGATTTGGCCACAGATAAGAGACCATTCAAGCTGTCTGAATTGAAGGACACCAAACATTCTGCTTACAAGACGCTTTGTAGATTATGCTATCGCCTCCTTAAGCTCAGTCAGCAGAACTATCGTAAAAACCAGGTGAAATTATTTTGATAGGTTATTTAGTTTCATATTTTGGTTTTTCAATATTTTTTTATCAGGCTGATTATGTTTTTGCATTTTATTCTTTATGTTTGTTACAGTTATGGTTTTCTTCGTTTTGTGATTGTGTAAAACCTTTTTTTGCATCAAAGACGGCTTCGTGGAGGTCGTACCGAAATAACTGCGCTCTTTGCATTATGTTGAAAATTTTAGTGGCTTTTTGTTCCTTTGTGTGGTCTCAGAACGCACATAACATTTATCAACATTAGAATCACATATTAAACATATATTTTTTCTATATAGGTTCTTGGGACAGCAAGAATAATCGGAACACGTTGTAAAATAGTTAAAACCACATTTAAATAGTAAAATAGTAATTTAGTTAATAAATTGATAATAATTTAAATGATATCAATAATAGTTGAATAGTAAAAAAAATGATAAATTAATAGTAACAAAATAGCTAAAACCACATTTGAGTAGCAAAGTCAGTAATTAGAAAAAAAATTAATGAAACGGTGATCAGCACTGCGTTCTGGACTATAGTGTTGGTGCTAACACCAGTTTAGTCCTGGATCCTTTACTTTTTTATCTTAGCTAATATAAAAATAGTTTTGCACCCATTACAAGAGAATTTTCTAGTTAATTAGAATAAATGTGCATACTATACGGAAGAATCAAATAAGTAAATGATTGTATGGGCTCATGAGCTGTCGAATAGGGCTCATCAGAAAGATGATCCCAATGATGCCGAGCTGCGGGAGAGAACGGATGTGCAAATACCAACTAACTTGAAGCTGGAGTCACAGTATAACTATGCAGATCAATATTAATATGGGATTGATCCTATTCAAGCAACATATACTAGAGGAAGAACTGACGATTTGACAATTAAATCTGATCACTTGAATTCCATGTTCTGTTATATTGACTTCCGTGTGTGTTTTGTCTTCCTCTTTTTTACATTCTTATATTTTTTATATTCTTTTTTTTATATTCGACCACCAGTTATGAGGAATAAAATAAACACAAGGTCAGCTAACAGAAGGAGACTACAATTGCCTACTCCAAGAACAAACCGTTTTGCCAATTCGTTCGATTCTTTTTACATTCGATGTCAGTGTTTAATAAGTTATAGTCTCGTGTTTTTCTTGTTTTCGTTGTAAGTACTAGTGCCATTTAGGTAGAATTTTTATTCCAAACCATGATTATATATATATATATATATATATATATATATATATATATATATATATATATATATATATATATATATATATATATATATATATATATATATATATATATATATATATATATATATATATATATATATATATATATATATATATATATATATGTATATATTATATATGTATATATATATATAGATCTTTTTCAAATTGTTTCCAAGTACTGTTATTTTGACTAATTATTAATATATTTTTTATGGGTCGTTTTAATCTTGATAGTAGTGGTACGCTGATGAAGTTTCGGTGCTTTGAGTTTTATATTTAAGCTTTAATTTATTTTAATTAAAAAAAGTTATTAAAAATATGTTTTAATTTTTTTTCAATTTATTTAAAGGATGAAAAATTTAATTGAAAATTGAATATAAAGAATTGACATTCACATTAAATATGTGAATTCACATTCACACTTAAATTGAAGTTTTATTTTTATATTTTGTATTTAAATTCATGGCTATAATCATTTCAGCACAATATTTAAAATCAATCATGTTTACTTTTTGAAAACCAAAATATATGTTGTTCTTTCATTATTTGCCCACTTTCCCTCGAAATTTGTTCGACCCTTTTTAAAATATAATTTATTCAAATGAATGTCTTTCTAGGAGTACATTGCCAAATATTTTGGATTTATGCAGAAGCAAATTGGCTATGATATACTTGCTGAGGACACAATCACTGCCTTACTTCACAACAATAGGAAGCTATTGGAGAAACATGTAACCGAAACCGAAATAGAAACATTTGTTGGACTCGTTCGTGATAATGCTAGTCAGTGGGATTCCAGGTTTTTGGACTGCCTGAGCGATCTCTGTGTTTCAAATCACACTGCCATTCCTGCCACGCAAGAGTTAATTTGTAAAAGTGTTTTGAAGAATACCAACCGTGATATATTAATATCTACCAGGTATTTATTGTTTTTTCTTCTATTTCTTCTGTTCTTCTATTTTTCTTTTTTTATTCTTGTTCGGTATTTTTTATTAGAGATATAATTTAACCTGTAATACGTAGTTTTACCAGTAAAATTTGAATGAACGAGTCAAGGTGGACTTATTTACATTAACGGGGAAAACAATCACCTTCTTAGTTCAAGCTTTGTTTAACGAAAATTATGAAATGCGTTTAGATTTGGAATAAACTGAAATTTTTTTGTCGATAAAAATTATAAAACATGCCTACTCAGACCCTAGATCTGACTTTCTATTTTAGGCAAAATAATAAAGTTGTTCTCTTTGTGGAATGGTTCTATGGAATTTATTCCTTTTTTGATTTGACAAATATAAAATTTCTTAGTACAATACTATCGTCTATTTGAAAATATGCATTGTAGCCTTCTAAAGATCGTCATTTTTTTTTCGAAGACTTTTTTTAGCCCACATTACAAAATTCTGAATTTTTACTCTCTTTATCTGTGTCCTACACAGGATATCCCCAGAATTAAGCAGAATTAATGGTATTAATCAGAACCACCAAAATACAGAACCTTCCAAAAAAATTTAGCGCGTATTGCGTTTTGCTCAATGTACGCACGTGATTCGGTAGATTTCTCTTTGGTGTGACAAAAAGCAGGAGAATTTGGTTTGTTTCGCCTGTGTTTCAAATAGCGTTTCTCATCTTCGTCTCTTTTATGATGCTGTACAACAGTTAATTACCGTTGAATTGTTGCTTGGAAATGGCCAGCCGAGGTCATTTCTAAATTGCGGCAATCACATGTTCCAATAATGTGACCTTAACACAAAGATGCGTTCGTTTTGGGTACTATAAGATTATCAGTTACCCAATCCTTTGAAATAGTAGTTGACCTGTTGAAAGCAGCTATCTTCAAAGTTCTGATTAAAAAAAAAAGGTTTCGTTTGTTTTGTATGGTATTTTGTGTATTTTTTATATTTCTTGATATTTATTCAAATCATACTGTTTAAAAATAATATTAAATAATATTAAAATTATAAAAATAATATTAATCGCAGAAAAATTAGGAGCCACGAAATAAGACAGCCATGAACTTAAGTGATCTGGCCTTCCTTGTGCTCCTGATCAGCTGTGCTGGAATTTTCAAAGTTTTTGAACTAGAAATTTGGCGTTTCACATGCAGAATATTGTTTCTGGCTGTAATTTTTAAGGTGATGTTCAAATTAACTTTAATGCCAAAACTGGGATTCGGCCGAAGTTCTGCTGTGAGGCTGAGACATAATACCCTTCATGAACGCGAGTAAATCAGTAGAAGCAGAACCCCAGCGGCACCCCTGGAGATTGGCACTGGATTTCAGAAGTACAGAATTGACATTTTTCCTTAACCGACCTCTCTCTTTAACACCCCCCCCCCCCCCATGCCCTTTTTAGTACTTCTACATCCGTCTTATTGAAACAGTCCCTGAACATACCAGTAAAGAGAGACTATCGAAGAAATAGAAAGGGAAAAAGTAGTTTGTGGCGATGACTTGTTAAGGGTCCGAAGGCCTGGTCATTCATAGTTCATTCCACGCTTTATTTCAAGTACAACTTGATATAAAAGGCAAGGTAATATTCCTTCGTCGCAGCTTGCTGCTTTCTGAACTTTTCAAACTTGTATCTGATCAATTGCAAAGAGCTCAAATGTGGCATATATGTTTATATGTGTTTATAGATGCACATAACTTCATACATGTATTGTTTTTATATATTCTATTATGTTATCTTGCCGTGAGTATTCATATAGTTAGAACTACTGCAGTACTAGCTTAAGAATGAGCTAGTGCGCATAACTTTGCTCGATGGGATGTTGCATAGTTTTTGGCATTTATATGTTTGAGTGCCTAAAAACTCATTTGTTTTAAAAATTTTACCTAGTTGGTTAAATTAAATTTATAAATAAAAAAAAAAAAAAGTTTTTTCAACTGAAATTACGGAGCAGCATTAAAACTTAAAACGAACAGAAATTATTCTTTACATAAAGGGGCTGTACCTTCATAACCCTCGCTCTTTACGCAAAAGTCTTAAGCTCTTTAAAAATACTTCTCATTCAAAATAAGGTCCCTTGTGTTTGAATAGTCTTTCCTAAAGAATCAGGAAAAAAGTCAAACTTTAGCGTGAAGAGCGAGCGTTGAGGAAAGGGCAGCCCCCCTCACGTACAGACTAATTTCTGTTCGTTTCAAGTTTTAATGCTGCATCTTACTTTCTGTGAATTTTTTTTATATTTAATTTTTGACTGTCTTTCAAATCATAACAGGAAATCCCCTTCCACCCCTCCCTCGTGTAAAATTCTGCTAGGAAATGCAAAAATTCACATTTTTGGAGACAAGAGCTTGGAATCTCTTTCTTTGATATGCTGAATCTGTTAAATCTGTTAAGATCAGAAATTTTATTTCTGATCTAAATGGGAGGTAAGTTTAGACTTTACCCCCACCCCTAATGTGCAAATATATAACCTGAATTGGTATATAGGGGTGGGGGTAAAATTCATTTTCAACAAAAATGATTATTACATTTGGAAAGAGCATAAAAAAAAGGCATCGAGTGGTATATTCACTTTATTCATAAGTCAATAATATGATTTGGTAAAAACTTGCCATAAAATTTACCCCCACCCCCCTAATGTGCAAATATTTATCCAGAATTGGTATATATAGGGGTGGGGGTAAAATTCATTTTCAACAAAAATGATTATTATATTTGGAAAGAGCATAAAAGAAGGCATCAAGTGGTATATTCACTTTATTCATAAGTCAATAATATGATTGTTAAGGTGGGATTTTTGTTAAGATCGCTTGACTTTTGGTGGTGTTTCCTCCCTTTTTCGAAAATCAGGTAACTATTTTCAGGCTCGTAGCTTTTGATGAATAAAATTTAAAGTAATGAACTTCAAATATTTGGAATCAACATAAGAAGCCAATTATTTTGATATATTTATTGTTATCAAAATTCCGTTTTTTAGAGTTTCGGTTACCTACATTACACTGTTGATCAATAAACATCCTCTCGGTTGGAGGTTATTTTAACCAACCTATCTGTTACAAAGGGAGACACAATTCAATGTTAATTTTTTCCATATCTTTAAATAAATTTTTTTGCAGACAATAACAGATCTGTAAAAGGACTAGCAACAAAGTGTAAATTAATAGGCTGGTTGTTTCGATTGATGTAATTTAAGCATATTCTATTAAATTTTATCATATACTATTTAAGCATATTTTTCATTCTCAAACCTGTAAATTTTATTGAGTTTTTTTTATTATTCAGGTTTTCTTTCCGACTTTTGCTTGTGCCTTGAAAATACATAGTTCTAATACGACTATGAGTGCTTAAATAATTTTGTTACTACTTTCACTGTCTGCTGTTCATATGACCTGACATTCTTTTCACTATGGTTTTATTGCAGGTAATTCTAACTGTTCGGTGGTTTAACAATAATTAAAGTCTATTAATATTGATGTAGTAACTTATTCATCCACGTCAGTTTCTGTTGAAGCAGTACGTTGAGAGATAATCGTGATATTCATGTGAGTACACTACTAACAACTCCTCGCTGCACAAAACTACCCGAGAAGAAAACAACTCAAAGCCGATGGAATTTCTTTGCTATATTTATCAAGAATTGCCCCTGCGGGGTGGGCCCGGGGAGAGTTGTGTTTGGACCAAATTTTGTGGAGTTTCCAGGGATGGCTTTAGCATTTGTAAAATGATGCAAAAAAAACTGTCGAAGTATTGCAAAAAAAACATTTGGTTTTGTTTTCTAGAGAGGTATATATAGGAGACTTCATCTTATTCTTTTTTCCTTGAAATTTTCTTTGAAAGACCAGATAGTCTCCATGTTAATTAGGCATATCAGCTGGATTTCAGATAGTGCCGTCGATTTTATTACACGGAGTGGATGAATCTGGCACAGAAATAATAGACAAACTTCTACTAGCCCTTGCCCTCATGTACTAAGTATCCCTTAATTCTCTTGTTAATAAATATCTACTCTTATTTTTAGTTTTGTTGAAGGACACGAAGTGGATGAATCTGGTCAGGAAAAAAATCCTGAGCTTCATGTGGCCCTTGCCTTGGGAGAAAACATTAGGCAAAGGGTGATTAGTCATATTGCTTCTGTAGCTAAAAACGAATTAGGTGACGATTTGAAGATTCTTAATTACTATAGACAGCAAATAAATTTTTATTCAAATATGTGCCTAGATAGACAATGTCTCGCTATTAATGCATTTTCGAAAGACCTAACTGTGGACCTTATTTTGAAGTAAGTCTTTTTTTCTTTTTTTCTTTTTTTTACAAGCTTTGTTGGGCTGTTAATTTTTTTATGATGTTCGAGATCTTAGCGAATAGACCTTTTTAAATGATTATTTTTCCTGGTGGGGTGGGGGCGGGGATTACTGAGATTATAGAGATACTGTAGGTTGAGCTTAGCCAAAAAACATTGGGAGCCATTGTTCTAGATAATTGTCAGCTGTATGAGTAGCTAGCCCATACAAAAGACAAACAAAATGTGAAGTTATATTCATTAGTGTAGATACATTACCTTAGGTATATATACGTCTTTACTATTACGAAACATTACTATAAAATTACGCAGAGCTGTTCCTAGGGTTGGGGGTGCCAAGGAAAAAATCAATCAGAGAACCTCTCTCTACTCAAATAAACAAAAAAGATAAATCAAATTGAAATTTAGATCAAAGTGAACAATCCCCTAGCCACGGCTTCCCTCCCCAGCTACGGCACCCGGGGCAGCTGACCTGGTTGTCCCCCTCCCTCGCCCTCCGCCCAGGGATGGTTCTGCAATTATGATACTATATAGTAGATGCGATTATGCGTTAGATCGATATCCTCGTTATTTTTCAGTATCAAGATTGAAAGAAATAAAGTTTTTTCCTAATCTTCCGTCATTACATAAATAATATTTTTTCAGTCAGGCCCCCCTTAAAATACCACAAAGACAGTTTTCGCTTGTAAATTTACGTTCTGCTGAATCGGTCGAAAAAGGATTTTGTTAATATTTTGCTATCATACTTGATGCTATTAGTTTAGAGACCGACAACTTTCTTTCATCGACTGTTCTGTGGTAACATCTGATTTGTAGTGTTTTTCTGTGGTGTAAGTAAAAACATCTTTAGATAGTTTCCGAAAACCCGTTTTCTATTATCACACCAAAATCAAATTCTAATTCTCAGCTATTGTCCATTTTCTGTCTACGCGGTTTTATCTCACTTGATCATATAACAAAATTGGTGAATAGGCTAGTCTATTATCCTTTTAATACCCTTTTTTCCCTGCATCCAGTTGGCTAGCACATGGTAGGGTTCTGTCGGTTTGCTACTCGTAGAACGCTTGGGTGTCCTTTTAT
The DNA here is from genome assembly GCF_049724085.1 of Artemia sp. Qi Xiang Cuo. Classification (NCBI taxonomy): domain Eukaryota; kingdom Metazoa; phylum Arthropoda; class Branchiopoda; order Anostraca; family Artemiidae; genus Artemia; species Artemia sp. Qi Xiang Cuo. The sequence goes on along the minus strand of NC_142799.1, from coordinate 52,228,890 downwards.
TGTGTAGCATCTCACCCGTCGCACCTTGTTGTGATCTCAAAAGAAAAGAAACTCATGAAAAATTTCTTGCTCCGGGAAATTCCCCCCCCCCCCCCTCCCTGCGGAAAAACTACCACTTCATGGAAATCCCGCCGTGGAAAATTATTTCCGCGCAATCCCCTTCCCCTGTGGAAAATTCCCTCCACGTAAATTCTCTGAGGAACCTAATTCAGAATTCCCCTTTGGATAATTTTCCTCGTATGTAAAATAACAATCGTATTTTTGAAGTTTTAGATTTAATTTGAAAAAAAAAATAGTTTAGGATTATTAACTTAACCCCCGAGCATTGTTGGATAATTAATATCTAGAAAATGTGAAGCGAAGCAGCTCAACAGCAGTGTGGCATTCCCTTAAATTTTGAAATCTATTGATTTTTAATGCTTATTTTCACGGTTCAATGCGGAAACACTGACGAAAACGGGATACTGTCTTAAAAACTTCATAATTTTGAAACGGCCTAAAGAAAATGTTATAGTCGCATTTCTCAGGGATAAATAGACATAAGACGGGTCTAGGGTTACAATATGTTTTATTTTGATGTCTTTGATACTTCAAAGAAAAGATTGATCCTTGGCTCCGGTATCCCTTCTCCTAAAAAAATATTTTTGATTTAGCTCAGCATAGAAATGGAAAAAAATGCTATGAAGTCAATGTAGCACATATTAAAGGGAATGCTTATTAATAAATCTAGAATGTCATGCCAAAATTATAGTGGATGACCAAGAAAGTGCTAGAATAGCTGAATATATGCTGTCAACAATTGTAATAAAATCGAAGAATATTGAAAACCTAGATTGAAAAGTGCCCCTTATGTCAAAAAGGGAAATCACCAGCGCCATCTCGCTTCTGGTGTTTTGCGTCTTTTTTCACCTAAACTAAAGTATTGCATGATTTTCTTTTCAGGTACTTTAGAAATTTAGGGGGCGGTAAATAAAAGTGAAATTTTGTCACTACTAGACCTAACTGCTTTTAAGTCAGCTAGCCTATTTAACCTGTCAAGATTTCCTCAAGCTAACATAAGCGTACTTCATGTAGACTGGATTTGGACTTAAAAGGTTTCTTTAAAAAAAAGAATGATCTAATCCTAAAAAATAAAAGATAATTATGTAAATTATTCAAGTTTCTTTGAAATTTCCTACTTTTTAATGTAGTCCTCAGACGCAAAACTGTTACAGGTGCTAGTAAGTTATAACTCCTATGTTTCCATGTTTAATCGTCGAGGATCCTACGCTTATAAGTTTACCATTTTCTTTGGACAATATATTCACTCCAAGAGGACTTTCTCACTTGTAAATGTGTTTATTGTTAATAAATCTTTGCATTTTTAAAGACTGTTTAGGTTAAAGCTCTCGTTAGAGCAGAAATAAGTCAATCAAGTACATTAAACACAAGCATTTGCGTTCAGGCATCTCTAATTTCAGTCTATGCGAAAAGAGTTCGAAAGATTAAGAGGGCCTTGGAGGGAGGAATTCATGCCTAAATCCTTCACAAGAGCGTAATCAATGATTTCCTAAAGTTTCTTGGCGATCATGTAAACAGTATAGTAATGTATACAGGACACACAGACAGACATATATTCGGCTTTATATGTATGAATATAGAGGCAAAAAATGTACTCTAAGCTACAATGAAAAGAATGACTTCTGGTTCTCGGCTGACTGAGAGTGAACAACTTAAATTAAAAATACAAACGTCTCCACGGTATTTGTATCTGCAAAATCTATGTAGTGTATGATCATGTTTGGAAAGGCTTTTCCAGGAAATCTGAGTATCTAATTGCGCTACTTTTTTCTTTCCTAAGACTTTCTGAAAGCGAGTTATGGCTCCGAGGTTGTCTCTTTTTCTAATGAAAATTGGTCCCTAAGTCTCTATTTTCGGCCCTTTGAACTGTGGCGGGCCTACCTATGACTGACACACTGGGGACCGCTCCTCCCTCACCCCATTTTGTCTGATGCTTCTACTTTGGCCACCTTCTAAGTGGGCTCAGAGCATTGTTCATGAAAAGATGAGGCGTGTATATTTATTCCTTTTTAAAACCTATTTTACTGCTACTTAACAAATATTTATTTTGTAGAAGTATGTCTGACACGGAACTTCCTTGTGGGCTACGCGCATCATTCTGTCGATTAATGTTGCACATGCATGTCGATAGAGATCCTCATGAGCCTGTAAACCAAGTTAGATATGGCAGACCATGGTCGGAAATCCCAGAGAAATTGAGCATCGAAGAGTAAGATTTTCTGTCTTTGTCATTTATTCGTTTTGGTTCTCTTTACTTCTTTAATTATATAAACGGTAGATCTGATGATGCTGAAACATTAGTGCAGGAGCATGCGTTGACTGCGTACAAAAAGCATATTTGCCGCTGATTTGGAAGTACATATTTTCTTAGGGGTTCTTGATTGTGTTTGCGTGTGTCTTTTTTTTGACTTGTTTATTTGATTATTTTAATTTTTTTTTAGTTATTTTTTATATTGTTTTCTTTTTTTCCTTTGTTTTTTTTTGTTGCCCTGTGCCATTGTTTTTTTTTTGTATAAATTATAAAATACGTTAATTAGTTTTGGATAAGGGGTAACTTTTTTAGAGCACAGTTAAATTTTCGGAATTTTGCTATAAACGCATTAGGGGCGCGTTAGGAAATGACTTAGATTTTACGATATTTCTATGTATTATGTACCTGGAAAACTAAACATCTGTGCGAAAGGAGCATGATGCACCTTCTACAATTTTTTTTTGGCTCTTTGTTATTTTTCGTCTTCACCTGGATTTTAAATTTGACTCCTTTGGTACCCAAATGTCTTTCAGCTTCTATCCTACCATCCACCATCTTTTGTGCCAAGAACAACTTGGGAAGCAAATTTTGATGCCTGTCCCCAAGGCTGTATCCAAGAGAACTGGGTTTAACCCTCCCCCTTCGAAATTTTTCTCCGACTCGTAAAAAAGTAACGAAAATATATATAAACAAATTGTTGATGCGTTTTATATATATATATATATATATATATATATATATATATATATATATATACATATATATATATACATATATATATATATATATATATATATATATATATATATACATTTATATATATATATATATATATATATGTATGTATATATATATATATATATATATATATATATATATATATATATATATATATACATATATATACATATATATATATATATATATATATATATATATATATGTATGTATATGTGCGTACGCGCATACATACGTACGCACGCGTACATATGTGTGTGTGTGTGTGTGTGTGTGTGTGTGTGTGTATATATATATTTATAGGTCTACCCATAATAGTAGACCTTACATATATATATATATATATATATATATATATATATATATATATATATATATATATATATATATATATATATATATATATATATATATATATATATATATATATATATATATATATATATATATATATATATATATATATATATATATATATATATATATATATATATATATATATATATATATATATATATATATATATATATATATATATATATATATATATTTATAGGTCTACCCATATATAGTAAGACCTTACATATATATATATATATATATATATATATATATATATATATATATATATATATATATATATATATATATATATATATATATATATATATATATATATATATATATATATATATATATATTATTATTATTTATAGCCGGACAAGGGATACTTGAATGCACTCTGATTAATTGTCATTTTGTTTTCTCTAGCTATGACGCAAAACAATTAAGCAGCAAGTCCGTAACTGGTATTCATGAGAAATTTGCTGATACACTTAGTTTCGTTAAGAGATACTTGCTTGAATTATCCAACATTTGTAAATTTGACGAAAAAGACCGCAACATTCTCACATTTGAAGTGGTGAAACTGGCTCGTGAGCTTGTCTTCTTCGGATTCTACGGCTTCAAGGATCTTCTTTGCTTGACGAAAATCCTAATTGATATTCTTGATGGAACAAACACGAGTGAGCACGTCGCGGCGGCTCTCGGAGAATTAAAAAGTATGTTTTTTTTGTGTGCGTGTTTGTTATGGCAAGGTTTGCTCCCATGGTTGCCAGAAGGATCATTATGTTGTTGTTGTTTTTTTTTTTTTTTTTACGAGACTTATTACCATAATTTTACCGGCTATTTTAATATATATATATATATATATATATATATATATATATATATATATATATATATATATATATATATATATATATATATATATATATATATATATATATATATATATATATATATATACATATATATATATATATATATATATATATATATATATATATAGTAATGTGTGTCCTTTGATCTTTTTGTGTGTGTACGGGGGGGAGGAGGCAATTTTTGATATGTCGATATTCGAATTTCATGAGGTTTTTAATGGAATTTTCTATAACTTTGCAAAAAGGTCCCCTGTATATTCCCGGGAGAAAAAAGGAAGGAAAGAAGGATCTGGGACAAAAAAAAAAATATTTGATGGGCCCAGAACCCATATATAAGACAAGCTGCAGAGGCTGGTCAATCCTCGCTAATATACCCGTGATAGTTCAGATTTCTCTTGATGGAACAGCAATGAGACGAACGCGCGGTGGTAGCTCTTAGAGAATTGCTATTTCTATGCCCTTGTAGAACCTTTTATTATATTTGTGTTTATCCAGAAGAAGCCTTCGCCTGGAGGGAAAATATTTGGGAAGGACAGTGCTTCCAGTACGCCCGAAATTTAAAGGTTTCCTCAAATTTACCAAGAAGGAAATTGGGCTCTCCGAAATGTCCTTGAAAATGTGAATTCGTATACACGCGAACCATAACAAGAAATACTGACCGCTGGTTTTCTTATCGTCGATTTTTGGGCTACCATTGGATGAGCTAATCGTTTTTTTTTTGTGAAAATTTGGGAAAATTAACATTCGTGTACACGCGAAAGATGAGGAATACAAATCACGGATTTTGTTTCGTTAATTTTGTGCTTCTTTGGTGGACACAGTCTTTTTTTTTTTTTTTTTTTTTTTTTTTTTTTTTTTTTTTTTTTGGGTGGAAACTCGGAATAGTGTAAATACTGGAAAAACATTTATTTGAAGTCTCTAAAAATTTTTGACAGACGCACCAGAACTTTTGGAATTTTGGTCTACAAGGTGAAAGATAGTAGGACATGCGTAAGGGTTAAAATGTTGGCGAAATAATATGTAATTACAAAAGAATTAGAAATAAATATTCATAGAAAGAGTTAGTTATTTAGAATATTAAAAATGGGTGTAATCAATGTCTATAGTAAGATAGCACAGAGTAATTATAGCGAGAGTGAGATCGCTTTATCTTCGTAGTGTGTTGTTTTTTTTTAAGAAAAAAGACTAAAACTTCGCTCCAAAAGCCAATAGATGATTCAGGTTCTTTGTTATTATTTTTATTCCAAAAGCCTGGATGCCGACTTTTTATCAGTTTGTATGATCATAACTAAAGAAGGACTATAATCTTAGATTTCTTTTACATAGTGTAAAAATGTAACATGCCAAAGTTGTTATTCTATACCTTTTCAGGTGATGGTATAAATTATTAATAATAATGAATTGTTTTAATAATAATTTATTTTAATAATAAAGTATATATTTATAAAAACAATAAATTATCATTTATAGATAATAAATAAATATCAAAAAACTGTTGGCTTCTGGAGTACATTCTACGTCACCTTCTATAACACCCCCCCCCCACCCTTTGTGACTTAATTATATTCAGTAAGATCAATCTGAGTCATATTTATTTTGCTATTTCTTGTCTTAAAGAGAAAGTGACAAATCAGTATGATTTGTATTCTAAATTTTGTATTTGATTAAGTTTTAATAGTTTTTTTGTAATTAATTAATTATTGTAATTTTTGGCACTCAATAGACAATTGCAATTGTTAAACTGTGTTCAATTACGGTTATTGAAACCTGTTACATTAATCATTTGTTTGTTGTGCATCAGAGCTCAATAAGCTACAATTCGTTGTTTTCTAGAAAAAAAAATTCTTAGTGGTAATATCTATCAGGATGAAGTAATTTTTCCTATTAGAACATTTCTTAAAAGGCGATATGGAGCTCTAATGTTTTTAACCTTAAATAGTTTTTTTTTTTTTTACTCTAAATAGTTCTTTTTTCATTTCAAATACATTTTTCGGTAAAATAGGAACAACATAGGCGAATTGAGAGAGAAAGTTAAACCTCTAGAATCTGACTACTTCCTCCTTTTTTCAAATTAAATGCGTAAGATTAATTTTACCGTGCTAACAGCGTTCAATAGAGCTAAAGAATTGTGCTTATTCAATGAGTGATCTCAATGAATTAAAATAACATGTCGTCGGTGTCAAGCGGAAACCACGTTTCGGCTTGTCTTTTAGAACTGCTTTAGTCGAGTTGTATTTGTCCTTCCCATGGGATCCGCCACAAAAAGTTGCCTATCTAAGGTTAAGGTATCAGTTGCGTAACTACTAACAGGAAAAAGTTAATATGTTTTTTTCACCCCCTGAAAAATTTTGAAAAAGGAAGATACGAGGTTTCCGTTTGACAACGACGATGTATCGAGCTTGGGGAGAAAGTTCCTTGTCTTTGAATGTTAAAAAAAAAAGAGAGGACACTTCAGTGTACAAAAAAATAATTTTCCTTGTTGTTTTAGGTGGGGGGCTTCAACTTTCCTATATGTTCTTTTCGACTATGGTGATTACACTATTGCAGTTTTAGTTTTCATCCCAAGCCTTTTTCGAGGGTTTTCAGGCTATCTTTCGAAAGCTCCATGAATTCGTTTTCGCAAAAAACTTTTATCTTTAAGATTAATCGAAATTGTAGTTTACCATTTCTGTATTAGCTACAATTGGAATTTATCTAGATACTTTTTTAAAGGTGTTTTTAAATTTTTCGTTTATGGTACGTTTTTTACTAGGTTGCAGCTATTTCTGCAACCATGATTTAAAATTTTTAATGTTTCATTTGAAAGACTGTGGCTTGATGTTACATAGCGAGGGAGTTGTTGCTAATAAATTTGAATATTTTTGTATCCTTGTCAACTATTCCTGTGTAATGACTAATGATACGCTAATAATCCGCATAATAATAACACGCAAATTAATAAGGATGGCAAATTAGCTTATCTTAGATGTCCTACGTTATATATATATGAATTTTATACATTTTAGAGGTACTTGTATGATATACCCCCTACCTAATATTCTTCTAATATGTTTCTTTGACGCTTATATCGTAATAAAATTATTTACCAAAGTAAGATAAAAAAATAATAGTTTAGAAACAAATTTGGGCTATATATTTGCGCATTAGGGGGGGGGGGGTAAATTATAGCGGGTCTGCATGCCGAATGTGCTTGGCACAATTATTCTGCATATTATGGAGTAAGAATTGCTTCTAACTTCACACTGTCCAAATACTTTACCCCAACCCCACCATCACCCCCTAATATTCAAATACATAGCACAATTTATATATTTTCAATCTATCCCGTCACTTGTATTTGTCTTGTCACACGCTAAGATCTAAGAAACTAACAAAAAAAACGGTTCTATACTGTGTCAATGAATGAACAACTTGAGCGGTAGGGGGGTTTATCATACGAGCCCATTTTAAATTATTTTATATGTTAATAAATGTGCAACAACGAGCTGGTTTTAAGGATTGGACATAGTTTTTCTGTTGCCTCTTTTTTTGTTGCGGCCAATCACTGTCAATCCTCTGATTAGCAGATAAATAAGTAAGTCAGTAAAAGAGAAGGTTGACATTGACCTTTTTGCCTGAGTGGCAGGAACTATATGCTAAATCAAAGTATTTGTATTTTTAAATTTGATTATTGTTATAAGTGTAGTTTTAATTGTTATTGTTTTAGAATTAGTTTACAATTATCTGTATTAAATTTATTTTCCCTTTTTTAAAAGTTATTGTTCCGCCCATCATGTTTGATCTGGCATTCTTTTTTTGTATATTGTTTTGGAAATTTGTGCTCTAATTTCCCGCTTTCATATTCTTTTAAGGGTATTTTTTTATGATCTTTGGCAACCCTACTATTTAGGCTCCGCGTCTCTTATATTTTAGAAAAGAAAATATTTCATCCACTTTTAAACTACTAGTACATCCTTTTCTTTTTTTTCCAAGAATGTAGATATTTTTTTGTAGTTTATTTTTATTTTTTTTAATGTCATGTTATTCCTAGTGTATTAACATTAGTCAAAACCTTTATTATTCTTGCAAAGAAAATGAAAATAAAGAAATTTGTAACAACATGTAAAACTTTAAATTGGGAAATTAAAGTAAATATAAAATTTGTCTTGAATATTTCGGCTTCCCATCAGGTAACTTTTATCAGTGGACTAAAATACGAATAGAAAATTAAATTCATAAGAAAGAAATATAACAACTCGGCATTCACAGAAAAGCAAAAAAAAAAAAAAATCACATTCAAAAATTTTGAAATTGTCTGGCAAAAAGACTAAACACTCATCTCGATGATACAACACTGTGCAAAAAACGACGTGCCTATCACATTACATAGTCTCTGTCTTTATGAAATCCTAACAAAGTGAAAATAATCATTTGTATAGAAATCTTGCACACAACCTTAGTCAATACCTTGGTTTTCGTTAGTTTCCATGTATAGATAGAAAGTTAGTGTTGCCTTATACATTTTTTTTATTTCTTCCTTTTACAAAGAATAATACATGTATATCTAATTCGGTAATTCGCATTCTATAATTCGCGCAAGACAAGGGTGGGGAGGGATATTTATCTCTATTTTTAAAATGCGGATGTCTAATGCATTGAATAGTTCTCCGACTGCCTGTTTTAGGAAAATCTAATGTCTTGTACCTAGTTTACGCGATCGACTTGCTCTTAATTAGTCATACGTGAATAGGGCTATCTGATTCTCTTAGTTTTCTTGCCTTTTAGTACCGATTAGATTCCCTGAATATTGATAAATGAGTATTCTTCTCTTTTAATTTTAAGGCTTCATCTAGATCACCACATAGGTTTCATAATTTTCTATACCTCTAGTTGAACCTATAATGGCCTTTTCACAGTAAGATTTTACTAATACCGTGGGTTGGCTAGCCCTAACCTGGGACCAAGGGTGGATCCAGGATTTTTTTTCGGGGCGGGGGGGGTTACTCATTTTTGACTCAGTTTTCGACTAATTTTACTAATTTTTACCTAGGTTTACTAATTTTCGACTTATTTTCAACTTGGTCAAAAATTTCGGGGGGGGGGAGGGGGTTCAAACTGGTTAACCCCCCCCCCCCCTGGATACGGCCTTGCCTGGGACAATCAGATTTTTCGTAATTTTTTTTTATTTTCTGAAATATTACACGAAAAAAAGTTTGTTTGGCTTCAATCAGCGCTAGCTAAATCTCGGTGTTAGTAAAATCTCTTTTCAAATGGGGCAAGAGATAGTTGGGAATCACGATTATAAGTAATTTATGTTCACTCCGTTCGTGTACAGTTTCCACCGCTAAGTTTAACCTCTAGTTCCAGTATTCAAAAATTGTTGCTAACAGGAGTAAATTTAACCATAATCTTTGGTTAACACCGATGTGGTTCTTTTAAAACTTAAAACTGCTCACGGGTAGCGGATGCAGGAAAATCGCAAAATGTTTACACAAAAACGGTTCATTGCAGTCGTTGAAGCGCAAAAAATATTATGAGATATTTAAAAAGCAAACGCATAAGAATAGCCAAAATTAAGTTCTGAAAAGCCAAGAAAAATACTCAAAGGGTCTAGCCTGTATCAACATAGGCTAGCTATGCCCAATTTATTTTAAGTATAATCATTATCTTTTATGTTCTTATCTCGGGCAATGTCCTCCTAGGCCTTGAGGATTAAAATGACATGGCCCTCGAGTTCTTTGACATATATTAATACATGGCTTCTGATAAACATGACTAGTTTCTCAATTATTTGTGTTGTATAATTCTAAAAAGAATTTAATTCAAAATAACGAACGTGTTTTTCATCGAATCATTAGAAATGCTTTGACGTAGCTTTTGAACTGTTATGACGCATAAACCTTCAGCAAAATAGGGATGAAATTTTACGGATTGCATAAAAGCGGTCGTTTTTTTGTGAAAACACATCAGTAGGAATTAACAGTAAAGTGCTAGCACAACTGTAGTTGACCTAAAGCGACCTCTCTCTTATTTTTATCTATTTTGCTGCCAATTATATCCCAAAAAGATCTATGAGCTCTCTGGTCAGCTAATTTTCAAAAATATTAGCTTACAGATTTTGACTAAGACCCTTCTTCTTTTTCAGAGGAGGGCCGTGTCAAAGGGTCCATTGGAGACATGAGTGTGGTGGCTGGTAATTTGGCACTTAGTACAGTAGGTATCGACACCCTGCCGAAATCTCAGTCGACCTTTTCAGCTCACGAGGATCCCATTGTTTTAGACACGAAGCTCAAGATTATTGAAATACTCGAGGTTCGATTTTTTCTTTTTCTTTTTTTATTATTATTAACTCTTCTTTGGATCTAAGTTAGAGATTGTACAGGGTTGCATTGTAATTTAGAGTTAGTGTATGCATTTAGCTTTTCTGCATTTTTGAAAATTAAATTATTAGACCACATTAAAACCACACTAAGACCACATTAAATAGACATGAAAAATGGAAAATCGCAGGGCAATAAAATAAAATCCAAATGAGAAAAAGTATCAGAAAGTTGAATGAAATGCGACTAAAGAGATAGCAAATGTTTTTGGCAATAACATTCTCAAGGCCGTATTCAATATTGATGAAACACTTCACGTTTAAGAAGAAGTAAATAGTTAGTTAAAAAAAAAAAAAAGAGAGAGAGACACAACCCAGCCATGGTGACAAGACAATTACGTACTATTCACGTAACAAGATAAGGTGACTTAAAAAAAAAATGAAATTAGCCATTCAAACATTTAATTGAGCATGGTTTCTGTCTATGCTATTGAAGTAGCTTGTCTGTTGCTCTGTTGCTCTGTTTGATTCAATTAGCCTGATGGGGTCTTTCTTGTACTGTGATAAAACTTGTTCAAAATCTGTTTTAAATAAATTATCATAAATTTTCTGCGGATTTTCTTTTTGTATATTATTCCTATTGGTTGCTTGGGGGTTTTCAAGCATCAGTAAATTAGCAACCAAATTTGTTTCCGTAGTAAGCTCGTAGTAAATTTGTTCGTAAATTTTTATAGAGTAAGGTATTATATTTGCTGACGAATGTTTTAAAAAGTATTTATTAAAACCAAAAAAAAAAGAAAGAAAAGAAACATTAAAATTAGAAAACGAAAGGATTTTTACATAAGGTATGAAATGTTGTAAAACTTTTGTCTGCAGTCTTACAGAATCCCCTAACTGACAAAAATTTATTTTTTACAGAAAATCCTTATGTTCTTAACAAACATTTAAGGTTAATATTCTTGTAAGTCTTTAGTTAGCCATTATAGGTAATTAATTTGAAATTCCTTCTGTTATATTGTTTTCCCAGTATATCTGTAGTTACTACAATTGGGTTCTACTTGCCGGAAGATCAATTTATCGTCACCATATTGCCCATAACTCTTGATTTATTGGCCAATTTGCCCATAAATCGTTGAAGACAGAAAAAGCAATTTTTTCAGAGAATTTATAGCTGAAATTGGCTGAAGTTTGTGAAATTTTTGAGTAAGTCGAAAGCCTTTGGAGGCTGATTGCCAATAAAATGATACCACAATTAGAGCCTCCCTTCTTCCCTCCCGTCAGCACAAAATCTGAGGCAGAATACGACTCCGAGCCTTATGCCGAGGTTCTAAAAAGTCACCTGTCACCACTCGACATCACTTGTCATTACGAACATCCCGAACATGGCTACTAAGTTAATCTGTTGCAACATAAAATAACAACTTTACTGACCAAGTTTCCCTGTAATATGGCGACATTGACTGGCTTCTGCATATACATCCACTCGCCTGTTTATGTAAAAATCTCATGATATAAATGCACGCCTTCTGGCTTTCGGTTTTAACCGGGTTGCACAATATGTGGATTTTGCCTTTTTTGCAATTGCAACTTTGCAATTGCAGATTTTGCAATTTTGATTTGAACTCTCTGGATGTTCTTGCTTCTAATTGTTTTTGTCAATAGGTCCATGCAGAGGGGACATTTTTTATTCCAGTCTTGAGTAAATTATACCACCCTGAACTCTATCCCTTATAACTCCGTCCTGTGTGCAGGAATTTGCAACTCTTATCAGATATGAAGGAGGTGGGAGGGAGGGCTCTGGCCTTTGCTTCTACCCCCTATATTTTTTTTTTTTTATTATTTCCCCATAATTTATAAGTTTTGCCGAATAATTTCCTACTCTTTTCGTTATTTTTAATTTTGCTTCATCTGATTAGTTATCTTGTCCTTGAAGTTTATGTTATTTCCTACCTATTTGCCCTTAGTAGTTTGTATCTTTGTTTGTAAGCATTTAACTGCCATCTATTATACTGCTATCTACCATTATTGCTGCAATGCATCATTCATATCTCTATTGAAATCAAATAAAAGCCATGTTCTTGAAATTTAGTAGAACGTGTTGGCAACTGACATTGCATTGCCTAGACACTCGTTTACTATTATCAACGAAAATCTGTGAATCTGTTATCTTTAAGTAAGGGTTCCAGAAATATTGAGAGAAAAATCTTATTATACCAGAAAAAAAAGGCAACATCAGTTTAATGACCAACCCGGGGGGTAAAAACTTGTTCAAGGGGGAATGTAAATTAAAATTTTTAATCTGTCTGGTTTCAAAAGAATGTATTTAAGAAGCTTTTATTTCTTACTTCTTTATTTTGCCCAAGTCGAACCTTTACTTAGAACCTAGATAAGTATAAAAACAAAAAGACAGGTTCAAATATTCAACGTTTTTTTACTACTTATAAATGTTCAAACAGTTTTTGAACAGGGACCGAGTTTTCTAGATGCTAAATGTGGTTTTGAAGTAATGTTGTGCGGCGGAAATCAACGTTGTCAAAATACCAATATTGTCTATTTCTCAAATGTTACATTCCATTTTACATTTTTGTGTTGCTCGTAAATAGAATCAATAAAAGCAGTTAAATGTTAATGGTTATATTATAAATATGTTTATTTGAATGTCAAAATAAGCACTGTGAGTAATTCATTTTTACTCTTTCAAGTTATTGTTTTGTCCATCCTGTATGATTTTTATTATTATGCACTTTTTTTTTGCAAATTTGTGAACTTAATGCCATACTTTCTAGTCTTTGTATTTTTTGTAGCCTTGTGCATGTTTTTTCTCTACTTAGTTCCCTAATTTGCTTGGCTTTGATTTATTTTATTTTGGCATCCTTTTTAGTTTATTATGAATGTTCGTCTTGATTATCGTATTAGTTGCTTGCTCAGTATATTCCGTAAAGATTTTGGTCAGATCGACGGTGATCGAGATGCGGCTATTGCTGATTTCCAAAACTCTATTGATATTCAATCAATTGAAGAAAGGGCCGGGAATATTTTTAACTATAGGTAGGTATATGTTATTGAAGTACTTGGTATAGATTTATTACTTATGTTGTATTACATTTTCTTACTTACTTCTTTTTTAGCGGCACAAAAACACGTGTTTCTTTATTCCATTGCAATTTTGATTTGTCTTTTAACCAAAGATTGCGTTGTGTATCTTTTTCGTTTTCAATTCGATGTGCTTTTTGCTGTCACTTGTCTTCTAATCGCAGATTTCGTTCTGCTGATTTACCCTTGCGTTTTCACGTGTGATTCGTTATGATGCTCGTTGTCGTATTTCTTCTAGCCAGAGATTTCGTTGCATTTCATTTTCGTTCATCATTACCTCAGACATTTTTTTCATGCGTTTTTCTTTACCTTTTCGGGAAAATTTGTTATCTTGTATAATACGCATGTGTTGTTAATACCAAGAACGTTACGATCACCCCTGGGAAAAATTATGTAAGTTGCTCTTTAAATAAATGTAAATATTACATCATTACGAAAAATATTTTGCAAAAATTAGGGCTCTAAGGAATTCTTCCAAAGTTGTAACCTATCTGGATCGTTTTTCAGGCCAGAAAATGCTAGTGTGCCAGTTCAAAAAAAAACTGTTTTCGAGAAAAAATACATACACGAGTATTGCCCGCTTAAACGATTAGAGTAGATATTATTAAATACAAGAAACTGTTCTTTAAAATACTTTATAGAATATATTGTTGTAGGTATATTGTGCGAAAAATTGTTAAAATTAGTTGCAATATTAGATATATTAGAACAAAAGAAAATTCTTTTTGAGTTATACGTCACCTATTTTTTCAGTGGGAGTACTTCGAACTAACCATGACAAAGATATTGTTAAGATTTAGTACAATATTAAACTAATGAGATAATAGTCACGAGACTGTTGTACTATACTCGATTAGACTATATGCTAGGTATGTTGTAAAGTATTGCCTATTTCGTAAAGACTTTTGTTAGATAAAAGGTAATGGTAATTGGAAGGAAAGTTTTATAGATTTCCACAATTCTATTGATGCTCAATCAATCGGAGAAAGACTTGGAAATATTTTAACTAGACGTAGGCATGCTTTATTTTGGTTCCTGTCATTGTATTCGTCAAAAATGCTTCTGTTTGGAAATATTATAAAATGTTTACTAAAATTTATTTATTTAATACATATTTAATTTCATTTTTACAATAATTTATTAAAGAACATTTGAATTGTGGAAGATTTTATTAAACTTTTGTTTCTTTCTTTTTTTATGCATTTAAGAAACGCAAAATAGTTCATATTGAACGGGAAAATAATAAAAAGATTTAATAGAGGATTGCAGGCGGAAGGGGGGGGGGGAATCGAATGAAAAATCACTCTTGGGAAAATCATAGTTTTTATGATGTTAGCAACCTCATAAACCTAGCCAGTATCACTTCTAATGCTAAACACAAAAGTAGAATTAGTTTTTTTTATTCTTATTAAAAAAACTCAAGTAAAACAACTGGGAATTTACCTTAGACATTTATTTAAACCTCAAGAATATTTTGGCTGTCTATCTAAGAGCCGTCCTCAGCAAACTAATTTATAATCAAAGTGAAACCTAATGTGATCTATCCAATAAAATGTGATTTTTAAAACTAAATTAAAAGATTAAAACAGTCCTAGAATCATTATTTCAACAAAGTTCAACCATAACTGTAGATGAAACCATACGAAACGAGGCAATCCATTCAGGTACAAATAAAGAAAGTTTTTTTAATGCTATTCTTGCCATTTTAGCAGCTAACCTAAGAGGTCTTTTTGTTGCTGGTTCATCAGCATTGGCTATTGGTTTTTAATATAATTTTTGAAGTCATTTGGTGTATTTCGAAGAAATTTTGTGTTCACTAAAATAAGAATTTTGGTGTATTTGGCAAAAAAAAACTCAAAGACTGAAACTTGAATGAACCTGTCTGAAGTCTTTATTTTATCAAAAAAAGTTGTATTATAAAATATTTTCCTAACAGTAAGTGTTTCCAAGTCCAAAACGGCCAAATTTCTCAAAAAAAAAAAAAAAAAAATTACCGGACCAAACAAACATTCATCGCCCAAAATCTATGGTCGATAGGAAATATCTGAAAATATCTTGGCTTCTCTCTGTCTACAATTACCCAGCGTCTTGATGCAACCTATGGAACCTATTGCAAAATACTTGATAACTTCAATTCAAAATCAACATAATATCATAATATCCAAATCAATTCAAAATTTTAAAATAAATAAATATCAGTCTTTGACCCTTTCAGGAAACATTAAGCGCCAATCCTTTGGAGGTAATTTCCGCATTATCGTCAAAACTACAAATGAGTCTTTTTATGGGTTGTGCTCCCGGTCGTTTTTGCGGGGTATACTAATGACGATCGTCAGTGGTGTTGTTTGGGGGGGGGGGGAAAAGTAGAAAAAAATATTGTATAGCCCATGCCTTTTGACTCACCGGATGTTGACCCCTCTTGTCGCCTCTATAAAAATGCTTGAGCTACGCCCCTGACGGTCGTCTTTCAATGGATGCAAAATTGCGATAAATAACAAAATTAGAAATAACATCGACCGTAAGAATCTGTAATTGCTAATCTATGTGATTGCAAACAAGCTTAAAGTTCAAGCCAGACTTTGTTGCAGTGGTTATTTAAACTTATTATGCAAAGACCTATAATCTTCTATAATTGTGCTCTTTGACATGTTAGTACCCCCCCCCCCCCACCACCATTCGCTGTTTTTTTTTTAGTTATATGTGGCTTCTACCAGTAATTACACATCAAAACTGATTAAGAGTGCTGTAATAAGTTAAATTTCTTCATTTCAGTGAAGAATACGCTGCTCTGGACCTTGATGGACAAGGTGGGAAACTGTTTCTTCGTGTTCTTCTTGGACTAACCTTGCATGACTCCATACCCTTAGTAACAGAAGCTTTGCGCCTACTCTTTCGGCATTTCAGCCAACGACAAGAAGTTATCGAAGCTTTCAAACAGGTACCAGTCAATTATTATATTTTGTTATTGTATAGGCGAATGGAGTTCGTCCGGAATGAGGCAGACTATGTCTGCTGACCACGTGCCTCTGGATATGGGGTTTTCCCTAACTAAACGCTCCATGTTAATGGGCAGCCTAAACATTATGAGGTGGGTGGAGCCCACCACAGGACTTTCAGTATCTAGGCAAGTCCTTGCTCTAATTACATCCCAGGCCTAGGGTCGGTTGGGCCCGCAACCCTCCACCCGAAAATTTTACCGCAACGAAAAATGATGATACTGCCTCGGATGACCTACCCCCCCCTTTACCTTCCACGACCCCAGCATGTCCCTGGACCGATTTCAGACCATCGAATGAACCTTATTGACGAGGGTGGAATACGACTCGCCACCTGGAACGTACTCACACTCAACTTTCCTGGAGATAAATCAATGCTTGCCTATGAGCTAAAACGCTTCAATATAGCTGTGGCTGGCTTAACGGAAACCCGCCTTGTCGGAAGAGAGTCCGAGGATATTGGTGAAGGATATCACCTGATCTGGTCTGGTGACCCAAAAAGCAAGAAAAATGGTATAGGCCTCGCGCTGAACGCTAGAGCCAAGAGATGCCTTCTCTCCTATAAACAAATTTCAGATAGAATACTGATGGCTCAGCTCCAGCACAAGCATGGAAAGTGGACAATTATTGTAAGCTATGCTCCCACCAATCCTAGCCCTGCAGAAGTGAAGGATCAGTTCTATGCGGAGCTCTCAGCGATCCTGTCTAGAGTCCCACCCCACGACATCATCACTCTTCTGGGAGACCTTAACGCGACGGTAAATGACAGTGAGGGCGTGTGGAGAAGTTTTCTCGGCCCTGTGACTCCAGATTCACTGAATGACAACGGACAAAGACTCCTCCAGCTCTGCACTATGCATAATTTGGTTATTTCAAACACGCTCTTTCAGAGACGAGATACACACAAATACACTTGGTATAGTAACGACGGCCAGACAAAGAAGATGATCGATTATGTTATGATCTCGGGTCGCTGGCACTCGTCGATAACAAATTGCCGGACTTATAGGTCAGCCAAGCTTGGTAAAACAGACCATAGGATGCTAGTCACCACGCTGAAGCTACGCCTGAGAGCTCAACGACAAGAAAGACGGCCTCCCAAGCTCGATCTGAGTAGTCTGGCTACATCTCAGATGCAACAGAAGTATGCTCTCGATATCTCTAACCGGTTTAGCTGCCTCCAAGTTCTGGACGACCCTGAAGTAGCCTGGAAGTCTTTCAAAGATAACATACTCGATTCTGCTGGCAGTACCATTGGCCGCAGCAGACACAAGAATAAACCCTGGATATCCCAGGAGACTCTGTCTGTAATCGAGCTGCGCCGGACGGCCCGTTTAGCAAAGAATATGCCAGAGTACAGGCGACTCAATGGCCTGCGCAATAGCCTACTGCACAGTGATAGGAAGACCTTTGTTGACAAGAAAGCCAGCGATCTTGAAGATGCCTCGAGAAAAGGAGACACCTGCTCCCTCTACAAACACCTCCACAAGCTGACGGAAGGGAAGACTTCCACCGTGAGTCGTGTTTTTTCTGCTGACGGAAGCATGCCGGATGACGATGCAGGCCAACTCTCTGCCTGGACCAGTCACTTCTCAACGCTTCTGAATGCCGAGGCAGTTGCTCATCCCGACCCTGATCTGATTCAAGCAGCAATGACCACACCCGAGGCTACTTCCTACCTCGTATCGCAACCGTTTACCACCTTTGAGATCCAAAATGCTGTAAAACGGTTAAATAAAAATCGAGCCCCCGGCGTCTGTGGTATTTCTGCAGAACTCCTCAAGTACGGGGGTGCAGTGATGATTCTGTGGCTCTAGATAATCTTCTCAGCTGCATGAACGACAGAAAGCATACCGAATGACTGGCGTGCTGGCATCATATTGCCGCTCTGGAAACGTAAGGGCAGCCGTCAAATCTGCTCCAACTATCGTGGGATCACGCTTCTCTCCGTTCCTGGTAAACTCTTCGCCATCTCACTCCTGAACAGGTGTTCCACCTTTTTCCGTACAAAGAGAAGAGTCCAGCAAGCCGGATTCATGCCCGGCAGGTCGCCGACGGAGCAAATGTTTACTATGCGCCAGTTGATTGAGAAGACGCGGGAGTTCCACCAAAAAGCGTACATCGCATTCGTGGACTTTAAGGCTGCCTTCGATTCTGTTGATCGCCGTTCACTTTGGCTGATACTAAGAACTTCGGGTCTACTCAAGAAATATTGCTCACTCTTTGAAAATCTGTATGAGGATACGGAAAGCTGCGTGCAGGTAAATGGAAGACGTAGTCCCACATTCCCGGTGAAGACTGGCGTCCGGCAAGGTTGTGCCGCCGCTCCTAAGCTTTTTCAACTGTGTCATAGACCATGTTATGGCCAGCACGATGAATCGCCTTCAATTCGGTCTTTAGTTCGGAGACCAGGTACTCTCTGATGCTGACTTTGCCGACGACATAGCGCTAGTTGCGAGCACCGTCGATAAGATGACCAAAGCTCTCCAGGTGCTCTCAGAAGAAGCCTCGAAAGTTGGACCGAAGATTAACTGGCAGAAAACCAAAGTTATGCTCCTTGAGCCCCCCACGTCCCGGTTTACTGTAAAGGAAGTCAACATCGGAAGTAACCGAGTAGATGTTATTGAAGACTTTACTTACCTGGGATCTAGTCTGTCAAATGATGGCTTGATCACAAAAGAGCTTACATCTCAAATTGCCAAGGTTTCAGCACTTGTTGGGAGGCTTAGCAGCATCTGGCGAAAGCCAAAGATAAGCCGATTTACCAAAATGCGCATCTACAATGCGTCAGTCAGCACCGTCCTGCTGTATGGAGCCGAGACGTGGCCAGCTGCCAAATCTATCCTCAGCGCCGTCGATGTCGCTCAGACGAAACATCTCCGAAGAATCGAGAGACTTCACTGGACTGACCTCGTTAGCAACCAGACTCTCCTATCACGTACGGCTCAAACTCCTTTCTCAACGCAGCTCGCCCAGCGTACTGTTCGGTGGTACGGCCACCTCCTTCGCATGCCACGCGACGCCCCAGCACGGGTTGCATTTGACTTCGACCCCACCCTACCCGTATGGAAACGACCCAGAGGACGCCCACACACTAGGTGGAAAGACAAAGCCAATGAATTCCTCACCCAAGCCCACATCCCGGTGGAAGAAGCTGCGATCCTGGCAAGCGATATGTCAACCTTGAGGCGCCTGGTCTCATCGTTCTCTACGCCAAACCCTCGGCAGGAGCCTTAAGTCAAGTAAGTCAAGTAAGTATATTTTAGGGGCTTTCAAGCTTTTAAGGGAAACGTCCATATCAAGCCTGGATTGCTAGACAAATGAACGCTGAAAAGGGACTTCAGTGTGGAGGCTTGTCAAAATCTAGCTGATTAACGGGGGAGTTTTCATTTCGAGTACTACATATACTACCTGAATAAATATGTGCAGGTTTAAATGGTATACACTTCAGATTAGTTTTTAAATTGAGAAAAAAAAGTTTTGAAATAAATTTTTGTCTCATCTGGTTCAAAGGGCAATAGTTTGGGGATTTTTGGCAGGAATGGAAGTATTTCATGCCAGGGTTTTATAATCCTAGAAGATTGGGAAAATCTTATGTGGTGTCACAAGTACCTTTTTTTCTTTATTTTGTTGTTGGGAGAGTATAGATTTTGTGTGTGGCTGGGAGGGGGCTTTATCCCAAAATCTTCTAAAAAAGGTGAAAGTTCAAAAAGAATTTTATATGAAGTTTTATGAAGTCATTTATAGTCATAAATAACACAAAATTCAGAATTTTCGGAATAATCCAAATTTGAAAAAAATGGAATTGTTTTTATTATTTATAGTTTTTCTTTTGTCTTTTGTCCACTGTCTTGTTTTACAATATTACACCTGTTTTCTGTATTTTCAATTGTATTATTTTCTAAATGAAAAAGCAGTGTGGTCTAAGAAATTATTCTCAGAAATTATTTATTTATGTACCCCATCAGTACTACATTCTCTAATAATTTAGATTGGAATTAATCTTAACGATATAGCTTAGTATCCTCTTCGGTTTAAAACGGGGCTAACCCTTTCATTTTTGCTTCACTAAACTGCTACTTTCAATTTGTTTTTGATAATTTTAGGATATGATTATAATGTTTTTCTACATTGTTAGGTTTTTTAACTCTTCCAGTTTAGGCTTTTATTTCTTTTTACATTCCTCGTTGTTGTTTTTTTTGTCTTTTTATTTTTATTGTAAAGTTTTTTTTTCAAGTTTTGTGCATGTCGATAAGCTGCTTGAAATTCTTAAAAAGATGTTGCCAAAAGGAAAAACTTTTTATACCTAAATTTAAGAAAAACTTCAGCTTTAAAAATTCCTTACAAAATCATTTCTGTCGACAAGTAAATGACGTGTTTGGAAAACAAACTTTAATTTCTTTCCCATGTATTATTTATATTGATGGTCAATGGAAAGTTCTAAAGCCTCGTTTTGTTCTCCTAAATAAGTTTTGATTTTTCTACATATAAAGTGTGCACACGAGGACCATAGTATGTGATAGTTTCAACAGCTGCACATTTTCAAAAGGGGCCTGAATAAAAGTAAGTGATAAAATGTGATAAAAATTGATAATGGTATAAACTATCTAAGAATGTAAAATGTGCACGCGAGGACCACGGTATTTGACAATTCTCAGACTTGCACATTTTCGAGAGGAGCCTTGATAAACATGTAATTGATACAAAGTGATAAAACTATTAAAATGTAAATAATAAAACGTAATTGGTGTAAAAAGTGATAATAATATAATTCATATAAGATTGCAAAGTGTGCACGCGAGGGCCACGGTATGTGATAACTCTAAGACTTGTACTTTTTTTAGAGGAGCCTGACTAATATGTAATTGATGTAAAATGATAAAATGATAAAAATGTAAGTGATAAAATGTAATTGGTGTAAAAAGTGATAATAATCTAATTAATGTAAGAATGCAAAGTATGCACGCGAGGACCACGGTATGTGATAATTCTGAGACTTGCACATTTTCGAGAGGAGCCTTAATAAAAATGTAATTGATACAAAGTGATAAAATGATTGAAATGTAAATGATAAAATGTAATTGGTGAAAAAAGTGATAATAATATAATTGATATAAGATTGCAAAGTGTGCACGCGAGGGCCACGGTATGTGATAACTCTAAGACTTGTACTTTTTTGAGAGGAGCCTGACTAATATGTAATTGATGTAAAGTGATAAAATGATAAAAATGTAAGTGATAAAATGTAATTGGTGTAAAAAGTGATAATAATCTAATTAATGTAAGAATGCAAAGTATGCACGCGAGGACCACGGTATGTGATAATTCTGAGACTTGCACATTTTCGAGAGGAGCCTTAATAAAAATGAAATTGATACAAAGTGATAAAATGATTGAAATGTAAATGATAAAATGTAATTGGTGAAAAAAGAGATAATAATATAATTGATATAAGATTGCAAAGTGTGCACGCGAGGGCCACGGTATGTGATAAATCTAAGACTTGTACTTTTTGTAGAGGAGCCTGACTAATATGTAATTGATGTAAAGTGATAAAATGATAAAAATGTAAGTGATAAAATGTAATTGGTGTAAAAAGTGATAATAATCTAATTAATGTAAGAATGCAAAGTATGCACGCGAGGACCACGGTATGTGATAATTCTGAGACTTGCACATTTTCGAGAGGAGCCTTAATAAAAATGTAATTGATACAAAGTGATAAAATGATTGAAATGTAAATGATAAAATGTAATTGGTGAAAAAAGAGATAATAATATAATTGATATAAGATTGCAAAGTGTGCACGCGAGGGCCACGGTATGTGATAACTCTAAGACTTGTACTTTTTTGAGAGGAGCCTGACTAATATGTAATTGGTGTAAAAAGTGATAATGATATAATTAATGTAAGAATGCAAAGTATGCACGCGAGGACCACGGTATGTGATAATCCTGAGACTTGCACATTTTCGAGAGGAGCCTTGATAAAAATGTACTTGATATAAAGTGATAAAATGATAAAAATGTAAATTATAAAATGTAATTGTTTTAAAAAGTGATAATAATATAATTAATTTAAGAATGCAAAGTGCGCACCTGAGGACCATGATATGTGAAAATACTAAGACTCGTATATTTTAGAAAGAAGCCTGAATAAAATGTATGTTATATAATGCAAAGTATTAAGTGAAAATGAAAATGAATAAATCAAAGAGAAAAAAGGACGAAAGAAAAGGCTTTAGAATCTATATGCTTTAGATGTTTTTGGTCGCAAAAATTTACAAATTATTTTCTTTTCATTTTTTTCTCTTTTACTCATTTCGTTTTTCGGTGTGTCTGAAAGTAGGTATCATTGCAGGTGCAACTTCTTGTGTCCGACAGCGACATTGAGCACTACAAGCAAATCAAAAAGGATTTAGATGAATTGCGGCTTCTTGTGGAAAAGTCCGAGCTTTGGGTCTACAAAGGAAAGAACATTGCCAATCGAGGTGACAACAATAACAATAATAATAACAACATGGAAGACAAAGAAAGCTCAAAATCCTCCGTGCGTAGAGTTACGAGAAAATTGACGAGAGACGATCGATCTGAATCAGCCATTGATTTGGATATTGGCCCTCCTGTAGATAAAGCCCAACACGACAATTATAAAGCCATTCAACAGGTAACTACGTTGTACCTAGTCAGGACTGTATCCAGGACTTTTCGGGGGGGGGGGGTACTAAAAATAATGAAAGAAGCATCAAAAATTTGTTTATATTCATTTTTTTAACGACCTAGTCAATTCAGATTAGAATTATTAAAGAATGGGTTTGAAAACCTTTCACAATCTTGTCTCTCACTGAAAATCTCTGGAGGCAAGGGAGGTAATTGTACCTTGCTGGAAAGGGTAATAAATATAAAAAATTCAAGTTCTGGATAAAACTTTGTCGGCAAGACCGATATGTTTCTAGTCACTTTATGCTTGCTTCCTTTTATTTGGTAATGTGTCGCTTCCAAAGGGTTTAATTTTGGAGGTAAAATAGAATGACTTTCTGTTGATTGCTACAAAATGCATTGTCTGTTTAGTTATATTTTCTGTATATATGTATATATAAATGTCAATATGGGTGTTGAGTTTGTCTCAAGTGGCATCAATTACTTTGTTTTTATTAGTGTCTATATTTTCCATATTTTTCATTTAGTACATTTAAAAGATAACTACACAAAATTTCATTCACCCAATAGAATATTCCCCCCCCCTCATTGAGATTTTAGCTTGCTATATTTAGGAGTCTAAAGCTAGAAGGGCTCCATATTGTCGTTTTTCTATATTTTAACATTAAAATACGCTAAGTTGATATAAACAGACATGTGTGTTTGTTTTTTCGTTTTTTTAGGGTGAATGTTGATCAAAATAGTGATAAAGTGATATCCTTTTGTGTAAATCAAAAGAACTTTACAAATTTAAAACACTTAGGATGGGGGGGGGGGCAAAGCCTTTCTCTCTTCCCCCTTTCATTGTACAGGCATGATGCAGAATAACAGAAAACCCGTCAGTATTTCTAAATTGATTTTAGAATGAATTTATGGTTAGTCGTTTAATCCGACTCACACCTAAATCTTTGACAAGAAATTTACAAATTTGCAAATGCCTAGTCGTTTGATTTTAAACAATCGAAAACTAGCTGACCTAAGTTATTTTCTAATTCATGTCTTAATTTTGAGTTAAGATTTTCGTCTGATGTGAAGTTAAAACTTTTTTTTTTAAGTTGTATTCTGGGTATTGCATGATTTGACTGTACTCATAATTTAGTTCGGAACAGATCAGACAGAAAAAGTGAAACTAATGCCATAATTTCTTTAGTTGTAAATTATTATTCCTAATGCTTGCCTTAAAATATTGGTTCTGTTATCCGATTCGTCGAAAAAGAAAGTCCTAAAACTGTTTATATTTTTATTATCTCAGACGCAAATTTTATTCTAGATATTAATGCGCATGATCAAACTGTGTACTCGGGTTTTATCTGGTGGCGAAACCAAGCCAAAGAAGCATGGGCAAATACTACTCCGAAACATGGGTGTTCATATGGTTGTTTTGGACTTTCTACGCATCCCTTACGATACGGAAGACGACTCCAGAATGAATGAACTGATGAAGTTAGCTCATTTGTTTCTCCAGAGTTTTTGTCGTTGGAATAATGCCAATCAAAATCTGCTTCATAAACATTTGGATCTGTTTCTCACTCCTGGTGTAAGTTTAACTGTTCCTTAGGTATAAAAATGATAATCTAAGGAAGTAATCTTATAGTTTACCTTAAATTGCACTTCCCAGCGAGATAAGGAGGTAGAGAGCCTCTCTAGACATCTTGCTAGGGGCCTGACTATGTTAGGCTTAGATGGCGTCCTAGTTTAGCCTTTGGCATCAACTTTTAGCCAACCCATTTTAGCCTCAAATCATTAATTAGTTGTATTTTTGACTGGGTGGTCAGATATATGGAACTGACTAAAGTTCAACTGTCTGGACAGAACACTTTTTTTTTTTTATAAATATAATAGTGAATCTATATCTGCTGAAATTATGTTTTATACAAATAGAAACTATCTAAATGTATCTTTATTTATATATTACCTAATTTCTAATATATGCTGCCCCCAGCCCCCTCATTGCACTTCCTGGCTGAAGGGCCATGAAACGGAGGCACCGCCGGTTTGGACCTTAAGGGTCTAGTGCCGTCATACTTTATTTATATATTATGCGTATATATTTAATACCTAAATATAAAAAATTTAAACTGTATATATGAACTATTATTTAAACTGTGTCTAAATCTTGATTCGTATGTTCTTCTATATGTCTGTTCTTTCTTTTTCAGATTGAAAATTTCAAGAAATCAATGTTAAACAGTAACTCTCTCTCTCTCTCTCTCTCTCTCTTTGTCTCTCTCTCTCTCTTTCTATGTCTCTCTAACACTCTCTGTATCTCTATATATCTCAGACACTCTCTCTCATACACTTTCTCCTTCTCTCTCTTTCTCACATATGTTCTCTATTTCTCTCTCTCTCTTTCTCTATCTCTCTATATTCCTTTCATTTTTTCTATCTTTTTCTATCTCTCTCTCTCTCTCTCTCTCTCTCTCTCTCTATCTCTCTCTCTCTCTCTCTCTCTCTCTATATCTATATCTCTATATATATATCTATCTCTCTCTCTCTCTCGCTCTTTTTTTCTTTCTCTCTCTCTTTAATGATGATTAGGAAAGTATGTGTCTAATTCAGTTCAAATTTGCGTTTTGAGAATAAGTTCAAGATACAATCTGAATTATTTTTGCAGTTGCTAGAAGCAGAGACTATGTGTGCCATTTTTGAAGACAACGAAGTTCTTTGTAGTGAAGTAAGCGAGAAGGTTATTCAGCATTTTATCAACTGTATAGAAAGTCACATGAAGCACACCTCTTACCTCAGGTTTCTTCAGTTAGTTATTACGCCAGCCAATCAAGTCCTCAGGCGTTGCCAGGACCTTATAATGTCAGAGGTATTGTTTTCTGTTTTTTTGTTGTTTTTTTTATATTTATATCTACTGTATTAAAAAGTCATACTAAGTATACCTTATACCTCAGGTTTCTTAAGTTAGCTATTACGCCAACCAATCAAGTCCTCAGGCGTTGCCAAGACCTTATAATGTCTGAGATTTTTTTCTTTTCTTCTCTTTTTTTTTTTTTTTTTTTTTTTTCAATATTGAAAGTCAAGCATACCTCATACCTCAAGTATCTTCAGTTATTTATGACGTCAGACAAACAAGTCCTCAGGCGTAGCCTGGACTACAATGTCTAAGGTATTGTTTTCTGCTTTTCTTTATTTCTACTTCTCTTTATTTTTGTCCGCTGTATTTTTATTATATCTGTTTTTTTTTATCTATATCTACTGCGTTTAAAAGTCATATTAAGCATACCTCAGACCTCAAGTTTCTTCTTTCAATTATTACACCAACCAATTAAGTCCTTAGGGGTTGTCTGGACCTTACAATGTCGGAGTTATTATTTTCTGCTTTGCTTTTTTGTTTTTATACTTATTTAATTCTTTTTACTTTTTATTAAGTTTAATTTCACACTTGGCAGTCAAATTTTGATTTGGATGTAAACATCTGTTCTGAATCGAATATGAAATGACTATTTAGTAAATTTCAAATTGCAAGTAGCAAAAAAAAAGGAAGAAAGAAAGGAAATAACGAAATTAAGTAAGTGCAAGGCCGTACCCAGGATTTTGTTTGGGAGGGGGTTACTCAAAGATTTTTCGGGAGGGGGGGGGGCTACACAAAAAAACTCAAAAAACCTTAAAACCTCAAAATTTAGGACAATATTTGGATGTGCCCACCCGCCCAGAGTCTCGGGCAAGTGACCCAAAAATTTGAAAAATTTGTGAAAAATTGAAATTTTCTCAGAATGTGGAGCTGAGCTTAGGCAACAAATGGGTACTATTTGGAAGATAAAGAGGGTTTTAAAGAATTGTTTGCCTGTTATTTCAAGCAAATTAATGGTCCTATGTCAATTCTAAGTTCTTGGTCAACCTTCTTAAGACCATAGGCGGGCGTGCCTTGTTTGCCTCTCATTCCACGCAATCTAGCGGTCCTATGTCAATTTTAAATTATTGGTCAACATGCCTTAGACTCTAGACAGGCATGCCTGTCCAAAAACTAACCTGACAAGTATGTTTCCAATAAGGGAGTCATACTTACTCCCGCCATTTACCCGTGCCGCAGCCATTTAAACATTTGCCTCTCAATTACTTGGACTATCTGTCTTGGCTTGTCTCCTTCGACAATTAGCCATGTCTTGATGCAACCTACTGCAAAATACTTGATAACTTCAATTCAAATTTATCTTAGGACGAATATTGTCCTAAGATTGCCACATTTTTTAGCGACTGAGACATAACTATATTTGGCAACCCCGGTTTTATCATTTCTCAAAGCTAACAAAACTACTCATTAAAAAAAAAAATGCCCAGGTTTTTTTTTCATCAAGACCCGATGAATAACAAAATGAATAAAAACGACCACTTTAAATATAACGAATCTAAAGGTCTCTATTAAACATTTTAAATGATATTTTATAACGTTTTTAATTTCAACAACATTTTATTTAACGTTTGATGGACAACTTTGAAACACTGAATTTTACGTATTTGGAACCAAATTGAAATATTTAAGATAATTTGAAATCAAAATATTGATATATTGAAAAATATACATTGCAGTCGGCGTTCATATTGGAAAAATACATTGTGCGACGTAAATTCATACCATTAGGGAATATATCAGAAAAGCATGTCGTGTGTCAATTTAATTTCTGGGAACTAGGAGCTAGTGTCTCACTATGCCTTTTGTGGTCTCACCCATGTGTGACTTTATTCACGAAGAGATACCTAAATTCTTCTCGTCTTTGAATAGATTGGGATGGAGGAGGGGCGTACACAGCTGTGTTGACCTCCGTCGGTTTGGTGCTGCAGTATGTTGTTAGTAGTAGTAGTAGTCTCTAGAATTAGGAGACGGTGTTATCAGATCTCAACCAAAATTGGTGGGAGTTAGAGACATTCTTCCTAGCTGTGCCTTTTTGGGTTTACCTGTTTTGACATTTGGAGAGGGAAGAGATCACAATCGCCACACAAAATATTGAAATATTTGAAATCAAGGAAATACTTGAAATAATTAAGAATTAGTTCTTTTTGTGTAGGTTAGGTTTCCACGCTTATTCCTAGGGTTGGATTGTAGTGTAATTGCTACAGCCCACCCCCTTTTGGGCTCGTAGTTTATATTATGTAGCTTAACAAATTTCAAGTTTCTTTTTTATCCACTGGGTTTTGGTCAGATACCTTGGTATTTGACCAAACCACTGATTTTGTTGTGTTAATGCGATATAATTTTGTCAGGAGAAAGTTTTCTAGCTTGTAACTGTTCGATGAATTGCTAAACATCATTCTATTTTCTTCTAAACTATCCTTAAACTAATTTTCTTTCTCTTCCATTTTATTTTAAACTGTTTTCTTTAAATATCTTAATTTTTGTTCATCATCACACATTTTTGTTTAGAACTTTGTAGCATATCTTTTTGACTTATATTTAGGGCGTAAGATATTAAATTTTCTTTTTTTCGTCTTCTACTTCCTTATGTCTAAAGTCCCTTTGTGACTTGAAAAATGTACGTAGGAAGCTTTTGTGTTCTTCAATTTGTGTTGACTTCAGTTGCGAAACGTGTTTATTGCTAAAGTTTAAGATTGGAACTTCTTGAAAACTGGTGTATATTTTATTATACATATTTATTGTACTTTTTTATGGTTTAAGTTTATTGTGACTATTAAGAACAAACCTGATTTATCGGCCATAAACAGCTGAAACACAAAAAAAATGCTGACACATCAATAAAAAAGCGCATACAAGGCTAGAGATGACGTAGGAGGCCACTCCAGCGCGAGTGGCCTGTTTTGTTTTTTTTTAATATGGCTCTCAAAATGTGGCTACCTCTCTATTAAATTGAGCTTTTTTATGAATATGGAGGATTTAGTTTAGTGTCTGAGTAAAAAACTAGATCTTTTGCATTTGATTGGAGGGGGGCGAGGGCATTTTGACAAAACTCGTGAACTGACAAAATGGCTGAATGTGTAAGCTGAGGTTGCTCTTTCGTTTAAATAAAAAAAAAAACTGATAGGGGGAATACACAGAGCCCTGGGTGAGGAAATGTGTGTGTTTTTTGTGTGTGTGTGTGTGTGTGTATTTCACGTCTTTATCCTATTAGATGTATTTATTTTTTGTCCCGAGAATTTTTAATAGACAAGAGTTAGTTTTTCAACATGAGACTTTTCCTCAAATAATTTACAGTTACTTCATGGAAGTTCTCCTCCAAAATAAATAGTGCAAACTGACATTCGTTTTACCCCTGTTACTCAAATGAGTTCATCAAATCTTTTTTGTCCAAACTTTATATCAGCTGGTATTTTCTAACCATTCCGTATTTATTTTAGTTATGTAGTGCAGATGATGTCCTTGTTTTTTATTCGGACCGATCATCGTTTTCGGCATTCCTTGAAATGATGCAATCAGAAAGACATAAAACAGATGATGCTAGTCCGCTAAGGTAAATATATCCTATTTACTGCTCACTTGCTTTTCTTTGTTTTGATTAGTCTTAAATATTCTTTACGTATATTAATACTTACTTTTGTTTAGCACAGAATTAGGTTTATTAATGATCGTAATTTGGGGTTGGGGTAGTTTAATGTCTAAGAAACAAACAAAAATAACAACTGAGTTTTTATGCCTGAATCTGCAATTTCTGCTCATTTTTTCGTTCTTTTGCCTTCAACGTATAACGAAAAAAAAATATAAACTAGTAACTAATGCTAGTCTCGACAAAAAAAGGAACAAGGTCATTTAGCGCTTGTGTTTTTCGGCATTTTGTCAGTGTAATTATAAGGTGCAAAATATGATTTATGTTTACCTCAACTTGCACTTTTTAAAACTTGAAGGGTCTTCCTCCCACCCAGAATAGTCAACTAATGTCCTCTTTAAAAATTAGAGGTTTCAAAACGAAGACTTGTATATTTTTTCATTTAAGAACAAGTGGGGGCGAATTTTGTCTTCACATTTTTTTAATGCTTGTCTTGAAATTCGAAATGCTGTTTCAAAACTTTTTAGCAAGACACCCTTATTTGTTAACAATCCTTTTTTTTAAACTAACAAAATTGTCAAAAACCATTTGAGCAGGGTTGTAGTCCAAATTAGGGACGTTATTTTGTCGTCATAATGTTTATTGAACCCAAAAACATAAAGCCCTTAGGGTTTGTTTCTGTCTTACCTTAACACCAGGCTTATTTCCTTTCGTAATTTCCATTGGTAGTAAATTTTATATATATCCTACTTTCTGCTTATTTTTCATTGTTTCTTATGGTGATTCTTAACCGTATTCTAGCTATTTCAATTATCAGTTTTTGATTGTGCAATATCTATTTTTGTTCTTTTGTTTCTTTTATAAAATATTATGCTTCGATTAATTTTACGATTCCAGTCGAAAGAATAATTTAATCTAACAGTTATCGAAGGTTCATAGGGGAAAATCATATGTTAGAAAAATATTGTTCTTTGCAAAACATATTTTGTTGTTCTCATTTTATGCCTGAAATTTTGTTTTAACTTTGTCTGAATTTTTTTCTCAACTTTCTTTGTTGTTTTGGATATATAATTTGTTTTAGATTTGTTTCTTTTTTTTAAGTTTTGTCAATTATACTGTTAGTTATTTTGTATGCAGTATGTTTCATCCATGGTGGTTTACCTCTTTCAAATTAGTAACCTCTGAGGTTAAGGTGCAGTATAAAATACTGTAGGAATGATTTTTAATGAAAATACTTTTTTCGAAAAAGAATTTGAATTCTTTTTTTTCAAAAACTTATTTTCGGGGTTTGTGACGGTGTGGTGAGATTAAGTGCAATGGATAATAGGAATGCGTCTGAAAATGAATATGAAGAAATTTTTTTTTTTTTTTGTGAGATGCGTGATTTTGACCCAAGCCAAACTTTCAAAGTCTAGATTTTTACAATTTTAACAACAATATTCTGTTTTCCTCTCAATCAAATTGCATATGTGTGTTTACTCACCTTACCTCTCTTCAGGAAGGAAATTATTGTTTTGTGCATGATTTGAGTATGTTCCAAATTTAAAAAGAATAATAATAACCACAGTTAGTCCCTGGAGTATACAAGGACCCAGCTGTTGGTCCAAGTTTAGGTTTCCTCCATGCCATCCTTATTTTAGAGAATCATTTTTGATTAGTGTAAAATTGGTAAATATCATTAAAATCACAAATGATAGGGATGTAAGACAGTAACTGAGACTAATTTCAATTGTAACGTTATGACCCTGCACTAATAATGCAATTGAAATGATTTATATACAGTTGCGTCAACTCACAAAAAAGTAGGAGAGAGGACAAAATGTATTTTTCAGAATTTAGGTGAGGGGAATTTTTATTATTATTATTTTTTTTATCGATGAAAATATAGAAAAGGGACGTTTTTCAACTATAATTTCAGATAAGCCATTTTTAATTAAAGTTTTTAAAAAAGGCACTTTTCGAAACCTAGGGGATGGAGCTAAAAAAAATGGAGTGGATACGCCTCCCCCTCCCTCCCCTCTACGCCATTGATTATACAAAAAAAATGAATGACCTGTTGCAGCTTAAACGTTCATGGAGGTCTAACGTTCTATGTTTTAGACTACCAATTTAGCATGATTTTTTTTTAACCTCTGAAATGTCTTGTTTTCCTTACTTGAAGCATGACGTCATCTTTGGTGACGTTTTTTTCTGAAAATATTTTATTTTGAATCGTGTTTTGACATCCAAATGAGCAATTACCTTGTTGTTAGTGCGGTTTGGTGCCACCACTTTTCTTTACTGTAAATTCAGTTTTATTTAATTTAAGTGAGGTGGATACTTTGAAAATTTTTGTCATAAGTCAACTGTTAATTGGATTAAATTCAGAAAACAATTTCAGAGAAAGTGTTTTCAGGGATAAGACTGGTGCCAGATCTTATTCCTGTAATTTTCCTTTTATTTAATCTTTATTAGTAAGTTGTATCTCTTAAGGCTTGAGCATTTTTGCGGCTGAATGAAATAAATAAATAAAAAAAAATACCCAGAAGGAGAAAAGACTGGCGTTTGCCAGTTCTTGGTTAGATCTTATTTTTTAAAATTATTTCTCATTTAGTGTACGTTCTGAAAATTTGAACCACTTACGATTCGATTGGATCAGCTGCCAACTCCATCAAATTCATAAATTTCCGGAGAGAAAATTGTGAATAGCTTTCGGTATATTTTACCAGGGGCGAATCACAAGTTAGAATTTAAAGAATTTAGAAGTTAGAATGTCGGAAATTAAAATCAAATTTTCCAGTAGAAATTAATAAATACTAAGTATATTATGTATTTATTTTTTTAATATTTTTGTTTAAGTTGAAAATTTTCCCTTGAACTTTATTTTCCAAATCATAAAAATATTTTGTCTTTTTATCGAAGCTTTCACAAACTAATTGCAAGTTAGAATTTAGGTTGAAACTAAAAATCACATATCCCAGTAGAGCTTAATGGATTTATTTATTTTTCTTTTGATTCTTTTTTTTTGTTGAAGTTAAAATTTTCTCTTAACTTTATTTTCCAAATCATGTCTAAATAATTTCAAAGTTTATTCTCCCTCTTGAAGCTTTCACAAACTAATTGCAAGTTAGAGTTCATTGAAAGGTGTTTTATTTAATGTACTGTGGCTAAAGTTTGTTTTTTTCTCATTTTAAGGTCTTAAATCCTTTTTAGGTGATTTTCTTATGGACATTCAAAGTAAAGACTATAATACCCTAATCACAAGTCCCTAAATCACAAACAAAATTAAACGGAGTTCTTTGACTTCCTTCTGAACTGCTCCCTTTAAGTTTGGTTGATATCATTTTGATGGCGGGGCGGTTTAATGGATTCAGATGGGATTTATCTTATAAATGTTACTAGCTAATGGATATCCTGAGCAAAGTAAAACTCTATCAAGAACAAATTGAAAATCTCTAGTATCACAAACAAAATCAAATGGGGTTCTTCGATTTGCTTCTGAACTGCTCATTTTAAGTTAAGCGATATCATGTTGATGGCAGGGTGGTTTAACCAATTTAGATGGGATTTGTCTTATAAATGCTATTAATAAAGAGATTTTATGAAAAAAGTTAAAACTTTATCAAAAACAAATCAAAATTCCTAAAATCCCAAGCAAAAATAAATGGAGTTTTTTGATTTGCTTTTGAACTGCTCATTTTAAGTCGGGTGGTATCGTTTTGACGGTCGGATGATTTGATTAATTTGAGTTGAATTTTTCTTAATGATCCTAGTAAATACAGGATTTCTTAAGCAAATTTAAAATTATTAAAAGCAAATCTTTAAAATCACAAACAAAAGTTTCATAAGAGTTCTTTGATTTGAGTCTGAACTGTTCATTAGTGAAGTTTGGTGATGTCATTCTAATAATGAATGTAAAAAAAAAGGTAAAGAATACCGCATTGGACTTATAGGCCCTACTTGCGGTGCTGATTTCCCGTTTCAAGACCCTTCAGCCAGGATGTGTGATGGGGGATTTGAGGCCAGCCAGCCGTTGCTTTTGTACACTCTTCCTGTTTACCTTCCCCAGATTTCTGTATGTACCCAGTTAGAGTTGTGTCGACTCTGGCTAAGCCTATAGAGTCACACCACTGATTCCCGTTCTAAACCAAATAACCAGTGGCAACAGGACTCGAACTCATGTCCCCTCAGTGGAAAAACGATTTTAAGTCTAGCGTGCTAACCACTCAGCTAGGATGCCTCATTTGATGCTGAAGCGATTTTATTAATTGGAATGGAATTTATCTTAATAGTCATACTAATGTTTTAGGTATCATATTGAGCTGATTAGACTGCTTGGATATTGCACAATCGGTAAAAATTTAGTTACCGAACTGAAAGCCCAAAGCATGCTGCCCTTAGAGGATTTGGTCGATATTGTCTGCAATCCATTGTGTGTGCCAGAGGTGCGTTCTTTTAACAGCCTGTTTTAGTATTTTTATCAAAGATAACGTAAATCACACTCTGCATTTTTTTAATAACATAAATGCTACAAAGACTTATATTATAAAAAGTGATTTTTACAGTTTTAGACGTAAAATTTATTTTTTACGTAAATTATTACGTAATTGTACGTAATTTTATTACTTAATTTTATTACGTATTACGTAATTATTAATTTTACGTAATATTACGTATTATTAATTTTACGTAATTTTATTTCGTAAATTTTACGTAAATTACGTAAATTATTTTAGACGTAAAATTTATTTTTGACGTAAAATACATTGTTCCAACTGCATCATTGAGTGCTTTTAGGAGTCGAAATTCTAATTTAGAACTAACAATGAAAAATAAAAGACTTTGTCGGTAGTGTCTGCCACCCATTTTGTGTACCAGAGTTGGCTAACACTAATTTCACATGAACCTAGAAGAACTAATTAGGTTCTAAATAGCTGCTTTTATTTTATTTATTTACTGCAATAGTTACTTATTGTGTAGTTTCTTTTGGGTAATTTATTTTATAGCTACTAATTGGGATAAAATTATCTCCTCTTGGTTATATACGCAAATATGCGATTGACATACGAAACTACATCACAGGCATGATGCATAATCAATTATCTAAGAATTAATAAGTACACAAACGGAATAGTCAATCTTAATGATTTGATTATTATCAAATAATGGGATAATGTAGATATAATGTAATGTAATTGCAGTAAATTGTAATGAATAATTGTAATCAGTTGTGATCAATGTAATTATAATTATAGTTACTGAACAAATAACTATACTTTTTGAGGTACACCTAGTATCTACAGGTTTAAAATTGGATTTCGCCCGGTTTTCAATAACTACAATTGTAATTAATTGGAATTGGAGTCATTAGTTGAAAAAGGTTGAAAGTTAGTTGAAAAAGGAACGACAAGGACAGGAAGAAAGCGGATTTTTGAAAATCAACTGTCGAAACTTTGTATCTTCATCTAGTCGGCCGGTTCCAAAATAAAAAAAAATATCTATTTTGCTATTCTCTCGAAAACTTGGAAAATCCAGGTACTAGGCTTTGGCTGAGGGCAGCCAAATTATGGGTGATTACAAGCAGATTTTGGTTAAAGAAATCCAGAAATTGTCATTTCATTTCCATTTTGATTGAGAAAAAATAGTTCCAACCCATGTAGCTCAAATTGCAGATCTTCCATATTAAATTTAAAAATAAAGTTTTTCAAATAAAAGAAAAGAGTGACACGAATAGGCTTGTGAGCGTGCCGAAAGTTGGACTCACTGGTGTATTCTGCTTATTAAAGCTGATGAGAACAACTCTGTATTTGGTTCTCAAGGCTTGTAGCAGACTGAATTGTAGAAAAACGCTATATGGTTTCTTTTACCGATATTTTCTTCGAGCCCGCCAAAAATCTGCCCATTTTCTACCCACACTGATTTTCGAAAAAGAGAAATAGAAACACGGGCTTTAGGATCGGTGTACCAATTAGCACTACTATACCAATTATTATGACAAATAATACTGCTATTAATATGTAACAAAGTTTTGCTAGCTACATACGAACAGAAATTAACTAAAAAAAAAAAGTTAAGAGAAGTAACTGAATTGGGTTTTAAATAAAGTTCGAAAAATTCAAGATGCAACATTTTAATAGCTGATAGTCTGCTTGGGTAATAGTCTACTTGGCAGTTTTTGTGCAAACCGACTTTAGTGCACCCATTAAATAATTTCTGAGACCACACTGGCTAATCATGATAAAACGAAAACATAGTAAAAAAGAGAAAAACTTTGGGCAGTGGTGTTTATAGGGTTCCATGTTCTTGCGGCTGTTTCTATGTTGGAAGAACCCACCAGCAATTGGGGGAGAGATTATTGGAACACAGGTCCTCAATCGACAAAGCTATGGAGCTATGCCTAAGGCCTGAGACTTTTGATTCCGCCTTGGCTCAGCATGTGTATGACAACCTGCACCATTTTGTTTTATTCGATAACACCTCCATTGTTGCCCCTGTTAAAGGTCTTATCCAAGTTTTCTGGGAGGCAGTTGAGATAAAAAAGTACATTCACCGAAAAGTTGCTCTCAATAGAGACACGGGAGAAACCTATTTAAGTCCCTTTTATAATGAACTAATTAATTCTGATCGTTTTTACTTCAATAAAAATAATCACATTTTGCAACCTAATCTAATCTGGGATGATGATTTACCTGGAAAGCTTTTAGCTTTTAAAAATGCTCTGTATAAATTAAAAAATTTAATTCCCATTCTGTACTATATTTTTTCGTTCAGTTACCCTTTCACCGTTACATGGAAAGGGTCTTCAAATATTAGTTGTGCTTTGTTTTAAGGTTTGAATTTTTTTTATAGTATCCTCGGATTTTATTAGCAATTTTTATGTTATTATGTTACACTGAGGACGGTCAAGCGGAGGTCTTGACCGAAATATTTGCATTTTAGTCCATATTTTTCACTGGCTTTTAAAATCCTCGTTTTTCTCTATTTTACTATTTTTTCGTTCTATAGTGCACCCATTTTAATATATAGAACAAATAAAAACAGGATAGATGAAATAAAATGAAAAACAGTAGTTAAAATAAACAGTAAAGAAAAAAAACAGGTTACAGTAGTTAAAAAAAATAAAAATTAAAGGATAAAAAAAATCGGAATAAAAAATTTCGCTTATTAACTACTACTACTACTAACAACTCACTGCAGCGCCAAACCACCTAAGGCTAACACAGCTACGCACGCTTCTCCTCCATCCCAGTCTATTCAGAGCCGGCCTCTTTACATCTTCCCAAAAAGTTCCAGTTTCCTTTAAATCTTTCCTTACGGCATGCTCCTACCCTATTCTTGGACGATTTACTTTTTGTTTGGCTCTAGATGTTTGGCCATCTGTTATCGTTCATGCGCAGAAAGTGTTTACTTTCACTCAATATAACCCCAGAAAGCGGGGTTGAGTCACATTTTTCGTACAGCTTACTGTTTGTAATACGGTCAGTCTGAAGGGTATCCAAGACAAACCGTAGACAATTTCTCTAGAAAACAGCCAGCAAATTCTCCCCCGTCTTTCGGAGCACCCATGCTTCAGAACCTTACTAGAACACTGTCATTATAGTTTCTAATATTCTAATTTTAGTTACACTTCTCAACACGTCTTCTCAAATCTACCCGAAGTGCATAAGTCAGTTTAGAACAGAAGAGAAAGAAGTCCCTGGGACCTCCAGTATGAATAAAGGCTTTGAGCAATCCCGGGGCCATCTTGGTCACAGTATGGTTTTCCACACTTGGCGACGCTCTTCTATCAACAAGAGTTAAAATTTCGCACAAGCAATATCAAGCCTATTATATATGCATGCCTACAAATATTATGCTTATTATATATTCGTGCCTATAGATATTATGCTACTATAGGGAGGCAACCCATAATAGATAACTTAGCTGGGACTAAGTTTTCAGCCCCCCTCCCCCCCCCCCCCAAAAAAAAAATACAACCAAAAAAAAAAAAAAACCAGAAGAATTATTCGTCAATCAGAATCCAGTGCAAACACTGTGTCGCTTAATAAGCTATAATTTCCCCAATGGGTGCCACTCCTCAACGTTACACTGGAACACGGTTTGCAATCACGGTTTTGGTTAGACAAACTCGTGAAAGTCTACCCTTACTCCACTATGAGGCCACACAAGCAGGATTTTCTTTGAATAAGGACGGAGGAAGGATCTTATGACGGAATGGAGACCCCAACCCATCTCACAGCACCGCAACAGCTCCAACCTTTTATACCCAGCCTAACACCGTTTAGCAGCTCTAAATGGGTACCTGGAGAAATCTGGGGAAGGTAAAACAGGAAGGGTTTGCGAAAGCATAGGTTGGCTGGCCCCCAGCCCCCCATTGCACTTCCTGGCTGAAGGGCCACGAAACGGAGATCAGCACCGCCGGTTTGGACCTTAAGGGTCTAGTGCCGCATCCTTTACCTTTTTTACCTTTTTTAACACCGTTTTCATTGGGGTATTTTTCCGTGTTCTTCCTATTAACACGGATGACAAAAAAGCTTTATTTAGTTCTCAAAACGTTCTGGAGACCGACCCGTAGAAAAAATGTCTACCGATTTGTTTTACCGATATTTTCTTCGCTTCTACCGAAAATCTGCCAATTTGAAGTAACCTTAGCTTAATTTTTCGACAATTTAAACGCCCGATTGACATAAAATAGAATTAAAATTTGAATTGAATAGAGTATATGTCGTAGAAATAAAATTGTGAAGTCTTATATATTAAATTTCTTCCAAGGTAGTAAATGGAGCATTCTTATTTGTCCGTTTCGGTAGTGAAAAATGAAATCATGCTTGTATAAAAAATGACATTTGAGATACTTGCTATCATTTGTTTTCTATTGACTTTTTGTTTGTAAAATTAGTGTAGATAACAAATATTGAAATAAAATCGAATTCAAATTCGGTTGAATATCCTTTGTAAGTATAAGAACAGATTTAGAAGCTGCGTAAAAGCGTATTTAAGAGTGTTTTGTTTTTTTTTCCCTCTGTTTTAGTCTTATTCTTTTTATTTAATTTATATTTGCATGCTTTATGTACAAACTTGAATTTTTAGTTGTTTTTTTCTTAGATAATTTATTTTATGCTGCTATATAAATGATGAAGACTTTTTTAATTATTTGTAGTGTGTAATTGTTTCATATTTACAATGTTAACGTGTCAATTTTTTTTCTGCAAATATAAATCAATTACTAATTAGATTAGTTCAGCCGCATTTTCTAATTCAAAATTGTTTTCTTTTGGTTTTATTAATAATTTGAAATTGAATAATTTTGGATCTGTTCAAGATTATTGTTCAGTTAGACAACAGTTTGGTGAACTTGTCTTTTTTTTTTGTTAATGCAGTATATATAAGGAAAAAACAGTACAAATGTAAAAAAAAGTCTTCCAGACGAACTCCAGAAACTATAATTAATTGAGTTTATTTTAAGGTGAAAGATGTTTACATTACATTCCTGAACCACTGTTATATTAATACAGAAGTTGAAGTCAAAGACATTTTCGCATCTTGTCGTATTTGGGATTTGTTTGTGAAAAGCTTTGTTCTAGACTTGACAATACTGTCAGATCCAAATTACGATCATGGAACTGCAAATATGGCGTTGGAAAATTATGTTACTACGACTATGGTGAACGTTATTGCTACGTTCTTCAAAAGTCCGTTCTCAGATACAAAAACTGTAGCAACGGTAAGTCTTAGTTCGTTTATTAGTTAGTCAAAGACTTTATTAGGCTCCAAGTGTCAGTAAAGTTACATTGGGAACCCTGAGATGATTTTAAATAGAAAAACTTAGATGATCAGAAATACTTTATTAGACTCCAAGGTCCAGTAAAGTTATATTGAGAAACCTTAGATGATTGAGATCAGAAAGACTATATTAGAAAGATTGGGCTGGTTAGAAAGACTTTACTAGACTCCAAGTGTCGGTAAAGCCGCATTGAGAAGCCTGAGGTGATGTAGATTAGAAAGACTGAGATGATTAGAGAGACTTAATTAGACTCCAAGTTTCAGTAAAGCCGTGTTCAGTAAGTGTCCGTTTTGATTAGAAAGACTGAGATAATTAGAGAGACTTGACTAGAATCCAAGAATGAGTACTGATGCATTAAGAAAACTGAGATGTTTTAGATTAGAAAGGTGGAGATTATTAGAAAGACTTTATTAGAATGCAAATGCCAGTAAAGTTGCATTGAGAACCTTGAGACGATTGAGATTGGAAAGACATTAGAGTAGAAAGACTATGCTGAATAAAAAGACTTTATTAGACTCCAAGTATCAGTAAAGCTATATTGAGAACCCTGGGACGGTTTAGATTAGAAAGACATTAGATAGAAAGATTGAGATGATTAGAGAGACTTTATTAGACTCCAAGAGTGAGTATAGCTGCATTAAGAAAACTGAGATGTTTTAGATTAGAATGTCTTTACATTGGAAAGACTGAGATTATTAAAAAGACTTTATTAGACTGTAAGTGCCAGTAAAGTTACGATGAGAAACCTGAGATTATTTAGATTAGAAAGTCTGTGACGATTAGAAAGACATTACGAGACTCCAAATGCCAAAAGCTGCATTGCAAAACCTGAGATAATGTAGATTAAAAAAACTGAGATGATTAGGAAGTTTATTTAGACTCCAATTGTTTGTAAAGCTGAATTAAGAAACCTGAGATGCTTTAGACAAGGCCAGATCTAGTGGGGGGAGGGGGCAAGCGCCCAGGGGGCGGTAAAACAAGCTTAAATTGCAATATTTTTCGGCATAAATTGTAATATTGACGGTGCGGCAGGGGACGGCGAAGTCTACATTTGTCCTTCCTGAGAAAAAAAAACCTAACTCCCAGCTCTGGATTTAGATTAGATAGACTGAGATGTTTAGAGAGGCTTTATTAGACTCCAAGTGTCAGTAAAGCTGTATTAAGAAACCTGAGATGATCTAGATTAAACGTCTTTCGATTAGAAAGTCCAAGATGGTTAGAAAGGCTTTATTAGACTCCAAGTATCATTAAAGTTACAATCAGAAACCTGAGACGATTTAGCCTAGAAAGACTTTAAATTAGAAAGACTTTATTAGAAATGCTTTATTAGACTTTATATTTTACTTATTACCCACAATAAAGACAGACAGAGACAATTTGCCAATACGGATGCTCTTAGAAAATTATTAACAAATCAATTAATTAGTTATTATAAGTAATTATTAGTTTATTAATTTTGTTGATTTATTATGAACTAATAAATTAAATGAGAACATTAAATAACTAATTAATATTCCTGGAAAATTAATAACGATTCTTAAAAAATTGAGACAATACATATTCAAGCAAAGAATATCCATAAGTCTTACGCTATAGAAAAGATGTAACAATTTCCCATGTGATATTGTAAATACACTAGCCTAAATTCTTGAATGAATATATGGATTTTTTTTTAGCAATGAAAGGGATAGGATTTCTGATATTCTAATACTATATTTTGTCCATGTTTGAAATCTATAATAATTTATTAAAGTGTTGAGACTGTTGTTAAATTAAATTAAACAAATAAATACTTGAAATGTTCTGGTATGACTACTAAAAAATGTTTAGGTCAAAGTTAGCTATAAAAGTTAAGTTTTAGTTGTGATTCTGAAATTCTACGTTCTTTCGTCTCCTGTGATTCGTCGATAAATGTTGTAACTGGAGGTGAAAATGCTTGTGATGGGTACTACTTCAAATTTTACTGCACATTTCTTAAAGTACCAAGGACAGTGGATATCTGATCGTTCAAGTTGGTTCACTGGAATAAAACACAGTCATAATTATCTTAACAAATAGTAATAATGAAAATATCAATTTTTGATGTTTCTCTATGTGCAGTTCTGGTAGTATCGGGTGGCAAATTTAAAAAATAGAAATGTGGGGAAATATAAGTAAAAAAAAGATAAGAATACATGGTAACTAACAGCTCAAGAAGGTTTCCTTTGAGGGTGTAGTCGTATTTGGGGATCGACAGATAGTGTATGTTTAAGGGAGGTTTTTGCGACAAGACCTGTCTTTCCAGTAAATAGTGTCAGCTATGAAAAAAATATAATGGAAAGCAAAGCTGGCTTATAAGACGGTCCAGTGAAAATTATGTCGGCTAGTCGAGAATAACAACAAAAAAGCAAATTATGTAAAAACTGACTACGCTTCCATTGTTGCAATAAATTTTTATGAATTAATCAGTTTTATAATTGATCTTAGTTATTATCTCGTAAGTTTTTTTAATAACCTATTAATTTCTTGAAGTAATTTATAATAAAACGAAAAAGAAAGTCAAAATTGGAAGTTTTACTATATTCATGAGCGTTATAATTTCAATTTAGCGCTAAAAACCACTAACCAGGTACACTTTCCACTAACAAAATAAATTTGTTTTTCAAGTCTGGCCAATTTTTGCCTTCTCGCGAATAACAGTCTGGCAGCTTTCCGCTAGTTACGAATAATACAAATAAGCTATGGAAACGTTAACCCGGCTATGCTTTTCAGCTCGCAAAAAAGGCCTTTAATTTACGGATGGAAACCGTTGTCAAAATTAGCCTATTAGTTTTGATTGTTTCTTTTCACGGTTGAACGTGGCAACACCGATGAAAATATGGTATTGTACTAAAAATTTGTAATTTTCTTACAACCAAAAAAAGGATCTCTGAAAATTGCGGTTTCAGGTATGGATAGACCTAAGATAGGTCCAGGGGGCAAGAAATGTTTTTCGTTTGATGTCCTTGGTACTTCAAGGGATTATAGTTTGACAGCTCTAATCCCGCTCTAATTAACCCTAGAAGAGATGAGCACTCAATTTACATTGTTCTTTCCCATTTTGCCGTTTCTTATTCATTTCTTCACCACTTCAATAATTACAAAATTATAAATTTTTATAGATCGGCGTTAAAACTGGATTAAATTTAATTTTTAGTTAACAAATTTGTATTTCAATGTTTTTTTAAAAAAAAAAAGAAAAAAAAAAGAAAGATTCGGTTGCAAGAATTAGCAACGAAAATTATAGAACAATGATGATGGTGAGGAAAAGGAGGACCGTGCCATCTTAGAAGCCTGCTGAAAATTAAGATAAATTGATATAAAATCTGAACCTCATGAACCATCATGAAATTCCTAAATAAATTTTCAAATTAAAATAAACAAAATTTAAGTGTCACCACCTAAAATATTCAAACGTTTTTACTTAAAAAAGCCTTTACGTCTGAACGTAAATCTTTATGTTCGGAATGCAACCTGCTATTTCTGAGAAGGAATACATTAAATTCTTAAACTAAAGACAAACTTTAACAAAGAAGCAAATTGGAAAAAATTGCCAATAAAAGAAGGCTTAAGGATGCTAATCGCAAACACGCCTACACGAAGCACATTATCGATTTCTTGTTGGTTTGAGTTATCTGATTTTTGTTGTTTAGTTTTTGTTTTCCCTCAACCAGGGAACAAAGTTTTTTTTCAATCAGACTAGACAGTTCTCAGTTCTGGTGAAACGTGTTGACGAAAGAGCTGAAATTAGATTTCATGGGGTCTGTTCGAATAGATGCAGTTGAATTACTCACATAGAAAAGATTAGCCATTTTTCTTGTCTTTTTTAATTAAACAAGTCAATTAGGAGAGTACCAAAAATATTTATTTCCGTTGTGTATCATATCATTTCAGCTAAAGGATGCAATTGCTTTTTTTTACGTATGTTGTGTGTAGAAAAAAATACCCGACGTGATTCTTCACATTGCTCAACCCCTATTATTTTCAGGAGTAGAATTAAAGAAAAAAACTAAACATTTTAGTCGCAACCAAAGTTTTGGAGTCAGCCAAGGATCATATATTGCGAGACTCCCACTTTGAAAAAAATCCCCGCTAAGTCCTGGTAGATTTAGCCTTCATGGGGGCAAAACGTAAATAATTGGATGAATGGGTAGGATTCGGCTAAGTGTGACAGGATTTACGCTTTCCCATGGGCAAGATATCCTTAATTAGGCAGGGGGGAAATGTTTATAATTGGCTAAATGAATAGGATTGGCTAAATACGAGAGGATTTAAGCGTCCTGTGTCTAAAACATTCATAATTGTATAAATGGGTTTAATTTGCCTAGATCCGGGAGGCTCTAGCCTTCCTGTGGGAAAAACGTTCATAATTGGATAAATGGGTAGGATTTGACTAAAGTTCGAAAGGATTTAGGCTTCCCGTGGGCAAAATGTCCATAATTGGCTAAATGGGTAGGACTTTGCTAAAAGTCGAGAGGATTTAGGCTTCCTGTAGGTAAAATGTTCTTAATTAGCTAAATTCGCAGTTGAATAAATGGGTAGGATTTGGCTAAACCTGAGTGGATTAACGCTTTTCATGGGCAAAATGCTCATAATTAGCTAAGTGGGTAGAATTTGGTTTAAACCGAGAAGATTTAAGCATCCTGTGGGTGAGACATTCATAATTGGATAAATGGATTGCATTTGGCTAAATCCAAGGGGATTTAGCTTTCCTGTAGGAAAAACCTTCATAATCGACTAAATTGGTAGGATTGGTTTAATCTGTGAGTATTTAGGCTTCCTGTGGGCGAAACATTCATGTAATTAGATAAATGGGTATGATTTGGGCTAAATCCGAGAGGCTTTATGTTCCCCAGGGACAAAATGCTGAGAATCAGCTAAACGGG
The DNA here is from genome assembly GCF_049724085.1 of Artemia sp. Qi Xiang Cuo. Taxonomy (NCBI): domain Eukaryota; kingdom Metazoa; phylum Arthropoda; class Branchiopoda; order Anostraca; family Artemiidae; genus Artemia; species Artemia sp. Qi Xiang Cuo. The sequence continues at coordinate 52,184,423 of NC_142799.1, read as the reverse complement.
CAGGATTGCGCTAAATCCAGAGGTTTGAGCTTCCCGTGGGCAAAATCTTCATAATTTGCTTAACGGGTTGGGGCTATGACTAATAGTAAATGAGCAAAAAATGTACATGATTGTGTACATTAGCCCTCGGATTGTTCTATCTTCTAAGGCCTATTTATAAGATATATTCTGTACATAAAGAAAAGACAAATGAAATATTCTTAAAATAATGTTATTTTGTGTCTATTATATCTTACGGTTTTTGGAACCAGCAAATCAAAGTTATTGTCAACACAGCTATTAAATTCTTATTTAATAGTCTTGAAATGACAATTAAAAGTGGTCATAATTTTGTTTTCTTTGCCCAGCATTTCTTAGGTCAATATGGTATTTTGCCAAGGAGGATAAATAGTTCCTGCTCAAATGAATTTTGGCATGGAGTAAGTTAAGAAATGCGTGCAAGTATAAAAGCAAGCCAAGTTGTGATATATCCGCAGCCCTGTTATTTGTAATTTTCTTTTTGTGTGTTTTTTTCCCTTTTTTGAGGTTTAATGTGTATTATATACATGAAAAGCCTCAAGGGGGAGATTATCAAAATTCATAGATTTTAGACCCTTATTTATTTTTTATTGAGACTCCATGACCTATCTGCCCAATTGACCAGTGGAGTTATTTGTAATAAGCTTTTATAATTTTTCCCCTTTTTTAGTATTTTTTTTGTTTGTATAGCGTACATGGGAAGCCTCTAGACTAAGATTATAAAAAATCATAGATTTGAGACCCATAATCCTGTTTTATATGTTTCTTCGTCATATCTGCCCCCCTGACTAGTGGAAGGTAGATTATATCCTATCTGTAAGGATCGTTTAACCCCCACCCCACGAAAATTGATAATAATCAGTGTATATGGGTCTGACATGCTCATCTTTTACACCATTCTATGGAATTCTATGAATCTTGTGTACAATTCAAATTTAATTCATTGCCGAAAATAATCCATAACATTAAAAACTTTGTACTTGAATCAGGACACAACCTGTGTAGCTCTTCCAGATGCTAGGAGGTGGCAGGTAGAGGTGGTATTCCATTGGGTGCGGTCGAGGGTCACAGGGGCAATGATTTCTAGTCGAGATGGGTTTCATCGGTAACCGTGTCGTCTGAACCCACGAATAGGTTCGTGGTAGATTTGACGTTATTATCCAGGATTTTGACTGGCCTCCGCGTTTTTTTCAGCTCAGGAGTGGTTTGCAACAATGTGTCCTTAAAGCTAATGAGTTATCAGGTCTGCGACAAGCATAACCAGTTCAAGAGCGACGGTGGTGGCGTTTGATAGTTTCCAAGTCGAAGTTTTGTCTGTAACGTTCAAACTAAGGCGAGAATTCCCTGTTGATTTGGGAGCAGGCATGTTTTTGTAGCATGTCTGGATTAGGCGAAGGATCTTTGGCGTTAATCAAGTCCTCGCGATTGTCTGTTATTACCATACTATTCACGGGAATAAGTTTAATTGACTCAATATCTCAGACAACACTCTTTCGCATGTTAGCCGGCATCTCTTCAAGGCTAGGTTGATGGAGCCGTTGCTTTTCGCTGAGAGCCTATTGACAGAGGTATCACATATGACTCATCCCAAAGATTTGCACCATCTCTTAGGCTTCGGAAAGTCATATTTTCAGCCCGCCCTAGTCTCAAAAGAGCTAAGGAACTAACGTTCAAAACGAGAAGACAATACCCCGTAAAACATAATTAAGAAGTAACATAATTCACACAAGATAAATACATATTCATACGCTCAAAATGAATAAATATAAAAAAGAATTAGAGATGGTAAGACAGAATCAAAGGTAATACATGCCTTAAAAGAAATAAATAAGATAAATAAACATTTCAGCGAGATTAAATAATTCAAGGTTAAGGGAAATAAAACTCTTATAGGTTTTCATTTCATTTGTTGAAAAAAATCATAGACTATCATTTTCGAATTGACAGCCCCCCCCCCCCAGTAGGTAATTTAGCTGTTCTCAACAAAAAATAGTATCTACGCAAAAATTTATTTTTAGTGGACATTTCCTAATGGTAACACACCGAATTCAGTGGTGTTGCTAAAATTTTGTATCTTTTACACTTTTTGAGGTACAACATAGTATCTGCAGAAGATAAAAAACAGATTTCATCAGTTTTCCGTGGCTAAAACCTAGTACAGACGTACTAGAATGACAAAGCCTAGTATCCACGTCCAGCATAAAATGGGTTGCAAAGATGGGAAGAAAGTGGACTTTGTAAAGCTTATTCATGAAATTCTCTATCTTCCTCCATTTCTCTATTTCCAAAAATAAAAAAATCACTGTTTTGCCATTTTCTCAAAATTTTGAAAAAATATTTTGAAACACTGGATTTTGGAAGAGGATAGCCGACTTCGTATAGAATTGCAGAATAATAGTGAATGATGTGCTGGTGCCTAGATAATTTGTTTTTATTTTTTAAATAGTTCGATCTCCTGAAGGATCATGGGTAATCCGACCGTGGATAATTGAATGTATTCATCATAACAGGAAAAACATACAGTATAATATAACAAAGACAACTGCTCAAGATGTCTTACAAAAGACATCTTCTTTGGCCGATTGTGTCTCATTGAAGATTAGATTAGCTTACAGCGACTCTCTTCATGTCTTGCTTTTGTATTGGCTTCTCTCGTATTTTTGCATCTAAAGGAAAATTTTGCTAATTTTAGCTTCGCTATTGAGCTTCTAACGTTTCAGCTGTTGCTCAATTTTCATTTAAAATTTACTAGATTTGATTTTTATTTTTTGGTTTTTTTTTCTTTCTTTCTTCTTCTTGTTTTTTCCTTTTTTTTTTTTTTTTTTTTTGAATGACAAAGACTTACTTTCGTTACTTCAGCCTTCGTAGACGGTCTAGGAAAGAAAAGTATTTGAAGCAAGTTTCTGATTTGGGTCAGTCTTATCTTCTACTTTTTTTTACTTATTTCTGTCAATAAAATTAGAATCACTATTAAGTTCTTATATGACCAAATAATGTCACTTTGATTAAATCAAAACTTTGATTAAGTTAATAATGAATGTAGTTTTTATGTTATATCCTTATTTTTGTTATAATATTTAAGTTGCTTGATGATTTGCATGTTTTATTATTATGCAAGTAATATTATTATTGGTTGTACTGTTTTTGTTATTATACAAAAGGAATATATGACCTTAAGCAATAATAACAAGCAATATAACCAATCCCGCTTAAGAAAACCTTAAACGAACCTCTATACATAAGATTTTCGCTTTCCCCCCAAATGTTTGAAAGAAAGTCATTGCTATTAGTCTAAGAACCAATTTTTCATCTTATAAATGTGGAAACGCGTAATCCGGTATTTTGTCTAATAATAAATAAAACTACCTATTAATATAATTAACTATCATAAAACCATTTCAGTCGTTCATGTAATTTCCCAGTTCGTGTAATTTCCTTCTTCAGTTTGGAGAGGTTTCCCAGGACACCTATGCAGAGGTAACTTAAACTTAAGTTAGTTAACTCTGGAAATGACAGACACTGAAAACATGGTTTTGCTAGGACTTTTATACAAAAAAAAAACAAGTGTATTTACGTTTTTAAGAAAAAAATGGCGCGCAAATGTAAATGTTAGTTTTCTTTTCGTTTTGCATTTTAAAGTCATTGAAGACTTTAAAATAATTAATTAAAAAAAACTTACCGAAAAATAAGTTTTTCAAAGAAAAGTAAAAACCATTTTAAACTTAAGCTCAGCAGATACAAATACCTGTTAAAATACAAACAGAACACGACCAGAAATCAGAGGCAGCACAATTATGCTGCCTAAATTAATAACGGTGTTGGCACAATGTATTATTTATTTTTTTGTTTTTTGTTTTTGTTTTTTGTTTTCCATACCAGGGCACTTCGTTTCGAAGCAATTGTCGTAAAATTTTCGAAAAGGGCTTATTCAACTGAAAATTGGAGTGGCTAGTGCCATTTTTCATAGTCGAAAGTGATTGGAGAGCAACTACCCCCCCTCCCCACGCACATGATTCCCCCAAACACATCCAATCAAAATTTTGAGATAGCCATTCAAAATTTTGAGATAGCCATTTTGTTCAGCGTAGTTGATTTCCAAATAGAAAATTTTTTTTTGAGGAGTACACTCCCCCACAACCCTCAGGGTAAGGGTTTTAAGTTTTGACCTGGGGGCATATAAGAATGATGTTGGCACGATGTATTATTTATTATTATTTTTCTTTCAAGCAGGGCACTTCGTATAGAAGAAGTTGTTGTAGAAACTTCGAAAAGGGCTCATTCAATTGGAAATTGGAGTGGCTTGTGCCCTTTTTAATAGTCGAAAGTGACTGGAAGGCAACTAACACCCCTTCCACGCCCACTATTATCCGAAACACATCCAATCAAAATTTTGAGATAGCTTTTATGTTCAGCGTAGTTGACTTCCACATAGAAATTTTGTTTTTGAGGAGGACACTCCCCCAGAGCATTCAGTGCAAGTGTTGTAAGTTATGCCCTGGGGGCATATAAGGTTTTTATAGAAGGCGTTGTCGTAAAAACTTCAAAAAAGGCTCCTTTGATTGGAAATTGAAGTGGCTTGTGCCTTTTTAATAATCAAAGGTAATTGGAGGACAACTAACACCCCTTCCACGTCCACCATTTCCCCAAACACATCTAACCAAAATTTTGAAATAGCCATTTTGGAAATTATACATTTGATCAAAACACTCCCCCCCACGGTCTTTAGTGCAAGGGTTATAAGTTGTGCCCTGGGGGTATATAAGTCTTTATTGAAATCTTTGTCGTAGAAACTTGACAAGGGGCTGATTCGATTGGAAATTCAAAGGTCTAGTGTACTTTTTAATAGTAGAAAGTGATTGGAGGGCAACCAACTCCCCTCTCACGTCCACCTTTTCCCCAAACACATCCAATTAAAATTTTGAGATAGCCATTTTGTTCTACGTAGTTTAAAGTTTTGGAAATTAGGTCTTTAAGGATGACAACCCCTACCCCCCCCCCCCGCATCCCTCTGAGCAAGGGTTGTAGTGTTATGCCCTGGGGGCATATAAGGTTTTTATAAAAGGGATGTTGTAGAAACTATAAAAAGGTCTAATTCAATTCGAAATTAAGAGGGCTAGTGTCCTTTTTAATATTTGAAAGGGACTGGTGGCTAAATAACCCCCCTCTCACACCCACCATTACCCTAACCTTATCCAATCAAAATTTTCAGATGTTCATTTTGTTCTGGAAATTAGGTCTTTGAGGATGACTAATCCCCCCCAGCCCTCAGGGCAGGGGTTGCAAGTTATACCCTGAGGGCATATAAGATTTTTATTGATAGCGTTGTCGTAGATTTTTCAAAAGGGCTCATTTGATTGGATATTGATAGGGCTAGTGCCTTTTTTAATGGTTGAAAGTGTTTGGAGAGCTCCTCTCACGCCCACCATTTTCCCAAACACATCCAGTCAAAATTTTGAGATAGCCATTTTGTTTAACGAAGTTGAAAGTTCTGGAAATTAGGTCTTTGAGGATGACAACCCTGCTCACAACCCTTACGGTAAGGGTTTTAATTTATGCCATGGGGGCATATCAGGTGTTTATAGACAGTGGTGTCGTAGAAACTCAAAAAGGGCTCATTCGATTGGAAATCGAAAGGCCTAGTGCCCTTTTAGTCGAAATTGATTGGAAGGCTTGACATTTTTATAGTATGATCGATGTGGGTACATTATATATATATATATATATATATATATATATATATATATATATATATATATATATATATATATATATATATATATATATATATTATATATTTGACCAGGGCACTTCGTAACGAAGGAGTTGTCGTAGGAACTTTGAAAAGGGCTCATTCGGTTGAAAATAGAAAGGGCTGATGCCCTTTTTAACAGTCGAAAGCAATTGGAGGGCAACTAATCCCCCTCCTACGCCCATTCTCCCATTTGCCCATTATGTTTAAAAACTAAATGTTGCCTTAAGATTAAATCAAAAAGCACTATGTTAAAGCTAATTCCCAATAAGGTATCTCAGCAGTATCCCAAGAACGACTGAGGGTATTATGTTCAAACTTTCGAGCTTAGTTCTGCTCTTCAAATTTAACCAAATCAAAATAGCGTAAGTGTATGGAAGCTATCAAAGAAAGTAAACAGATTTTTTTGCGAATGGTATCAAGTTTTCCATTTCAGGTCAACTAGAGGGGTTATGAAACTAAATTAAACAGTACTATTTGTGTCCAGATTTTTAAAAGGGTGCTTGTTGTTAAAAATTGCTAAAAATTTTTCTCCAGCATACACATAGCAGGCCAAACTATAAAGTCTTAAAAAAACGAAAAGATTTAAAGATTATTTTCTTTTTCCCTGAAAAGACTATGTCAATATAAAACGAACAGAAATTAATTAAAAAACACAGAAATTACAGTACAGGAGTTACAATAAATAACCGAGTCAAACTCAAAACGAGCAGAAATTAACATGATTGGGGCTCCAAACCCCTGTGCCTTCCCAAGGCCAGAACATAATTTGCACTTTACTGAAAAGATACTAATGAATATGCATTGTCAGTTTAATAATATACTGATATTTAGTAATCAAAATGCTAATATTATTTGACTTATTAAAGGTATAAAAGTAAAAATATTTAAATTTTTTTCAGTAAAGTGCAAATTATGTTCTGGCCTTGGGAAGGCACAGGGGTTTTGAGCCCAACTCATGTTAATTTCAGCTCGTTTTGAGTTTGACTCGGTTATTTATTGTAATTTCTGTTCGTTTTGGGTTTCGTTTTTGCTCATTTTTGGCTTAATGGAGTTCTTTACTTTTCTTTGAAAAACCTTTTTTTTGGTAAAAGTTTTTGTAATTAATTACTATTAAAGAATAAATGAAACCCAAAAAGAACCGAAATTAAATAAACCAAAATAGCAAAAAAAATACAACAAGTAATAGTATAAATGAATAAATAGAAATTAGAGAGATTAATTCTTGTATTGAATATGAAAGTCAAGCTTAAAACGAAACTAATACTTGGTTACTAAAGCATAAACGAAACTTAAGACTAACAGAAATTCAATAAAATATCAATGTATACAAGCATACAATATATACTGGCATAAATCAATAAATAAATCTTAAAACGAGCTAAACTTAAATTGAATATGCAAATCAAGCTTGAAACGAACAAAACTCATTACAAACAAGAGTTTAGGTATCGCCTCCTCTCACTGTAAAAGTCTAAACCTACTGCGTCATTGGAGCTTTACTGAAAACCAATTTTATTACAAATATTTTCTTTTGTACTTAATATTGAAAACACATTAAAATTATTGTAAAATTTTGAACTGATGAGATTTCAGCAATTAATATCATTATGCATCAAATTTTCAATTTAATTTATTAGTTCTTTCTAAAGTTTTTCAAGACGCATATAGTTTCACTACAAACAAGAGTTTGGATACTGCCCCCTTCCTTAACTTTAAATAAAAACCAGAAGCCTACTGCGTCATTGGCGTTTAACTGAAAACGAAATGTATTTTAAATATTTTCTTTTCCAGTTCTTACAGCATTGAAAATAAAAATAAAATTACAGTGAAATAAATTCTTGTACTGATGGATCTTTCAACAATTAATATCATTATACATCAAATATTCAATTTGATGTTGTTTATACTTTCCAAGACTGTTCAAGACGCATATAGTTTTCAGTAAAGCGCCAATGACGCAGTAGGTTTTGGACTTTTACAGTGAGAGAAGGAGGCGATACACAAAATCTTGTTTGTAGTGATTTTTGTTCGTTTCAAGCTTGATTTGCATATTCAATTTAAGTTTCACTCGTTTTAATATTAGTTTATTAATTTACGTTAATATCTGTTGTATGTTTGATTGCATTGATTGTTTATTTAATTTCTGTTCGTTTTAACTTTTATTTATACTTCAATAGCAAAATATTGTTTTTCGTTTTAAGCTTGATTTTCATATTCAATCTAAGTATTATTCGCTTTAAGATCTAATTATTCATTTGTAATATTGCTTGTTTTATGTTTCTTCCTTTGATTGTTTATTTAATTTTTGTTCGTTTTGGGTTTCATTTATTCTTTAATAGTAATTTCTGGTCGTTTTGAGTTAGGATTTTAAAAGATATTTGTATCTTCTGAGCTTAAGTTTAAAATGGCCTTTACTTTCTTTGGAAAGCTTATTTTTCGGAAAGTATTTTTAAAATTAATTTTTGTTCGTTTTTGATTGCAAAAAGTTTCAAGTTTTAAAAATTGCTTATTCCGAAATCAAATTTTTTAAGAAAATCAAATGTTCATCAAAGTTTCTAAACTGGTATCGAAGTAACAATATCGAAGTGAAAAAATGGGTTTGTGTCAATCTCGGAGTTTTTATTATCTGATGTTTGAGCTATTTTTAACAAAATAGCTATCTCAAAATTTTTATCGGATGGGTTTGGGGAAAAAAGGCGTTGAGGGGTTATTTGCCCTTCGGTCTCTTTTGACTCTTTAAAACTGAACTAGAACTTACCATTTTCAATCAAATGAGCCCTCTCTGAAGTTTATACGAGCATCCCTTCTATAAGACCCATATATACCCCCAGAGTGTAACTTACAACGCCTGTCGCTGGGTCCTGAGGTGTTGTTTCAGCCCTGGAGTTTTAATATCTGATGTTTGAACTATTTTTAACAAAATAGTCCCCTCAAATTTTTATCGGATGGGTTTATCCATCTGATAAGCCCAAAGGCGTAGAGGGCAGGAGGTGCTAGTTGCCCTCTGGTCTTTTTTTACTATGACAGAATGAACTAGAACTTTTAATTTCCATTCAAATGAGCCCTCTCTGAAGTTTATACGAGAATCCCTTTCATAAGGACCATATACGGCCTCAGGACATAGCTTACAATGCCTTCTCCCGGGCCCTGGAGGGTTGTGTTGACACCGGAGTTTTTGTTATCTAACCTTTGAACTATTTTATAAAATGGCTAGCTCAAAATTTGTATCGGATGGGTTTCGGGGAAAAAGGGGTGTGTGTGTGGGGGGGGGGGGGTTAGTTAGGTGCCCTCGGATATCTTTTGATTCTTAAAAAGCGAGCTAGAACTTTCAATTTCCAATCAAATGAGCCCTCTCTGAAATCTATCGGAGTATCCCTTTCATAAGAACCCTATACGCCCCCTGGAAAACACTTACAAAGCCTACCCCCCGGGCCCTGGGGGGGGGGGTTGTGTTGACACCTGAGTTTTTTTATCTAATTTTTGAACAATTTTCAAATAACTGGCTATCTAAGAATTTGTAGCGGATGGGTTTGGGGGAAAAAGGCGGGGGGGGGGGGCTAGCTGCCCTTAAATCTTTTGACTCTTAAAAAGTGAACTAGAACTTTCAATTTCCAATCAAATCAGCCCTATATGAAGTTTATACAAGCATCCCTTTCATAAGAACCATACATGCCTGTAGGGCATAAATTAGAGCGCCTTCCCCGGGGCCCTGGGGGGTTTTATTGACACCGAAGTCTTTCTTACCCGACCTTTGAACTATTTAAAAAAAAAATATCTATCTCAAAATTTTCATCAGATGGGTTTGGAAGAGGAAGGCTTGCGGGGGGGGGGGGGGGGCTAGTTGCTCCCGGATCTCTTTTGACTATTAATAAGCGAGCTCGAACTTTCAATGTCCAGTCAAATGAGCCCTCTGAAGTTTATAGGTGCATCACTTCCATATGAACCATATATTCCCCAACGGCATAATTTAAAACGCTTTCCCTGCGACTCTGAGGGGGTGTGTCGACACCTGAGGTTTTGTTATCTGACTTTTGAACAATTTTTAACGGCTTTATCAAAATTTTTATCGGATTCATTTGGCTAAAAAGGGGCGTTGGGGGATGTTAGTTGCCCTTCAATCTCTTTTGACTCTCAAGGACTGAACTACAAATATCAATTTCCAATCAAATCAGCCCTCTGAAGTTTTTATGAGCATCCCTTCCAGAACAACTATATATTTCCCTAGGGCATAACTTACAACGCCTGCCCTCGGGCCCTGAGGGGCTGTGTCCGCCCTGAAATTTCGTTATATGGTCTTGAACTATTTTTAAAAAAAAGGCTATCTCAAGGTTCTTATGGGATGGGTTTGAGGAAAAAAGGGCATGGAGGGGGGAGGGGCTCGGTGCCCTCCAATCTCTTTTGACTGTTAAAAAGTGAACTGGTACTTTCAATTTCCAATCAAATGAGCTGTCTTTGAAGTTTACATGAACATCCCTTCCAAAAGAACCATATTTGCCCCCAGGGTGTAACTTACAACACCTGCCCCCGGGCTCTGGGGGGTTGTGTCAACACCAGAGTTTTTGGTATATGATCTTGAACTATTTTTAAAACAAAATAGCTCTCTCAAAATTTTTTTTGGATGCATTTGGGAAAAAAGGGCATGGGGGGGCTGTTTACCCTCCGATATCTTTTAACGCTTAAAAAGTGAACTAGAACTTTCAATTTCCAATCAAATGAGCCCTCTCTGAAGTTTATACGATCATTCCTTCCATAAGAACCTTATATACCCCCAGGGCATAAATAATAAACCGTATTCCAGATACTCTGAGAGGAGTTCTATGTTCGGGGGTATGATTTCCAGAACTTTCGCCAGCGTGGAAAAACATGGCTAACTCCCAATGTTTACTGTAAGTATGGGGAGACAAGGTGAGCGTGGAAGGGGTGCGAGTTGCCTTCCAATCATGTTTGGCCAATAGTAAGGGCAACAGCTATACAGATTTTAAATCGGATGATCCCCCTTTGAAATTTATACGAGCATTCCTTCCATAAGAACCTTATATGCCCCCAGGGCATAACTTATAACCCTTGCCCTGAAGACTCTGGGGGGATTGTCCTGCTCAGAGATATAATGTCCACAACATTCAACTACGTTGAACAAAAAAGCTATATCAAAATTTTGATTGGATGTGTTGGGGGGAAAGGGGGGCGTGAGAGGGGGGTTAGTTGCCCTCCAATCACTTTCGACTATTAAAAAGGGCAATAGTCCTTTGAATTTCCAATCGCATGAGTCATTTTTGAAGTTTCTACGACAAACCTTTATATAAAAACCTTATATGCCCCCAGGGTATAACTTAAAGCCCTTGCCCTGAGGGCTGTGGGGGGAGTGTCCTCCTCAAAAACATTCATTCTTTCTAGAAACCAGCTACGTAGAGCAAAATGGCTACCTCAAAATTCTGATTGGATGTGTTTGGGGAAATGATGGGCGTGGAAGGGGTGTTAGTTGCCTTCCAATCACTTTTGACCTTTAAAAAGGGTACTAGAACTCTCGATTTGCAATCGAATGAGCCCCTTTGAAGTTTATATGACGACCCCTTCCATATGAAGTGCCCCTGGAAAAAAAAAATTATAATAAAACATTGGAGTCGTATGGCTTTTATTATAGGCAACGCTATAGCGTTGCCTCTGACAATTATTTATTGGTGTTATCGTAACAGAGTTTTAATACATTAATTGAACCATTCCAGAAAAATGTATTGAATTGTAGATATTTTCAGAAGTAATATAGCTTTTTGTGTACAGCTATTTAAACTGAACTTCCGATTTCCTTTTAACCTTTGTTTGTTGTTACTTAATTTGTTTCTTCTGGTGAGTTCTCATGATGGCTTGAATGTTGTTACCTCAGCCTGTATTTATTCAGTTGATGCAAGTAGTTACACTTTTTACCTGGCTGTGCTCCAAGAAGAGAAGTATAGACAACACGTCTGCTGAAACCGGTTTTGCCGAATCTGTTTTTCCAAAAATCCGAGAAAAACGAGTTTAAAATTATGACATTTGTATCTCAGAATCGGCTATTGCTAGAGCGCTGATTTTTTTTTTGAAAACTAAGAAGAAAAATTTCATATATTGTTGTGCTTATTTTTATTCGTCTAAGGTGAACTGTTCCTGAAACAAAACGGAATGAATATCGGCTTTGGCAAAACCACCTGAAAATTCAGGAACATAGCTAAGATAGGGCAATCCGGATTTGACTCAGCGTGAATTAGAAAGGCAACTTTCGGCAAAACGTATTTCATCTGGTGGACAAATTCTAATATCGACAATTAACTTTACAATAAAATATAGCAAAAGATCAGCGGGAGGTCTCACATAGCAAGAAGCTCCTTGGAATTCAAGTCTTAACCTTCGGGGGCAGATGTTGCTTCGGGACAAACTGTGATTTCAGATGAAGTACTAGGTACCTCAGCTCTGTTACTAACTTCTAATAAGACTCAAATGGGTCACGGGGTCGTACAATTAAAAGTTTTTTTTGTCAAGTCTAGTAGCTAAGACTTCTTTGTGCTTCAAAGACCCTTCAATGACTCTATGAGCAGCGTCGACCTCCTGAATTGTGGAGTGGCCAGGCTTAGAATACTTCATTGATATACTCTGGACGTGCGAAAACTTCCTCAGGATGTCTTGCCTCATGTAGCTCATTATTCGATTACGATTTTGAAGCCCACATGAATCTGACAATGTAACCAACTTTCTAATGTCAGGATAGGTGGTAAACACCTGATCAAGGATAGCACAAAGACCACTGGAAATATCATTTCCACTTCTACCAGCAATACATTCTGACCACAAACGACACTATACTTTCTTCATTAGCTCTCATGTCTGTCAGTGAAAGGTAAGAATAGCAGTTTAATTAAAGCAAGTGATCTTCCTTTTGTAAAAAAAAAAAACGAAAAATCCCCCTTTGGCAAAGAAAAAACTTTTCCAGACAAAACACAATACGGAATAATCCGAAGCCCTGTCTTTATCTCTTTCTTCTTTGCTTTCTAGTTTTCCTTTCACATGTCTTGCATGAGAGGTTTTGGCCTCCTCAGATAATTCAGTACCATTTTTTTTCAGCGACTTTTTTTCTTCACAAACACCAGTTTTAAGAATCTCAAATGCAAGATTAAAATCAAAATCGAAAAATTTTCCATATACATGTTCCTTGAGAGGAACATGTATATGGCCCTTATATTGAGTGAAGGGCCAAGGAAATCTTTGTTGGTTTTGGCACGACAGTAATGAGATTCAGTGGCTGGGAAGCTTCAATGTTGGCCCCATAACTAAATATCTTGCTCACCAAGATAAGAAAGATTGCCTTTTTATTCTCCTAGGTCGCGTTTAGCAAATCAGCGACTTTCGACAAAACGGACCATGCGAATGCGATTCGGCGGAACCGCTTTAAACAATATGCGATTCAGTAAAGGAGAACTACAAAACTCAAGCATTTAGAGACGTCCTACAGCAATATCAGTTAGACCATTCTAAAGATTTATATATATATACATATATATATATATATATATATATATATATATATATATATATATATATATATATATATATATATATATATATATATATATATATATATATATATATATATATATATATATATATATATATATATATATATATATAAATAAACACAAGATAGCTTTTGTAACTCAGTCTTGAAAAAAACTGTTACTTCTGGCAAAACCGATTTCAGTGGTTAAATAACTACTAAAGCTATAATGTACCAGTATAACCACAAATGTTTATTAATTTTTTATTCAGTATCTGTTAAACAAGACGAGAAGGAAAAAGGAAAAATAAAATGAGTGACTTTTTATTGAAGTTGAATTTTTAATTGCAAAAAAAGTTACATATCACAAAAACTTTTTTATGCATGTAAAATAAGTCTAAGTTATTCTTCTGATTTCCAATGTTCTCGTGATCTCATTATCTGTTAAACAAGACGAGAAGGAAAAAGGGCAAATAGAATGAGTGACTTTTCATTGAAAATGAATTTTTAATTGCAAAAAAAAAAGAATTTAAAGATTCATGCCACAAAACGTTTTATAATTTAAATTATATTCTGATTTCCAATGTTCTCATTATGTAATCAATGTTGTTGCAGAGTCGTCAGCCTGTATTTCTTCAGTTAATCCAAGCAGCTTACACACTCTGTCAGTGTTCCTGGCTAAGTTCCAATAAGAGAAGTAACGTCGAAAATTGCCTTCGAGTCATGTATGATACGGGTAAACAAGTCAGTATATCTACTCCTCCAGATTTTGATCACCAACTAGCAATCGTGGTATCAAAAAATGTTGGGGGTTTCAAAACTGCTAAGTGGTTAAGGGATCCCCTTACAGCAAGAGAAGATAGCCCGGTAAGTAAACTAATAGATTGAAATCCCTATTTTCCTCTGTTAGGAACTTACAAGATTTATCTCAGTTTCAAACAGTTCGTGGTAACGAACTGTAAGTAAGGAGCGACCCGGCTCAATGGTAACCGAAACTCTAAAAAACGGGATTTTGATACCAATAGATACATCAAAAGAATCAGATTTTAATTCTGATTTCAAATATATGAGTTTTATCAAATTTAATCCTACCTATCAAACGTTACGCGCCTGAGAAAACACAGCCGATTTCTGAAAAAAGGAGGAAGGACCCCCAAAAAGTCTCGAAACGTTAATGTAAATCACACCATCGTATTCAGCGTATAAAAGAGCCCCACTGTACAGGTTTCAAGTTCCTGTCTGCAAAAATGTCGAATTTTGCATTTTTTGCCAGAAGAAAGATCACGGATGCGTGTTTATTTGTTTGTTTGTTTGTTTGTTGTTTTTTTTTCCCAGGGGTGATCGTATCGACCCAGTGGTCCTAGAATATCGTGGGAGGGCTCATTGGAACGGAAATTAAAAGTTCTAGTGCCCTTTATAAGTGACCAAAAAAAATGGAGGGCAACTAGGCCCCCTCCCACGCTCATTTTTTTCCCAAAGTCACCCGATCAAAATTTTGAGATAGCCATTTTGTTCAGCATGGTCGAAAATATGATAAAAATGTCTTTTAGGATGACTTGATCCCCCAAAGTCCCCAGGGGGAGGGCTGAAAGTTATGAACTTTACTCAATGATAACATATAGTATTGGTTATTGGGAAGTATACAGACTTTTTCAGAGGAGATTTTTTCTGGTCGGTGGGGGAAGGAGCGGGCCGGGGGCTATATGGAAGGATCTTTCCATGTAGGACGGGTACCTGGGGGAAGGGACAGTGCTAGGCAGGGGGTCCCGGATGTCCCAAAACTATTAAAGAAAAATATCAGGAATTAAATAAAAAAAAAACAAGTTTTTCAACTGGTCAACTGACTGTGATTAAGAGGTCATTTTAAAAGAACTGAAAAAAAATTAAAGATATATTTCAAAGAACAGGGTATTGACTAGGGGGCGAACCCCCTAATATACGTGTTAAAAATTTTATGAATATAGAAGTTCGTTACGTAAGTTAATTCTAAGTTACGTATATTTATTACTAATAAAAATGTTCGTAAATAAAATTAAACAAGTTTCGAGAAAGCCATTTAACCAAATATAATATGCAAATTTAGTTTTAATTATTCATGTACGGTGAGCCAAAATCAAAACCTGCATTAATTCAAAAACGTTCAAAAATTAAATAAAAAAAACAAGTTTTTTAACTGAAAGTAAGGAACGACGTTAAAACTTAAAACGAACATAAATTATTCCTTATATGAAAGGGGCTGTCCCCTACTAAACGCCTCGCTCGTTAATCTAAATGTTTAATTTCTAAAAAAAAAATTTTTTTAAACAATAAAAAAAAATTATATTAAATATAGATGCTTTGTTGATGGGCAAGCCCCCTGCATATAAAGAATAAATTATGTTAGTTTTAATTTTTAACGTCGTTCCTTACTTTCAGTTAAAAAAACTTGTTTTTTTTATTTAATTGCAGGAAGACTTGATTTTTAAATGTCAATGAGTCAAATGACCGAATTCCTGAACGGAATAGTGATATCTCATTTAGAGATTATCTAAAACTACTATTATTACAATATTATTATTATTATTATTTATTTCTAACCCACACTATACAGAGGTACAATACGTGGAGTATTACGAAGAAAAACACATAAAAATGCACCGCAAATCAATATAGAAATCAAAGAATACCAGTTACAGAGTATCACATAAAATTTAAAAGAAACTGAAACGACATAGAAATAACATAACCGGAGGGGAAAAATAAGAAGAGAAAAAACACAACTTGTAGAATCTAATAAGCAGTAACATACATAAATATGGACGCAAGCTGTCATTATTGTTATCATTATTTGATTTTTACTCACTCTTTACAATACTAAAAAATATGGAGTGACCAAAGAAAGAAAACCAAACAAACAAATTAAGGAAAAAAAACTTACGACTGAAAAAACTTGATAAGGTGATGGTGCGGAGAAAAACGTTTACAAGCGGTATTTGAAAGCTTTCTGTGTAGTGCTTCCAGTTTTACAGTAACATCAGGAATAAAAAAAAATTTTAATAGTTACCTGTTTTTAGGCCAAGGTGGAAGAAACAACAAAAATTTACAAAATCTAAAATAATTAATGATTGGATTAATAATATGTATCCTAATTGAATAGGGTGGGTGGTCTGACTAATTTCTGTTGCCATAACCTTGCGTTTTTATGAATTGGATGACTGTTTTTTTTTCTCTCTTTCCATTGTGTGTTTGTTTGTTTTGATTGTTTTCGTGTTCTCTTTTGTTTGATTTTCATCTTTTTTCAAGTATATGCTTGTTACTCCACGCAGTACACTATTGTATAGCGGTGGGTGAAAAAAATAAGTAGTAATAAAAATAACAACAATTAAAATAGATGGACTTAATCTATTAGTAAAAATACTAATAACTCATTCTTTCTATGATTCTTTCTAAGCAATAAGAGAGAACTAAATTTGTCGACAAAGCCCCATGATTATCGCAGCATCGAATAATTTACACAATTGAAGCTAATATCAATTTATCGCTACGATAGAAATAGATGTCAGGTACGATAATTTGGTGTGTGTACTCCGTTTTTATTTATAGTTCCATGCTATAAGAGTGTACCATAATTTAAAGTCTAATAATCTAAGTAATGCTGATGGATGGCAAATTCAGCTTCGGTTGCTCATTGAAACGAAACTTTCCGTGCTTGATGTCTATAGCATACGCACAACATGCGCATTTGTATTTATTGACACGCACAATAAAATTTCAGGTAGGAAGGATTTTGTCACTGTTTTTACTTCGGAAATCTTACAAAGGAATCTTTTTTTCTTTTTTCTTTTTAGAAAAAAAAGGCTCTAAAACTTTGCTAATTGAAACGAAACTTTTTATGCTTGATGTGTGTAGGTGTAGCACACGCAGAACATACGCATTTGCATGAGACCCGCGCAATAAAGTTTTAGGCAGGAAGGATTTTGAAAAAATCCTTGAATGGTTTTGTCATTGTTTTTACCTTGAAAATCTTTCAAGAAATCTTTTTGTTTCCTTTTTAGAACAAAAAGACTCTAAAACCTTTTAGGTTTTCCTTACAGCCTTACAGGATATCTAGAAAAAATTTGAATCGAAAATAATGGCCAAGTCCTATGCGTGTAAACTGAACTCAAGTAAAGAAAAATTCGAAATTGCAGAAGCTTTTTATCCATCGCCTCAACAAAACTGGATATTAATCATAAAATTGTCACTAACGTAGAGTAGTTTTCTCCTGCAAAAAAGAAACGTTGGTGGACAAAATTGTTGATGGGCTTAGAGCACAAGATTTAACAAAGATTCGAATCGTTGAAGTAAAACTCGTATATTTATTTATTTAAGAAATAAATGTGGACTTTTTGCTTAGTAAATATAGATCACTTGGCGGTTGGTTTGCTATCAAGAGGGGGAGGATACAGCCCTTAATCTGCTTTATTAAATACTCATTTTCGAACTCAATAATTATTTGACATATCTAAATCTGATGTCTGATTAGGATAAGTTACTTTACTACTTCTACAACTGTTGAAAATTCCCAAGTGATTATAATCAGTGGTTTTGCCGCCAGTTGGTTTTGCATTCCAATATTGGCTCATTTAGTAAAATACTAGTAAAACAGTTGTTATTTTTTTTAAGTGTTGATTATAATAGATAGCGGTGGATGTAAAGCATGCACCACTGTCTTAACCTCAGGCGACCGCTTTGTAGGGATTTTGCATCTTGTCCGAGGCGGATTCATGCAGCGATTTTAAATGTATTTGATTGGAGGGCCTGAATGAGCCCGATCTTGCACCCCACCCTCCAATCACCAATTTTCTAGTTTTTCTGTTCTAAAATTGAAAACGTGTAATTATTTTTAACCTTTATAATCTGAGGCACAAAAGGTTTCTATGGTCCCTCCAGGACCTCTCTCTAGATTCTTAACAAAAACCTAGGCATGTGTACCTGTGCTTGAAGCGGAATCATCCAAAAAATTTCACTATGACTTATCAAAGGCACAAAGAAGGCCCGTGGCCCCTCCTAAACCACAGACCAGGGGTCAATTTTATTATTCAGGCGTTTATACCCTGTTGCAAAAAATGACTTGTAAGTCAGAATCGTTAAGTATGCTCATCTTCAGTGACAAAGTGTCACACAGGTGCTAACTGATGCATATCTTATTCATTTTCAACACTTTATAGGCTAAAACAATAAAGATTGATACATTATATGTTACAACTTGGACAAAATTTAGTTGTCACTGGTGTACTAAAAAAAATATGAAACAATCACTTCATCAGATTGGTTTCTGAACAAGACGTATTTAGCCAGAATATGCACAGTTGTAAAAATGCTTTATACGGATTAAAAAAAAAATACAGGTTTTATGCAAATTGTAAAAATTTTCTATAACAAAAAAAGATTTTCTTCAGGAGCGAAGGGTGACAGACAGGTGCTAATTGGTGCATCTTTTGTGCGTTTCCAATATATTATACGTTAAGACAATTTTACTTCATGTTAGTGGCTAAAAACGATATTGATGGGGATAAGGTGCTAACTGCAGGTGAGGTGTTAAGTTGTCACTTGTTGTACCATTTGTTTTTTGTTTTTATTCTAGACAGTAAAACAAGAGCGGACAATTATTGGCAGTATTACAAGCATTGTTGATGAATTACAAATTCGACTTAAGCCGCTTATTGAAGCAGAATTTTCAGTCCTTGTTGATATATTTTACCGCCCAGAAGCTTTGTTCATCGCAGGAACGTCTGCTAAAGTTAAATGCGAAAAAATTGGCTTTATTAAGAAGTGAGTTACATTATTATCGTTACTATCGTTTTCTTCTTCTTCTTGATGTAGCAGCAGGACCATGCGTCGTCCGTAGGGGCGTTCCGAGGGTCAGTTTATTGGGGGGGGGGGGGCTTTCTTGCTACCTGATTTATGAATTTTCTACAGAAATCAAGAATTTTGCTAAATTTCGGCCGATTTTGCAAAATTTCGGCCGAAATTTTCGGCGAAAATTTTACACAATGCCAAAAAAGTTGGGGGGGATTGGTGGCGTGTCCCTCCCCGACCCCCCTTGGGCCGTCCCTGGTTGTCCGCTTCAC
The DNA here is from genome assembly GCF_049724085.1 of Artemia sp. Qi Xiang Cuo. Taxonomy (NCBI): domain Eukaryota; kingdom Metazoa; phylum Arthropoda; class Branchiopoda; order Anostraca; family Artemiidae; genus Artemia; species Artemia sp. Qi Xiang Cuo. Next base: position 52,165,039 of record NC_142799.1, on the reverse strand, counting down.
CTACCATTCGGAATTCATATATTACTTGGGAATAAAACCTTTTTCTTTCATGTAGTGAAAATCAATCTTTGAATTTTAGGTTTATGCTCTAGGTAAAAGTGTAATCTGTTCGATGGATAAAGCTGAATCTCAGCTTTCGAATGGTTACAGTTTTATCATCCTGCTTTGGAAAATTCTAACCATATGACTTACTGCAGAACAATGAAATAGCAAAACCTTATACAGGAACTTAAACGTTAAGTATCGGAATCTTAAGGATCCTCTAGTAACATTAAGGATCTGCTGGACTCTATTTTTAGTATGAACCTAGTCACTCTTTAATTTGTAATTTGTAAATCTTTAGCTAAAAAAAGTGCTTTTTATTAAACCAAATCTTACGTCTTGCCTTCTTTTTGTTTTGTAATTGGCTTGCCTTATTTATTTTAGTTGAAGGTAAAAGAAAGAAGAGGAAATAAAAATGCAATTTTTGAAAGTGTTCCTATATATTTTAAACGTTAGAATATGCAACTTCTTTCAAATTAGAAGCTATAAAAACGCTTAAGTTGTATTCCAATGTGGCTTGATTGATTGCTTTATATTTTGGTTAAATTTAAATTCAGCTGTGGCTTATCTCCTAACTGTTTTCAGAAATGAATGTTATGAATACATAATATTAAGCTACTTCTTGATACAACATACGCCCCCGCCCTCTACTCACAGTATTTGCCCCTCCCCCCGTTCTCTTAAAGGTTTGTCTCGTTTCCACTAAAGTCATATTCAAAATCGTATTGATTCTATATATTGTTGTTTACTGAGCTTATTTATACAGGTTGATTGCCCATACAAAGAAGATTTTCGAAACTCAGGAAGAAAAACTTTGCCTCAGGGTCTTGATTTCCCTTAGAGAAATGATGGAGTTGAAATCGAAATTTAGAAAAGAGGTCAGTTTCATTCCCTATTAAAGTTTTAATGTCCTTCAGTCAGGAATTTACGCAGGGGAAACTGCCAAAATGGAAAAATAATGTTTTTAATCCTTTTCTTTATTAAGCTGTTTTTAGTTCGGAAAGTGAATTCAAAGATCTTGATGAATGACCTGATCTATTGTCAAATCCAATAACTTGAGCCTGAGATTTCAAACCCCCATTAGTTTCCGATAATTAACCGTGATTAGGAAGTTTCTATTATTTCACGCTTTTTTATATTATTTGCGTAGAATGGGTAGGAAATATAAAATTAGGTGATATAGAATATTTTTACTCAGGCAGGAAGGATGGGTTGCATAGGCAGGGAGTAGGAGTGATGATGGAAGCTGGTAAGTCTTGCTTGGTTGGGAAGGTATTAATAGTAGAATGCTAGTTGCTAACTGAAATGTATTTTGTTACTGGTTCACGTTTTAGTATTTACGCCTTTTCTCTCTGTTTTTCCTGCCACTGTTAAATTTAATTTTTAATTTTTGATAAAATTTACTAGAATTGTAAAAAATAACTTGCACAAGTCCTATCACCCACAAAAATAAACAGAGTCACACTTTGGAAGGTGGGATTGAAAGTGGGGCTGAACCAGGAAAAGACCGTTTTAGGTATGAAATAAAAGTAAGTCACGTGTTATTAAATGCAATTCTCACACAGGTGATGCTTTTTTATTTCCTTCTTTTTCTCAGCTTGAACTAGACACATGGCTTTAATTTTTTCGAAAAAAAATATTAATAAGACATTTGAGACAATCAACCTTAAATGCAACTTAGAAAACATGACATTAGGTAATGCAAGAATGCTGCTTTAAAGAAGAATGACAATAGAAGAATGTTTGAAAAAATTCTAGCTTTAAGTTGCCTAGGTTTTGTGGTGTGGTTAATCTTTTTTTTTTTTTTTTTTTTTTAAATAAATGATGACACGTTCCTTCAAGACGGTCTCAAAATACGCATTATTTGCTGAAAGACAACTTTATTCTGTAGTGTCTTGATATCGCATTCAGGTCAGTTGAATTTGGTTTGAAATCATATTAGTACATTTACAGCACACTCACAATCTAACTAATCAATCTACTAACACAATCTAACAAATGAAAGAGAAAAATTAAATCAATAATTTTTTTTGGCCTCTAGGAATAATCCTGTTGAGGACACACAAAATAAGAACAAAAGAGCAAAGCTTTCACAAGCTAACAACAAAGAGAAAAAAAATAATTTTCTTTGCCTCTAAGAGCAACCCTTTGGACCAAACATAAATTAAAAACCAATAAATAATAATAAATTTAATAAATTGATTAATAAAAATTTTAAAATAAAACAAATAATAAATTTAAATATAATAAAACAAGACACTCTATGCAGTCATGCTCCTTCCTGTGTGTGGGATTCATTCAGTCTCAATAAATAGATACCTCTAATCAAATTTACTTTAACGAAATATTAATTTATTCAGTAGGAGATGGGATCAGGATTTTTTGCACTCACTAATGGTATATATATATATATATATATATATATATATATATATATATATATATATATATATATATATATATATATATATATATATATATGTAGTATATATATACGAGGCATGTTTTTTAAGTAAGTACCGTTTTGCGATTCCGCTGCCACAGCGCTACGGTTGGTGTTCTGTGCATGTGCGTTGGTTATCTACATCTCTTGTCTATGCACTGACACCATTACAGTCTGATTCTTCATTGTATACATTGTTTACTGAGTTTTTAAGATGCCTCCGACAATCGTGATTCCCGCCGAATCTGAAGTACGGGCTGTTATTTGATTTCTTAGTGCTAAAGGCATAAAACTGATCCATATTTGTCATGAGATCTGTCAAGTTTATGGACAAAACATTATGAGTGATGGAATGGTAAGGAAATGGGTGAGGGCATTTAAGGATTGCCGCACAAATGTGCATGATCAAGAACGAATTGGACGTCTTTTAGTCTTTAATGAAGAGTCTCTTTAATGAAGATTTGGCGCAGAAAATGGAAGAAAATGTCAGAGAAAACAGACGCTTTACAATTTCATCAATATGTGACTGGTTTCACCAATATTCTCGTAGTGTCTTGTATTGCATTGTGTTGCATTGCGTCTTCAAGACGATAACGAAGTCAAAACAGTTGTGATACAGTAGTTAACAAGTCAGACGGCAGGATTTTATGAGGAGGTATACAAAAACCGGTGCCACGTTATGACAAGTGCCTCAATATTCACGGAAATTATGTAAAAAAGTAGATTAAGGTACAAGCTTTCATGTAAAAATAAAATTGTTGTGATATCTTCGCCCGTCTTTTTTTAATTCCCAAACGGTTCTTACTTAAAAAACATGCCTCGTATATAATATATATAATATATATATGTATATACATATATATATATATACATGTATATATATATATATATATATATATATATATATATACATGTATATATATATATATATATATATATATATATATATATATATATATATATATATATATATATATATATATATATATATGTAGTATATATATATAATATATATATATATGTATATACATGTATATATACATATATATATATATATCATGTATATATACATGATATATATATATATATATATATATATATATATATATATATATATATATATATATATATATATATATATATATATATATAATACAAAGGAGTTTCGTTAGATTTTTCCTAAAGTGAGCAGTGATAATCTCCGTCTCAAAGGCTCTGGTAGACAATTCTAAACCCAGACACATACGACATTAGCCAAGAAAACGGACCAAGTAGTCAGTGAAAAGGGCACAATCAACAGTTGCCTTTCTCCTGATAATTCTTGGCGCATTTCTGCCCGCGAAAACAGTTTCGAAAAGATGAAGGCAGAAAAGAATTTAAGAAACTTATAAACAAAAATCGAGCAAGACACCTAATAAAAGGTGTCAGGTAACAGTGACGAATCGACTTCTTGAATCAGATGTAATGTTTTCTTGTTCAGTTTTACTAAAAACAGCTCTATTCGTTTTAAAGGTTGACGTTCAACCCAACGAACAGCAAAGTATTTGTAATGACGTGAAATTGATGTAGTTTATGATTTTATAAACTACGAAGAAAAGAGCAAATTTCTTTAGCATCGCAGATAATCATAAGTGTAGGAGGCATGTGTCATGCCTTTACCCTGTCTTGGCCCCAGTCTTATTAAATGAAATAATAAACTCAAACGAAATCCCAAGCAATGGATTGGGTCAATAGATGGTAACACTCTTGGACCCTTGGGGAAATGCTCCTTTTTTAGGTACCTTATTTTTTATTTTCAATTAAAGTAAATGCTATGATGATGTGGCAAATGAGCTGTGGCACATCTTAAGCTACTTGCACGGAATTTTTCCACTGGAAGTTAGAAACTGGGCTTGAAGGAATGGAAGCTTGGTGGAACAGCTGCAGATAGTCTTTCTGACAGACTGTAAATTTCTACTTAAGCTCACGGAGTGTTGGCTCTGGTTCCAAGCTCTAAGCAAGGATGATACCCAGCTTCCAAAATACAGTGTCGTGTTCATTATTGTAGCCGAAGGTCCAAACTTTCTGTGAAACAGCAGAGATTAGACCCATACAACTTTCTCGTATTAATCTAAAGTCTGGATCTTAGGGGAAAACCCAATAACAATAAGAAGTGAAATGAATAGGCAAGCGAGTGACCAGTTTGACCAGATGATCTTCTTGCGTATTTCCAACTTATAATTCCTCAAAAAGCTCCCTAACCGAATTGCATATTTTGAAAAAAAGGTTCTTCAAAAATCATTGACCACTTCTGTCTTTAATGTATTTTTATCCGTCCTAAAGTGTCATTTTCCCTGCTTTAGTTCTGTTCTTTCTTTTTCCCCTTCTTTTCTCTCAAATATGTATAAGCTATGCTGTAGCTTATATGCTCCGGGTTGCTCCGGGTTGCAGCGGTAGCTAGCAACCTAGTAAGAGACGATCACGTCCAATGTTAAGAAATATAAAAACCCATAGCTCCTAAAAAAGGAGTCAGATCAAAACAAAAAGTACACCATTAGAACCGCCTTGTCCGAAACCCCTGTATAGGAAACTTTCTGTCCCTTGGCTTGAACAGCAAGGGAAATATATTGGCTTGAAAATCAAGAAAATTTACTTTAACCACGTTATTCTCCCCAAACGGGATATTTTTTTCTTTTTTTATTTTTTTTTTCTTTTGTATCAAGAGATAGCTTGGCACTGGAACATCGTAGAGGGTTGTTCAATAGCTCATTTTAAAGGAAATTAATTGGGTTAAAAATCTATAGTAACTAAAATAAATTATTTCTAAAAGAGAATAAATTTTTCCAATAAAAACTGTATTTTTGATGCAGTGACGTCATAATTACTATATAAGAAACGTCAAAACTGTAAATGGTCTCATTCATGAATACATAATTATAATAAAGATCGAACTCTTCCCTATACTAACTTGCATACGCAACTTCACTATAGTTAATATAGTTAAGATTACAGTATTTATATTATACATCATTATAAATTATAAAAGGTTCAAATATTCGAAGATTATAGAGTTAAAAATTTTCCCACACCGGGAATCGAACCCGAGCCTGTTTTATAGTAAAGAACGAACTCTTGCCCTTAGTTACCTATGTCTTGTCAAATTAGCTAATTAATTTCACCTGATTTTGTTTTAAAAATAATTCCCACACCGGGATTCGAACCCAAGCCAATTGGTTGAATGACCAATTCATAATGACCAGGCATAATGACCTTAGTCATTATGCCTGAAATATGGACTGGCTCTTCCTCTCTACTTTTTTGGTGTTATTATATTTTTCCTTAGGGAAGAAAGCTAAGAAGAACTGCAATAGAAAAGTATTTGGGATCAGATGTTGAGATAGTACCTACAGAGAAAATCACTGGCAAGTCCCAAGATGCCATCAACAGGCCAAAAGAAGCTACTAAACCATCACAAACAACGGATTCTAAGAAAATTGCTGGCCCAGGTGGTATGTACATATTATGCTTAAGTTCTATTTGTGTGATTTCATTAAACCGCTCTCTCCCCCTCTCTGTTTCCTCTCTCCCTCTCTCTCTCTCTCTTTCTTTCTTTCTCTCTCTCTCTCTCTCTCTCTCTCTCTCTCTCTCTCTCTCTAACTCTCTCACACTCACTCACTCACTCTCACACACACTCTCTCTCTCTTTCTCTCTCTCACTTTCTCTTTACCTCTCCCTCACTTCATCTCTTCCTCTAATAGTCTATCTCTCTCACAATCTCTCTCTCTCACTCTCACTTCCTATCTCTCACTCTCAGATAAAAAGAGGGAGGTAGTGAAGGAAAGAGAGGGTGAAGAGAAAGTGGGAGAAAAAGAGGAAGAGAGTTAGGGAATCAAATATTGGGCTCCCTTGAAATATGAAGAGCTTTTGCTTTATAGGAGCCTACGGCTTCAAATCCTCTCACGTATTGGATAAAAATGAGAATTTTAGTCCATATTATATTGAGTGATAAATTGGGCTTTCAGGATGTTGCATGAAAAATGGAACTTCTAGGCCAAGGGATACTGCAAAAAACATTCGACGTTCAGTCCACAGAGTACTGGATGAAGATGAGTCCCTCATGCTCTGCAATTCTGCCTGTAAAATTGGACATCCAGTTGAACTATAATGTTCCATTGAATTATTGGACATTCAGGCCATATGGAATGAACAATTGGGAATTCGGGCCATGGGATATTTAACTAAAAAAAGACGATTTTCCGCCCGTTGGATTGCAATTCAATTATTGGCTACCTAATTTTTTTAAAAGTAATTACGACAATTGTATGTTTCATTTTTAAGTAGTTTAAATTTCTGTTATACTTTTGTTCAAAAAAGGCCCAAAATAAAAATGAGCTTTAACGTTAAGAGTTATTCAAATAGCATTTTGAGTAGTTTCTCGACTTCTCTGTAAAGTGTCTTGAATTTTCTCTGCAGCCTCTCCACTTTTCTGTAAATATTATGCTTCAGAGCTAGGATTAGGCTGCTGTAATCGCTCCTTACTTTTGTTCGTAAAAGTTCTCTTCTTTTCGCTTAAAATGCCAAAAGAACAGCTTTCAGTCACCTTTTGAAGATGGCACAATAAGTTTGATTTACATCAACGACTAAACTCTTTGTACTAACATACTTCGTTACTAGCGTAATTTACTTCTTTTACTAACGCAACCAAAAGAGTCGTTAGAACCATTTTCAAGCTTATGGAATTTTTTGGCAAAACAAAATATTTGCAAACGGTAGTAAAGCTTAGTTTATTTTTCATTATTTCTTAGAATTGATCGTATCCACAGAGACGTGTACTTAGACCCTCCCCCCACCCTATTCATCCTGGACTTCATTTAGGATGTGCATTGAATCCTGAACGTTTTATTTACCCAGGAAAACAACTTTACAATATACTATAAAATATACTCACCAAGCACGTACGCAGGAATTTGTTTCGGGGGGGGGGGGCAAATCATTCAAACCCATTATTCTGTGAGAAAAGTCAGAAAATTATGGGAAAATGAAAGAAATCGTGAGATTTCGGGGGGGGGGAGGCCCGCCCCGGAGGCCCCCCCCCTGCGTACGTCCCTGATACTCACCATGTCCTCAGAAAAGATCAGGTCAAAAATCGTTGTCTAGCCGTGTGTGGAATGCTTGGAACGTACCACCGCCAGAAACATTAGCAAGTATTGCAGTTGCATTGAACACAGTATGTTACGTTGGTAAGTAGCACAGTCATGGTGTAATAAGGAAATCATGCAATATCCCTGAAAATTTGTCAATGGTCGTATAGGAATACGTTCTCTTACCAATGCTCTTCGAATTTGTCATTGACTGGGTAACAGAATGACGGTATGAATTGATGTATTTTCAGATTTTGCTATAGCAAACCTCGTCTACTTGGATTACGTTGCCATACCCACGGAATCAGCCAACAAAGTACAAAAGATGCTCACACAAGTCGCCAACCATGATATTATTCTCAAGATAGATAAAGCTAAAACAAAATATATTGTTTTACCAAATATATGGTAGCGACTCAGCTCCAGCTGGAGCTCCCAGGGTCTTCCTTGATTCGGAGAAGAAGTATTATCAAAGAAATAATGAACTTCAAGCGCCTGGGTTCCAGCGTTGCCAACGATTTGAAGTATATTCTACCGGTTTTACGACTAAAGTTGTATAACAAGAAAATAATTTTTACCATCTGAACAGCAGGTTAAACATTTGTTTAACTTGCACAAGAAGAAGATTTTGGATAAACTAAAACTTGAGCAGGCAGCCGAGAAAGAAAGGAGCAAGTAAAATCAAAATGCAGAAAATTTATATTGTACCGAGAAATTTCCAAATGTACAGGACTGTACCAAGACTTCTAAATTGTACCATAAACTATTGAATTTTATCGCGGCTTCAACGCGGTTGTGTTCTTCGACCGATATACAAGGCTGCAATGTTGAGATGCAACTTAGAATATTTTATTCATTAATTGGTTAACGACGCTTCTAACTACAAAGGCTCTTTGCGTCGGCCTTGCAGCAGTTAGGATTGAATCCCGACTGTATTTCCTCATTTCTCCCGGTAAAGATCAATCCACTGGTCAACCATCGGGCTACCTTTGGTGGATATTTAATATTCCAGATACCTTTGGTGGATTTAGTTTTGTGCAGTTGAGAAATGCCCTGTGTCAGAGACAGTGAATCAAACTTCCCACCAAAATTGAATGTGTTAATCAGGTCAGAACTGTTATACGAAAGTGAAACTTAGACTATAAATGCTACTGATGCCGAGGCATTGAGGGTCTGACAGGTTACAGAAACCTCCAGTTTATATTTAGTTTGACTGGATACTGATGTTCTAGCATTGAGGGTCTGACGATGATTGCCTGAGAAGGATTTTGGATATCACTGTCACTGATTGGGTCTTGGCCTTACTGAGAGGGTACAAAACCTCCAGTTTACATTTTACTTTTATTCTTTTTCAATAGCATACTTATTTGCTTTTTTGTAACCTTTTGGTATATTATGCGTAATGTTTATCAAAAAGATATAGTAGTTTCTTCATTTGCCTCGATGAATATGTTTAAGTTATCCTTCTCCTAGTAGAACTATGAGTGATTTAAGTTATAAGACAATTAATAACAAAAATATCTCTAGCTTGTTTTGTTTTCAGTAAAAGATGTAAAAATTAATTTTTCTTTGTATTTGAAAAAAGGACAACAGTATTGTTTTTCCAGGTCAAGCAATTTTTGTACATTCTAGTATAGTATTTTCCAGTGTGTTTTAACTTACCATTAATTCGTAATAACTTACAGGTATGATGGTTCGAAGAGCCGGAAAGACCCTTCATGAAGTTCAGTGCACATTAGATAGCCAGGGTGCGTCAGATCTCGTTGTTGAGCTCATCATGAAATGTGGCACGAGCACCGCCATATTTCAGAGTGCCATTGAGCTTGGCATAGCTCTGTTGGAGGGAGGCAACCCTGTTATACAAAAGAGTATATACAATAAGCTGCAAAATCCAGAAATTGCTCAGGAATTTTTAAAGGTGTTACATTTTTATTAGGCTTGGGATGTGTGGGTTGTTTCGAAAGTTCTTTTTTTCTTCCGGAGTCAGCGAAAAAGTGTCACTCGTTTGGTGTCATCAGAAAAATCACACAATATTTTTGCTTTCAGTCCCCCCCCCCTCCCCTTCTTTGCGGTGGATGTCTCTGCACCAAGTTTAAAATGTATTTTTGTATTGTTTATTGAAAATGATGCTTTACTCTTACTTTGTTTTTGGGGATAATCAGTGATGTATGACTGTTCGTCATTTTCCCTTTTAGCGTCTTTGTTTTTATTCCTTTTCTTCTTCTTTTTCTTTTTCATTGCATTCCCGGACATAGAGCCTTGAGAGGGATATATGAACGTTGTTTTTGTAGTTTACACTTTAGGAGCACTGGAAATGTTTTATGAATTCTCATCCAGGGTTGCCACTTCCATTAATTGAAAATCACCCGAAAATTCCTTCTTTTCATAAACGGCATTAAATTGTTTTGTATGAAGAACAAAAAAGGGGTGTTAAAACCAAATTTTGCTGATAAATACTGAGATAATCATAAATTTATTCTACCTCAGTCCCAAACATAGAAATAAAATCACAAACTCAACAGAATTAAACCCACCCTGACATGAGGGGAAATAGTAGATGGTCGTATTTCTTGCCCTTTTTGAAAAGCAGTTTGACAATGGGGCAATGGGAATCTTCCCACAGCTTTGACACTGTTAGAACTCTATCCGACTTCAATTTAAAGCAGCCAGCCGCCTCCTTGCTTGTTCGAACCGAGCCTTCCACTCGATAGCAGAAACACGGCTCAAGAAAAGGTGTGCCAGTTTCTCAGAATTGACTGAAATTGGCAGCAGAAAAAAAAAGATCAGTGTTTCTCGTGCAGGACAGTTAGGAAAATATTCCATAGAAACGGGAACAAAACATAACCCTCAGGCCTCATGATCGGTTCATAACATTAGGAGATTCTATTAATAGTTTAAAAGTTTATAAAAAAAAATCTTATCTGTTATAAATGGTGGACATTTAAGTAAAGAGCCTTATGCCCTCCATGTATTATTCATGTCCGGTATATTTTGCCTTCCTGTCCTTTCCTTTTCCTTCCTTTCTTCATTATTACTTTTTTTTTCTTTTGTTTCCTGGCATCTTCATATGAAAGGTATGATCGTAGAAATTTTGAAGGGGACGCATTCGACTGAAAATCGAAAGTTTTCATGCCCTTTTTAAGAGTTGGAAAGGATTGGAGGGGAACCAACCCCTCTCGCACTCTCTTTTCCTGCCTGGCACCCTGTAGCCCCTTCCCAAGACATTCGATGAAAGATTTTAGATACCCATGACCCCTACACTTCTCTGGAGAAAGGGCATGATATCTGGTCCTTTTGCTACGCCTTAGGACACCTGGTTGATATTTTGATGTACCTATTTTGTACTTTTTCTGTGGCTGCTCAGTTTTTCGTGTGGAGGATTTTTCCATGGGAGGGGGGATTTTCTGGGGGTGGGGGGGACCTCGGCTCTCCCAAATATAATATTTCAACAATGAGCAAATTTTGTCACTTATACTTTCCCCAGGTATAATAGCCCTTTCCCCAGGGACTATGGGGGGGGGGGCTTTGTCATCCCCAAAGGCATAGCTATTAAACTTTTTAACTATGCTTAATCAAATGGCTATCTGAAATTTTTATTGGATGTCTTTGGGAAAAACCGCGTGATTGCCCTCCAGTCTTTTTAGTCTCTGGAAAAGCGCTCTAGAACTTTTGCTTTCAATTTGAATGAGCCCTCTCTCGATCTTTTAGGACCATTTTTTGATACGATCTTTCTGGGAAAAAATAATAATTATAGTTATAATAAACATGCATCCATGATCTTGTTGTAGGGAGGAGGGGGACCTGAAAGTGGGCCAAAAATTTGTCGCTTCGAAGTCGTTGGTCACTTAGATGGCTTTTACTAGTTTGAAATTTTTAATTATTTGAAGGCATTATTGATCTATTACTCAAAAAATTTAAAATGAATGTAAAAACGGAGTATAAATAAAAAAAAAAGAAAAATTCCACTTTTACAAATCACAATAAAATCACACTAGTCGAGGGATGTTTAGCATTGATTGTTTCAGTTTTAAATATAGCACGTCTTCTTGCAACAGGTGGCTAAGGTTCTGTAATAAATAATTAGAGGGTCTGAAGAAGGCTACTTCTTCTATGTACCACTATTCCTGTTCTAAGGGGGCGGGGGGACGCAAAAGGAACTTGGCATACCTTTAGAATGAGCCTGGTATGGCCATCTTTTCCCAAGTTGAAGATTTTTTAAATTTACATGTTTATAATTATGTGTATTGTTTATACATTTATTTGTATATTATATGTCTATATGTACTTTCCTATTTAATTTCCATAAAAAAAAATTAAAGCAGAAAAAATATTTCAAACGAGGTATGTGGTGTATATATATAGTTTGTTAGGTATGTATAGTCTAAACAAGGAGTGTGTAATTTTGTAATAACGTTAATTTAGGTAATTTTGATTCGCCAGGTTTTATGTCGTTGTGTTTGTGGTTTGGCAGCTGATAAACTGTCTATCGTGTTTTTTTTTTTTTTTTTTTTTTTTTTTTTTTTTTTTTTTTTTTTTTTTTTTTTTTTTTTTTTGCAGTGGAAGCTGTAACCTAGCAAAGGTTATACAATATACTAATCTTTTTACTGTGTTAACTTTTATTGTGTTTACTGTGCTAACTTCTACTAATTTTTTTTTCAGGTCATTTGTGGGAAATGAGAGAAGCTCAAACAGAGATTAAGACATCTGGAGCTGGATCCAGCCCTTCAGCTGACGAGGAGCCGGGTCTGAAAAAAAAAAAAAGGTACAGCAAATTTTTTGTGTATTCTTCTTTAGTTTAAGATAGTGGTTTTTAAACCTTTTTTTTTTACTTTTTTCCTCCTAAGCATCTCTAAAAACTCTGATATTTCCTCCAAGAATTTCCTGTAGGGAATCATTTTGATTTTGTAAGAAACGAACTTCTTTGGGCCAAATGACAAATTTTGAGGATATCGTTGCATATTTTTAGAGGAAATATCTTTGAATCACTTATTGAATTTTTTCTATCCTAGCAATGCACAAATTAAGGGTCGCTGTTTTACTTTTAAATATTAATCTTGCTGCGCCAAAGCAGCCAATAATTTGTCTCATTAGGGTTGAAAATTTTTGTAATATTGTCAAATTTCTTCTTGAATCTTTTTCTAAAAAAAAAACCTGTATGACCGATTGTGGGTAATGGGGTGATTTGGGGAAAAAAAACGAATAATTTATTTTGAGGTGTGGTACTAGTAACTGTGACACAAAAGCAAATTTGTGCAGCGTAATAAAAATATTAGCTTCGCAAATTGTACAAGGTATGTAAGAAAAGTTCGTAATACGATATAAACTTTCTTGTATGCAAAATTGCTTGGTTCACTTAGAAATGACCAGAAGGTAACTTATTTCCGATACAAAGTAGAAATTTCTTCCAATGTGGATGACTAGATATTACCCTCTTAAGATTTTCTATAGATAAATTTTTTCTTTGACTTTTTCCATTTATAAGTTTTGATCCTGCGAATTTTCTATATTCTTTATAAGTAAAATGCCTTAGCTTCGAAATCAAATAAATTTGTAGATTGATAAAAATTCATATTATATCTTCGACGATTGAAGCAAAATTTCTCTATCTCTTATAATTTTTCGGGAAATTTTCGGGAAATCCTGATTTCGAAACAAAATAAGTTCTGATCTATTTCCTTTGTTCAAAATTTTCGATTTTGATTTGTATCATGTTTTAGACGCTTAATGACATGAAAAGTAAGGAAGAAGACATGCACTCCTCTATCTCCGGAAGTAAAGTGTTTCAGGGATGTTCATTAACTTGAGTAAATAGTTTATAGTGTTAATACAGGTAAAAACACAAACAAAGTGGATACAAAATGTGAAGATTACTTGGTACACATAGAACTTATTTCAGAAGCTCCCTGATTATACGTTCACCTTACAAATAATGGCCTGCAATAATCATAACACATCTACAAACGCATCTCATACTAGGCTAAAGCTAATTTATAATAAAGTCAATAAAGTTTATAGTAAAATTAATTAACAAAGTTAATTTATTCCTAAAATTGGAACGACGTTTAAGTTTTAATGCTTAAGGTTCAAGTACATAAATTACTCTGAATTAGAAGGTACCGTTTTAGATGCGTTAACGAGTGACCAACTGCAGCAGAACTTGAATATTTACAAGTCTGAAGGAGTCCTAAAATTTGAATATTGTACGTAAAATGATTTTAGATTGTATTCCATAGAGTTATAGAGGGCTTGATGCGCTGTTTGCAGCAACTGCTATAGTTGTCCTAAAAACTGATTAGCTACTGCTTCACTAGGGTTAGATGTTTTAATTTTAAAGCTTGACTGAAACATCGAGTTTGTTATCTTCAAATTAATTTTTATGTTGGATTCTAACAACCACTTTCAACCCTTTCCATTTTTAATTCTTGATTCATTTTTTTATTGCAGAAGACCCTTCTGACTCCTCAGGAACACAAGTAGTCGAATTACCACCGAAGATTAATGTTATGGAACCTGTTTTGCGATTCCTACAACTCCTTTGTGAGAATCACAACCGAGATCTTCAAGTATACCTTTTCTCTTTTTTTTTCTAATTAATTATTTCAAGTATGAATGCTTTTTCCCTTTTAACCTAGCTATTTTTTTTCCTGTTTATTATGAGCTCAGCTTTTTTCTCTTGCTTAATATTCATATTAGCTGTTTTCATCACTTTGTTGCACCTTCAGCATTTAAAGATTTTTGCAACTCCTTTGTGAAAATTCTAACCGGCCTCTTCAAGTATTAATATTTTTCTCAGCATGTTATCTTAAAGCTAGTTTTTTCCTTTATTTTTTCAGTATTCAGCATTTTGAGATTTGTACAACTCCTTTCTAAGAATTCCAACCGACATCATCAAGGATGAATATTTTTGCTCTTTCTTACAGTTATTTGTTTTTCTCTGCTTACTCAGCATATTATCACAAGCTCATCCTCATCTATTTATCTTTTCATATCTTTTTATATCATATCTTTTTATATCTTTATCTTTTCATATCTTTTCATATCAAGTTCATATTTTCAAGCTCCTCCTCTTTGTTGTTAGATGTTTGCACTCATCCTTGTGTATGTCTATGGATCTGATCTTGTGTGTACGTACGCTCATGTGTGTCCACTTTACTTTGTCTTTGTATGTGAGCATAAATCTATGATTTGCCATCTTTCTCTGAAAATTTTTGTTTAACATTTTCCTAATTTTCAACTATTCGTGTTTTTTCCTCGTTTTTCATAATTTTGCTTGATTTATTTTTGTATTTTGTGTGACGTATGTACTCATCCTTTAAAATTCTTTGGTTCCATCCTCGTGCGTATGGATATTACTGTATCTATGTGCTCTTTTGTTTTTGTGTGTGTGCATGCATCTGTGATTTGCCATCCATCTCTGTTTGTTTCCTGGGGAGTAAACCCGTAAAACTGCAGGGGTGGGGCAGGAATTTTTTTTTTATTCTTTTTCAAATCAACATACCAAACAAAGCTAATTTTGAAAATCAGGGTAAGAGGGAATTTTTTTTTATTTTATCAATTAAAATACCAAAAAGTTTGGTTTCCAATACTAGGGGAGGGCAATTGCCCCCCCCCCTCCACCCAAGTTGCTTTAGATTTAGTTAACGCTTGCTTTTATTGTCTGCTTTAAGAAAAAGAACACGCTCTCTTAAAATCATGAAAGTAAAGATAACTCCATCTTTATTATAATTTGTGTTTTTTATTTTGGTGATCTTGTCCCTGTGCTCTTTGCAGGGGAGCCTTCAAGTCTGTGTCTCTCTTCCTGAGATGTCAAGGTTTTACCCTTAGCTCCTTACATTCTCTGCATAGCCTCCCCATTTTTGTGCTTCTTTGGCGTATAGCTCTTGTAAACTAACTCGTACATTACTAAGAATATTACGCCATGATTTCTTGAGGTTTCACGGGGGTCTACTTTGGGGATAAAAGGGGGATTAATTTCTGTCTCTATGTACATTAGTTTGTGTGGGCTTTTTTTTGTTTCTGTGCGTGTATGCATCTATGATCTGCCACTTGTCTGTCTGTTTCTTTGTCTAACAATTTCTAAATTTTCAATCATTCGCATTTTTTCCTCTATTTTTTTCCATTTGTGTGTGTGTGTGTTTGTTGTATTATTATTAATACAATTTATAAATTAATTAAAACGAATTCTTTGGTCGTTGTAGGATCCTTTCTACAGTTGTTTGCTAGAAAAAAATAATCCCGGTCCCCTTAAAATTGTAAAACTAAAGAAAACTCCATCTCAACAATTATTTGCACTCGAATTCTCGTTCTTGTACTGAAACCCTTGTCCCTTGTTTTAGAACATTCATCCTCAGCCCTGAAACTGCGCAGGGGGAACCTTTTAGCCTGTATCTCCACTTCTGAACTGTCTAGATTTTTTCAAATAATTTCTTTCATTCTCTGCATAACATCTCCTTTCTTTTGCTTTCTTTATCGTAAAGCTTGAGTAAACAAATTCGTATAAAATATTATTACCGTTTGTGCCCTATTTGCTTTTACTTTTGGATGCGGGGTGACATTTGGATAGAATTCTGACACAAAAAAACCTTAATTCTGAAAGGCAATTTTTTGGCTTATTTTGATTGTTTTTTTTTACTCTTTGTATTTACTTTTGTTTGCTCTTGTTTTGTTTTACTCTTTTGTTTGCTCTTTTATTCTTACTTTTATTTACTCCTATCTTGTTTGTTTGACTCTTTTATTTACTTTTGATTTATCTTTTAGTCTTACTATTATCTAATCTATTTGATTGTTATAATCTTTTATATACTTCTGTTTGCTCCAATTTTGTTTGTTTTACTCTTTTATTTACTTTTGTTTGCTATTGTTTTGTTTACTCTTTGATTGGATCTTTTACTCTTACTTTTATTTACTCTCATCTTATTTGTTTTAATTTTTATTTATTCTTTTCTCTTACTTTATTTTATTTATTTTGATCTTTTAATATTCCTTTTATATATTCTTATTTTATGGTTTTACGCTTTTATTTATTTTTGTTTGCTCTCTTTTGTTTGTTTTACTGTTTTATAATCACGTCAGAAACCATTTCTTTGTGGTTTTTCTGGAAGACTGTTTTGTATTTTGTAACTATTGTTCTGAAAATACAGCTTTGTAACTGATCTAAACTTAACTGTTTCTTACTTTAAATTTCATTTCGTTGTATTTTTTTCTTATAGAACTTTTTAAGAACTCAAAATAGTAAAAACAACTACAATCTTGTATCAGAGACTCTAGTTTTTTTGGACTGTATCTGTGGCTCAACAACTGGTAGCCTTGGCCTCCTTGCACTATATATAAACAAGCAGAACATATTGCTGATTAATCAGGCTCTTGAAAGCCTCACGGAATACTGTCAGGTAACTTCATAATTTACTTAATTTGCTTATTCTTAATTTGCTAATCTTGCCCGGATGCATAATAATGCATGGCCTAGAGACTATTTCGCCTAATTTTATTAGCCACATAATTCTATTAGCTGAGCTATGTTTTGGCCATGAGAAGGCATAAGAATTGTGAGCCCTTCTCATGTTAATTTCTACTCGTTTTGATTTTGACTCGATTATTTATTGTAATTCCTCTTCGTTTTGTGTTTTATTTATTTATTGATGGTGATTTATGGTAGTTTTACGCTTGGTAGATCATTTGATTATATTTTGCTCATTTTTGGTTTAATCGAGTTCTTTACTTTTCTTTGAAAAATTTATTTAGTGGAAAAAGTTCGTTTAATTAATGTCTGTTCATTCTATATTGACATAGTCTTTTTAGGGAAAAATAAATAATAGTTTAAATCTTTTCGGGTTTTTCTTTAAGAATTTATAGTTTGGCCTGCTATTTGTATGTTGGATATAAATTTTTCAACAATTTTAACAACACATACCCTTTTGAAAATCTTGACACTTATAGTAGTGTTTAATTTAGTTCTATACCTATACTAATTGACCTGAAAAATAAAGCTTAATACCATTCCCTCAAAATTCTATCTATGCTCTTTGACAGCCTGGACGCACTTACACTATTTTGATTTAATTAAATTTTAAGAGCAGAAGTAGTTATAGAAGTAGCCCCAAAAGTTTCGACTTGAATACCCTCAGTAGTTCTTGGGATATTGCTTAGATGTCTTATGGGGAACCAGCATGCACTGGGCGTTTTGATTTAATATTTAAGCATAATGGGTAAGATGCATAACTGTAGGGCGGGAATTGACTCACCCAATAACTCTAGAGATACAGTTACTAGACCGTTCAGCTATGCTGAACAAATACCGTCTTAGAATTTTGGTTAGAAGTGTTTGGAAAATTATGGGCTAAAGAGGAAGACTGATTGCCCCCTCCCCCATCACTCTTGACTCTTAAAAAGGGCACCAGAACTTTTAATTTTGAATCAAATAAAGTCCTTTAAAATATCAATGATATTACTAGCAATGAAGAGCAGCGCTTCTTATGATATTGCTTATATGCCCTTTTAATGCCTCCGTGCATATAGTTTTTCATTTAGTTGAAACTCCCCCTAATCGTTCCATAAAAGTTTCAACTTAATGCCATTAGTGTCATTAGCTAGAGTAAGTGTAGAAGTAGCATTATAAGTATACATATAGTGTCTTTTGGCTAGTTCAAATCCGCCAAAACTTCCTTTGAAAGGTCTAACTTAATAATGTAAGCCGTTACTGTGATATTGCTTTGTCGCCCTTTTGAAATTCTGCATGATCATAGTTCGTTTTGATTTAGTTCAACTATTGCCTAAATATTACTTGAAAGCTTCACATTAATACCCTTAGCTTGTGTAGTAGGCATTAGTTGTAGTATCAGTAGTAGCATTTGTAGCAGTATGCACATAGTGCCTTTGTTTTTTTTTTCAACATCCCCGTCAACAGACGATGAAAGTTTCAACTTAATACCATCAACCGTTCCTGAAGCATTACTTATACGTCCTCTTGACAACCTATGTGGGTATAGTGTTTTTCGGTTTAGTTCAGTACAGTTTCGATACTCCCAAAATTCTCACCTTAATACACTTAGCTTTAATAGTAGTAGCACCAGTTGTTATAGTAGTAGTAGTAGTAGCAGTAGAATTAATAGTAGTAGTCTTAGCTTTAGTAGCAGTAGTAGTAGTGGTAGTTGTAGGAGTAGAATCAGTATTATTATGATACAACTATTGTCGTTTGGTTCGTTCAACATTCCCCACCACAACCCTTGTAAATTTTAATTTCACATACAAAACTATCCCTAAGATATTGCTGATATGCCGTTTTAACAACATGCATACATATGGCGTGTTGTGATTCAGTTTACCTTCCACCTTAAAATTTTTTTGAAAATTTCACCTTCATACCCTTACGTATAGTTGTAACAGTAGTCACAGCACTCGTATTAGTTCTCAACTTAATAGTTAGCCATTGCCATGACATTATCGACATGTCTTTTTGATAACCTGTATATATGCTTCTTGAAATTTTATCTTAATGCTCTTAGCATTACAAATAGTTGCAATAGAAGTAGTAGTTGGAGCTGCATTAATAATAGTAGTAGAACTAGTAAATGCAGCAGTGGTGTATTAGTAGTTGTGTGCACATATTGCTTTTTGGTGAATCGATCTTCCCCTTTAAGCATTCTCTGAGAGTTCCAACTTAATACACAAATCAATTCTTAAGATACGCTTTTTTACAATCTAAGTGCACTTAGTTCGAATTTGCCATCAATATTCTCTCAAATTTTATCTTCATAGACTTAATAGTATTAGTATCACAGTAGTTGCTGTGGTAGTTGTAGAAGTTGTTCCAATGTTTTATTAGTAACAGTAGTAGCAGTAGTATTAATAGAGGTAGTAGCATGTACCTCTTTCCTCTTGATCAGTCCCTTTCATGACACCCCGGAAGTTTTACCTTGACATGGTAAGCCGTTCCAAAAATATTGCCTATGTGCGCTTTTGGCCCCCTTTTGACGCCCTTTGAATCTTAATACTCTAAGCCTTTAAAGTTGTTGCAATTGAAGTAGTAGTTGAAGCAGTTTAGTAGCAGTAGTAGTAGTATTAGTAAAAGTAGCTGTGGTTGTATTTTTAGTAGTGACATGTATGTATTACCTTTTTGTCAATTGATCATCCCGTTTAGGTGTTCTCTGAAAGCTCAAACTAAATACCAAAATCAATTCATGAGATAAGCCCTTTACACAGTCTGCATGCACATAGTTTGTTTTGATTTATTCAAACTCCCCCTCAATATTCTGTCCAATTTTCAGCTTCAAACGTATAGCCTTAATTGTACTATTGTCATAGTAGTAATGGTAGTAGTAGGAACAGTAGTAGCAGTAATAGTGTATTATCATTAATAGTATTAACAGTAATAGCAGCAGTTTTAATAGGAGTAGCAGTAGGTATATTTTGCTTTTTTGTCAACTGAACATCCCACTCGCGATGCCTCTGAAATTTCCTCTTGATACGATAAGCCGTCCCAAGAATATTGATTATACACCTGTATCAGCAATCTGTATGCACATAATATGTTTTAATTCAGTTCAACTTTCCCCTCGACGTTTCCTGAGGTGTTCATTTCAATGTTCTAAGCCTCAGTAGTGCTCGCTACAGAAGTAGTAGTTTTAGTGATAGTAGTGGTAACAGTAGTAGTAGTTTTAATAGCGGTAGAAGCAGTGGTAGTTGTAGTAGTATTAGCGTGCAACCATTGTCTTTTTGGTCAATTAATCATCTCCCTTATCATTTCCTCAAAGTTCGAAATTAATATACTCAGTCATTCCCTAGTTACGCCATTTTGACTGCCTATATACACATAACAGGTTTTGATTTAGTTCACAACTCACCTCAACATTCCCTGAAGGACTCACCTTAATGCCATTTGTATTTTGGGAAAGTAGACGTCAAACATACATACCTTTTCAGGTATGCATACCTCCGGGGTATTCACACCTCCAGGGTTGTGTCAACCCTGGAGGCATTGTTATATGTTCTTTGGACTATTTGGAACAAAATGGCTATCTCAAAATTTCAATCAGATGCGTTTGATGAAAAGCGGAGTAGTTGGGGGGGGGGGGGGCTGCTGACTAGAACTTCCAATTTTCAACCAAATGAGCCACCACTAAGGTTTTTACAACCACCCCCGCCATAAAAAACCTTAAATGTCCCCGGGGCATTACTTGTAGTCTGTGCCTCCTATAAGAGACCAATAGAGAAACCTACATTTTGGAGGAGGGTAGAAAATCGGTTTTAGCGTTTTTTCTTGATTCCAGAGTGTCATACTGCGATTCACTATTAATTTGAGAATCTAGTATTGTGTGTTTTGTTTTGTAGTTAAGAGATCGCAACTAAAAACGTATGCCCTATTAGCAAATTCCTGGACTTTTAAACTTTTTTTTTTTTCGATAAACATTTTTTCTCTTTGAATGGGCTAGGTATGGAAAAATTGCATGAAAAGTGTAAAGAAGTCAATTTAAAAACAGATATGATAACGGGATCATCTCGCATGGAGACTCGATAATGGTTTCAGTACTTTGGGGTAAATTAGAGAGGCCCTTTAGCAAAATGACAACAATAGTAATTTGGGGTAAAAAAGAAATGCCATAAGTAACAAGCATCATGTTAGGTCTAATAATTACTGAAGAAAAATTTGATTTGCCTCATCCTTTCAAGAAGGGGCCAATATAGGCATCTGAATCTTGCTGAAAAGTAGAAAATCGGTTTTAATGTTTTTTCTTGATTTTATTGTGTCATGTGGTGATTTTTTTTATTATTTAGGGACTCTAGTGCAGTGTGTTTAATTTTGTAGTATAGAAATCTTCACACAAGTCATATGGCCTTTTAGTAAATTTCCATTTCGTCATTTCTGTTTTTTTTTTTTTTTTTTTTTTTTTTTTTTTTTTTTTTTTTTTTTTTTTTTTTTTTTGTCAATAATGCAAGCAAAAATTATTTGAAAAATCTTAAGAAGTAAATTTAAAATCATGCATAATAAATAGGATCATCTTGCTTGAAGATTAGGAAGAAGTTGTGGTCATTTGCAGGACAGGCTGCTTTTTTTGTGTTTTGCCTTTTTTGTCTTTTCGTATCGATGAGGCAGTATTGCTGCATCCTATTGTCTTTATCTGTTAACGTTGGATTTTTTTTTTATAAAAAGAAAGCATTCTATGAATAAAAATGCTCTTAGATCCATACTGTCCACTGATAAGCACAAAATAAACTTAAAAGAAAAATATCATGAAACACTGAGGCATTTAACCTAAAACAAGTACTACATTCTGTGAGGTTTTGACCCTTTGACATTGTTGTTGCAGCAAAACACACTCACAGTAATACCGCGTTCTAAAATTTTTATTTTGGTTTCTATCTCATAATTTCTCCCTTTTCTATGGTTCTTAGTGATCATTTAAACCAAATTTGCACCGCCCTTCTAAATTCTCGTCCTTGTAGATAATTTACAGGCTGGGAAGCCAAAAAAGTTGTACTTGGAGTCAATACATAAAGAAAATCAAACGTCTACATCGTAATTCTTTGGTAATGTGGAAAATCAATTTGATAAATTTAGAAGAAAAGCAAATTTAAGTAAATTTGCAATATTAAAGAATTTGTATCTGTTGTTTAGTTTTTGTAGGCGATTTTTCTAGCTTTTTTTGGCAGTTCCTCATTCTTTAGTTACCTTAACTTTTTTTTTCTTTTTTTTTTTTATACTAATATTTATTAATTTCAGGGACCTTGTCATGAAAATCAAAATTGTTTGGCAATGCATGAATCAAACGGCTTAGCCAGAGTAGTTGGCCTTTTGACAGCTGACATTGGTGCGCGTGTAGTTCAAGGCAAAATTATTGAATTGAAAAATAATGCCTGTAAACTATTATTGGCCATTATGGAAAGTCGAACAGACACGGAGAATGCTGAGAAGATGTTAGGCAACATGAACCCCAAACAGATGGTAAGTAACTTGTGATGGTACACGTCAGGTTTTTGCTGATCTCGTTGCCAGGTCATGCAGGCTGAGCAGTGACAAGGTTCAATGGCGTCAATGGGGTGAGATGCTCCCCCTATATTTTTATGCCCCTCTCCTCTACCTAGATTAAAAAAAATATATATTTTGAGTATTTCTATTAAAAAATACGTTTTTTCGGATTTTCGTGGGAAAAAAATGAAATTGTCCCTCTTCCCCTACATGTTATCAATTGACCCCATTGACTAAATTTCAGCTAAATTTTAAAGAAAATGGCTGATCTTAATTGATTGCGCAGCTTTTTAAGCTGAGCTTACCAAGTTTCAGGAATTGATATTTGAGCTGATTCCTCAAATTTTCATAACACAAACAAAATGTTAAATAAAAAATTAAAGATATTATTTCGTATAGAAGATGCGCCCAAACATAGTATAGTTCCTTTTTTTCCTTTGCTAATAATTAATAGTTGATGAAAAATTGAGCTTTACTATGTATTGGCAACACTGTTCACCAATTAACGAAATAAGAAAGTCGGACGGACAGAGATATATTATATTTTACATCATTACAACCAAACGAATAGTAAGATGGTAGCAAGAATCCTTTCTAAAAAAAAAATTGTGAATATTTATATATCCTTGACTAGGCTCACTAGTATCGTACAAGAATATATCCAGGATTTTTTCGCGGGGAGGTGAGTACCAAAAAAACGATAAAAAAAGACATCAACAAAAATTTTTATATTCATTTTTGTTTTACTTTTATTAAATAAAACTTACTAGATAAAATTTACTACATACATTTTGTTACTACATAATTAGCTTTTCTTTTAAACATTGTACTTAATCTAAACATTTGTTCAATTAATTGATATTTGTTTGCAGTTGTGTTTATTTCATTTTATTCTAAAATGATTTTCATAAAATTACTTAAAATTACGTGTTTAAAATTTATACTTTAACTCTATTTATTTTTTATTACTGCTTTAAAGTTGATAAACAGTAAGTAAATGTAAGAAGTGGTTAAAATCCATAGAATTCAATTAACGCTCGCTTTTATTTTCATCCTTAATACACCGATGAAACAGCATTCATAATATATAGTAATATCATTGTTATTCTTTTATCTTTGCATTATAAAAATGTATATGATTATATTATATAAATTATATTATCGTTACATTTGGACAATGATGAAAATTTACATTCGATAAAAATAGATGAGGGGCGAAGGTCCGAAGCTCCTCTGCTTGTATGCCTGAAAGTTTTTCTTACCAGGAATAAAAAATGTTCAAAGTATTTGCCCTGTTTTAACAATTTTCATTGGGAGGACCATATTTCAACGGGGGAGATTCATTGAAATATTTGGGGTTTGGCAAATAACCCTTATAAGTATGGAGGCTTACAATTCTTTATATCTCATGTCTAACTACTAGTTTTTCTGAATTAGCTTTTTTTTCTTGTTTATTTTTTGTTTTTTCAATTTTAAATGCTACATTTACAACCAGATATAACAATTATACAGGTATTAGTTTCAGCTCAAAAACCAGATTATGAATTGACAAAGTTGCATATCACAATAAATCACACATTACTAAGGAGTTAATAACTCACTAATTACTGCTTGTGTTGCAATTATAATAATTACTCTGCAAGGTAAAATACGTTGAACTGTATGTACCACGAAGTTTGTTGTGCTCATTACTGCTTAAAGAAACAGGATTATTCCGTATAAAACCTGTCTAAATAAGGGGTTTATTTGTACTAATTTGAAAGTTAAAGCAGGAATTTGCATTAGATAAACCTTAGGAAAGATAGCCTTTCAGCTTCAATGGAATCTTCTTGATTTAAGAAAAAAAATCGCAGATTTATCCAACGCACAATAATTAGAAAACAAACCTTAAATTTTTGGGATTTTGGGTCATCTTGCGTTTACAAGTTTGTAACATTAAGTTGCAATTTCAGTGGAATTTTGATATTTAAGAAAGATTATATATTTACCACAAGAAATACTGGTTAGGAAATGAACCCCAAATCAGTGGGAACTCGAGCCATCTTGCATTTACAAGCTATAACATTAAGTTACAATGTAAATGGACTCTTCATAATTTTGAAAAAAAAAAACCATAAACTAAACTCATTAGGAGCAGAATTTCAAATTTGAGGTATTTTAGGATACCTTTAATCTACATGTTATAACGTTAATTTTCGATTTATCTGGAATAGTCGTTATTTATAATAGTCTTTTTTAATCTTTAAAGCTTTTCCTGATTTCAACTAAACCATTTTTATTGCTGCATTTTTTTTTTTTATTTAAAATTTCATTTTCTTTATATTAAAAGCTAGGTACTACGGTTAAAACTGGTGGGTAACTTTTCAAGTGAACCTACGTTCAAATCGAACCAACCCAATTCATCCACCTTCAACTCAGTACCATGTAACTCAACCTCATTTAACCCGACCCCAATGCCTCATTCAACTCAATCTCGTAGAAATAACTGAATTTACATTAGTGTTGCATTTGAAAAGGGCATACCCAGCTAAATCTCGATTTCAAATGGAAGATAATTTAAGATTGAAGCAGCTGTGGCGGCCTATCAGAAGGGCCATAAGAAAGGTTTGCAAGGAGCAGGCTCCAAGGAAATGGGCCTTAACATCTATATTATATGTCACCAATTGGCAAAACATAATAAAGAAATGAATGCCTCATTGAAACCTATTGAAAACTCAGACTCGGAAGCTGCCTTGTCATATTTTGCTACCCATACAGGACCGATAGAGGTAAGATCTTATTGGGTTCAGATAGAGGTAGTAACCTTGTACTTTTGATTCCTAGTAGATTAAGAATTAGCGTATTTTATGTTAAACTGTAACGTATTTTTTCTGTCAAAAATTTTCCGTTCTGGATACAACTGGAGCTTGGTGTATTTAATATGCCTCATTTTAATATTCAATTTTATTGGGGTTCTATACCATATTTTTTTAATAACATTTATTTATAAACATTCCATTTTGTGTTTTCGTTAAAATTAGAAAACATTAATGTCCCCCCCCCCCCTCATTAAAAAAATACAGAAAATTGAAAATCCCTGTTTTGGAATCCTTCTTGCTTCTCATACAGAACAAAAATAGATAAAATCCATGTTGTATTGATCCATTTAAAAACACTAAGCATTGTTTCAATAATCTGGTACACCAGCCAGAATTCACATATAATTGCTGCTTTGTTATTCTCTTCTTCACAAAATCTCTTCTTCTGTCAGACCTTAGCTTAACAGAATTTAAAAGTTTTCCAGGTCTGAGGGATATTTATGTTTTATTACCAATTTATAAGGGAGTGAGACAGTGATCTATTGTTTCACCTGATTTTTTTTTTTTTTTTTTTTTCAACAACCCAATAAAATAGCCACAATCAACAATTTAGTGTTCGTGCATATTTTGTGGTTTGAATCCAATTCTAATTTTTTATGCTGGAGACGTTTTTATGCCATGTCGAACCATTGCGTGCCTTGAGGAGAATTTTAAAATGTTAAATGACGAATACCAGAAAATTGGTTTTACTTTCAATGAAGCTAAGTCTGAAATTCTTCTTTTTAATCGAAAAGATTCGACTGATGGATCTATTAGACTTGGTGATACCACCAATAAGCCAGTGTTTTCGTTTACTTTTTTGGGCCTCTCCCGTTACAACTTCCTCTTAATTAGTCATCTGCAAAAATGAATATCCACATCATATGGTAGCATTGTGTCAAATAAGCTCATGCGTGATTTTAGCTAGATTATATAATGAGACTGTGCTGCTGCATATTCTGTATGTTGTACTTTTCTGGGGAATGTACCTTACTGGAAATCGGATATTAAGTAATTTCAGTCATACTACTTTCGTTATGCCAAGTATCTGTTGAGACTACCTTTGTGGATGCGTAATTCATGTATTAGCCTTCGTTATAAAGCTAAAGAACCATGTCAGGCCGTTCAAAAATAGATCGACACTTTTAACACAAGGATGTCGCACGAGTGGTCGTCCCTCCTTAGGCAGTATTGTTGATTTAGTTTCTTTTTCTTTTTTTTTACTCGGTCTTCTTGCTTTTGTTGTAGTGACAGGTTAAAAAATAAATAAGTAACAAATTAATCAATACAAATAAAAACAGTTGCAGCACAATTAGTTAAGATCCCCGTGCAGGGCCCTGGAGCCCCATACTTTTCTAGGGTCTAGAGCTGTGTCACCTTCGTTGCTGCTTTTACCCCCTGCAACTAAAGTTGCCATATCAAGATTTGATTTTGGCTATAATGATCCTATCGATAGCCATTACACGCACTTTTTGTTCATGGAAATGCGATTTTTTTTTTTTGCGAAGTATCGTATCGAACTGAAAATGGCTGGTTAAGGTGTTAACTATTTTAGTGGCTGACGTCGAACTATTATTTGTTCGATTCTAACTTGCTATGATAGAAGCGATAGTTTAACAGAACCTTTGGAGTGAGGTGGAAGTGGAAATAAAACTTGAGAGCACTTTCTCAGACCCTGATTTTGGCTGTAAGTTCAACCCTGAAAGGACCTTTCCCCTAAATCAAGGTCTCACAGGCTGACTTGCCATGGACTGGTCTGGACGTTTTACTAATAGACTAGCAGCACAGGCCCAGTAATACTAGTTTATTTTTGTTGAACCCATGCTGCATTGCTTTATGTAGGAAAAAAAAATAGCTCAGGATTTTCAGAATTAGACATCAGAAGTAAACCTGTATGATGGGGCTGATTCAAAAGGATACTATAGTTTGACATAATTATACTTATAACTTCTGCTTCTGAAATCTAATCCCATGCTATTATGACCAGTAATTAATTTCACATGGTCAAAATCAATTTTCAAAATCCAATATGCTTGATCCAGCTCATTTAAGATGCAGTGATGTATTGAGAGTCATGGAATTTAACGCTGATTTTAAAAAAAGTTTCCTTTGTGATAGTAAACACTAAGTGATTGAACCTTTTGACTCAAGGAAGCTGTTTAATAAATAATTAAATTTTCTATCTGCAACTTCTCAAAGCTGTCACTGATAACAAATCGCTCCTGGCTCTTATCCGAGTCACTCTTTACTTATAGTTCTTTGTCCCAAACCTTTGATTTTGTGTTTAGTCAATAAGTTTAATACTTATTAAAGGAGCAAAAAAATTAACAATTTAGTCTGCTTCTTGCTTTTATTAAAGTGACGTCAATATTATATTTATATATTTTTTATTGAAAAAACGATAATTTATGCTTTACAAAGTCGGAAAGCGCTCACTCATATCAAAAAAAAAAAAAATTCCATGTATAAAATTATTGCATATTAAATCCATTGGATAATTTTTAATTTTATAAGCCCAATAGACCGTATTTTTAGCTGGGTCTAATTTTAACGCGATATTCTTATAAATCATAGCTCAGCGGTAGAGCATTCGACCTGGGCTCGAGAGGTCACCGGTTACAATCCATTTTTCTTCTATTTTTTCCCAAATGATATAGTGGTTGGGATATCCATATGTTATTTCATACTCGCTGTTCTTGATGCGAGGAGTGACACTGTGACAAAGTTGCGTATTTTTTCTTTGGATAGTTTAAGAGAGGTGGGAAGATAACACTTTTTAACAGACTTGATTTTACTTGCCGAGTGTCAAGAATCAAGGATTTTCACCGGGGCTGGTTGCTTCTTTTTTGCCTTAATTTTAAGTAAATTAATCAACTTTTGTTCCTGCATATTTGAGAATTGTTTACCTTTAGGTGTACGTGGTACTCCCCAAAATGCTAGTTGCGCTCAAGACATTGAAAACCACACATTTAAAGCAATTTAAATATAACAAGCATATATGTTTTGTTTTTTTATACCATAAATCTTCTGTTTGCATTTGATCCGAGACCGTCATTTCCATGGGCAGAAAAAAAATAACACATACACTCACATGATTCATTGAAGAATTAATCCTATCAGCCCCCCTCCCCATTTTGGACCCCTCCTGAGGTTATAAGGGTTAAACTTCTCCTTCCTATGTAGGGCTGTCCCGAGGCTCATTTTACTGGGGGGGAGATCTTCGTAAATTTTACCGAATCGCTACCTGATTTATGCCGAATTTTTTGCAGAAATAAAGAATTTTGCTAAATTTCGGCCGATTTTGCTAAATTTCTGCCGAGATTTTCGCCTTTGAGAAAATTTTACCGAATGCCAAAAATGTTGGGGGTTGGCGCGCGACCCCCCCCCCCTCTGGTCGCCCCCGCTCCTATGTATGGACACCTGAGGATAAAAGGGTTAAATTTCGCCAGGATGTTCATATGAAGGACTTATTATTTGTAGCTCGAGACAATTTTGGCCTAAAATTAAAATTTTTAAGGCTCGATGAGACTTGAGACTTTTCAATGAAAATAACAGAAAAAAAGATATTTTTCTAAATCTAGATGGGGAGGGCGCAAAAAATATAGGGAGGAACCTATAACCGAACAGCCCAAGCCTCAACACCCATAGCCAGAAATTTGAAGCTTTTAACACCATAACCTGAAACTTAAAGCATCCGACGTAGGTATTTTTGTCCCTATTGAGCTGTTATTTGTACTTAAACATCTAAACTAGACCCCGGCGCCGCGCCGATGAGGAAAGACCGGCGGTGGCGGGGCCAAAAACAGCACGCCGCGCCGCCGGTAGGATGTCGGCGGCGCGCCGCCGGTGCGATCAATGTTGACAGCAAACATTAATATTTTCGTCAGTCTTTCTCAAATCACAGCTTAAATTTACAACAGATTCGAGCCTATTCATGAGTTCAAAAATTCACAAGTCGCTGGCTGGAAACTGGTCTTCTTCGTTATTCATCAAGAGAAGTAGAGATCTGGTAGAAATGAAATGGCTGTGTGAATTCTTAACATAAATAATTATCAAAATTAGTAGTTTTTTTTCATCGAACACTGCTGCATACAAAACTTCAAATACCGTATCACAAAATTCGTCAGTTATCTGGGTAAAAACTTTGAATATAAGTTTGAACTTAAACCCTTAATTTTTTCATAATGCCCTTTCCTATGTCTGTTTTTTAACCTTTAAAACAATTACAACTGGTAACTTCGATATTGATTGTTTTTTTTTTTTGCTCTTTTGGATACTTAAAAAGCCTTCTTGTATTAAAAAGTGGTTTTTAATAACAAATTAAAAAAAATGCGTTTCAAAGTTTTTTTTGGCTTCTTTATAGAATATATGTCATGTCGGCTAAGGCTGAACTGCTGCTTTTTTATTGCTTTTGGCTGCTCTTTTGGATAGTATTCATTTTTCTTTTGGGGATTCATTCCAAATTATAAATTCTAAACTGTATCTAAAAGGAATAAATTTATCAAATTGAAAAATACATGATGAACACTTCACATGAGAACACTTCAATTGCAATGAAACGAAAAACACTTTATGGTTTATTCGGTATGAAGAAAAATGAAGTGCCAGCTATTTTCTTAGGTAAAAAATGAAAAGCTCATCCATTTTAAATGTAATTAAATGAAATAATATGCAGACTGAAGTAGCTCCAGGAAGATGTTGAGATTTTCTTCCTAGTTCGTCACTTTTAATCCAAGCAAAATGTTAGGAGACTTAGTATCAGTTATTGAGTTTAAACTTTGATTTCCAAATGCTCACAAAAATTATCAAATTCAAGAAAATCTCAACAATAAGTCACCTGTGGTCAAAATACTCAAAGACTTCTCTTTGATCCCCACCCAGGCTCAAAGCTTCTGCTATGGTTCTGCAAATCGCTCCTGACTCTTATCCGAGTCACTCTTTACTTATAGTTCTTTGTCTTTCTTTACTCTTATCCGAGTCACTCTTTACTTATAGTTCTTTGTCCCAAACCTTTGATTTTGTGTTTAGTCAATAAGTTTAATACTTATTAAAGGAGCAAAAAAATTAACAATTTAGTCTGCTTCTTGCTTTTCTTAAAGTGACGTCAATATTATATTTATATATTTTTTATTGAAAAAACGATAATTTATGCTTTACAAAGTCGGAAAGCGCTCACTCATATCACAAAAAAAATATTTCCATGTATCAACTTATTGCTTATTCAATCCATTGGCTAATTTTTAATGTTCTAAGCCCAATAGACCGTATTTTTAGCTGGGTCTAATTTTAACGCGATATTCTTATAAATCATAGCTCAGTGGTAGAGCGTTCGACCTGGGCTCGAGAGGTCACCGGTTACAATCCATTTTTCTTTCTTTTTTTTCCCAAATGATATAGTGGTTGGGATATCCATATGTTATTTCATACTCGCTGTTCTTGATGCGAGGAGTGACACTGTGACAAAGTTGCGTATTTTTTCTTTGGATAGTTTAAGAGAGGTGGGAAGATAACACTTTTTAACAGACTTGATTTTACTTGCCGAGTGTCAAGAATCAAGGATTTTCACCGGGGCTGGTTGCTTCTTTTTTGCCTTAATTTTAAGTAAATTAATCAACTTTTGTTCCTGCATATTTGAGAATTGTTTACCTTTAGGTGTACGTGGTACTCCCCAAAATGCTAGTTGCGCTCAAGACATTGAAAACCACACATTTAAAGCAATTTAAATATAACAAGCATATATGTTTTGTTTTTTTATACCATAAATCTTCTGTTTGCATTTGATCCGAGACCGTCATTTCCATGGGCAGAAAAAAAATAACACATACACTCACATGATTCATTGAAGAATTAATCCTATCAGCCCCCCTCCCCATTTTGGACCCCTCCTGAGGTTATAAGGGTTAAACTTCTCCTTCCTATGTAGGGCTGTCCCGAGGCTCATTTTACTGGGGGGGAGATCTACGTAAATTTTACCGAATTGCTACCTGATTTATGCCGAATTTTGTGCAGAAATGAAGAATTTTTCTAAATTTCAGACGATTTTGCTAAATTTCTGCCGAAATTTTCGACTTTGAGAAAATATTTTACCAAATGGCAAAAATGTTGGGGGTTGGCGCGCGACCCCCCCCCTCTGGTCGCCCCCGCTCCTATGTATGGACACCTGAGGATAAAAGGGTTAAATTTCGCCAGGATGTTCATATGAAGGACTTATTATTTGTAGCTCGAGACAATTTTGGCCTAAAATTAAAATTTTTAAGGCTCGATGAGACTTGAGACTTTTCAATGAAAATAACAGAAAAAAAGATATTTTTCTAAATCTAGATGGGGAGGGCGCAAAAAATATAGGGAGGAACCTATAACCGAACAGCCCAAGCCTCAACACCCATAGCCAGAAATTTGAAGCTTTTAACACCATAACCTGAAACTTAAAGCATCCGACGTAGGTATTTTTGTCCCTATTGAGCTGTTATTTGTACTTAAACATCTAAACTAGACCCCGGTGCCGCGCCGATGAGGAAAGACCGGCGGTGGCGGGGCCAAAAACAGCACGCCGCACCACGCCGCCGGTAAGATGTCGGCAGCGCGCCGCCGGTGCGATCAATGTTGACCGCAAACATTAATGTTTTCATCAGTCTTTCTCAAATCACAGCTTAAATTTACAACAGATTCGAGCCTATTCATGAGTTCAAAAATTCACAAGTCGCTGGCTGGAAACCGGTCTTCTTCGTTATTTATCAAGAGAAGTAGAGATCTGGTAGAAATGAAATGGCTGTGTGAATTCTTAACATAAATAATTATCAAAATTAGTAGTTTTTTTTCATCGAACACTGCTGCATACAAAACTTCAAATACCGTATCACAAAATTCGTCAGTTATCTGGGTAAAAACTTTGAATATAAGTTTGAACTTAGAAGCTTAATTTTTTCTTAATGACCTTCGCCTATATCTATTTTGTCGACTTTAAAACAGTTGAAATGGGCGACTTTGATGTTGATTGTTTTTTTTTTGCTCTTTTGGATTCCTAAAAAGTCTTCTTGTATTAAAAAGTGGTTTTTAATAACAATTTAAAAAAAATGCATTTTAAAGTTTTTTTTGGCTTCTTTATAGAATATATGTCATGTAGGCTAAGGCTGAACTGCTGCTTTTTTATTGCTTTTGGCTGCTCTTTTGGATAGTATTCATTTTTCTTTTGGGGATTCATTCCAAATTATAAATTCTAAACTGTATCTAAAAGGAATAAATTTATCAAATTGAAAAACACATGATGAACACTTCACATGAGAACACTTCAATTACAATGAAACAAAAAACACTCTGTGGTTTATTCGGTATGAAGAAAAATGAAGTGCCAGCTATTTTCTTAGGTAAAAAATGAAAAGCTCATCCATTTTAAATGTAATTAAATGAAATAATATGCAGACTGAAGTAGCTCCAGGAAGATGTTGAGATTTTCTTCCTAGTTCGTCACTTTTAATCCAAGCAAAATGTTAGGAGACTTAGTATCAGTTATTGAGTTTAAACTTTGATTTCCAAATGCTCACAAAAATTATCAAATTCAAGAAAATCGCAACAATAAGTCACCTGTGGTCAAAATACTCAAAGACTTCTCTTTGATCCCCACCCAGGCTCAAAGCTTCTGCTATGGTCAGTTCCATGGAAATCTCCAAAGAGTTTCTTTTTAAAATAGCTTTCAAGCGTAGTTAGGGGTATTTAGCCTTTTTTGCTATTCTTCAAAGCTTTGAAAAAAGTGTTATAATATTCCAAATGTTACATTTGTTATATTTGTGCATATTTTTGGTAATCATTTGTGGGGGGATCGAATTTTTGAAACCACTGTAAATATGTAAGAACGTTGCAACATCTAGTACCCTGAGGTCATGAGACTGTCAAAGACTCCTCCTTGAACCTCCCAAATTGAAAGCTTTTATTATGACCTGGCCTTTTAATGTAACTTGGGCACTGGACCAAGGGTGCCATTGTCACCCGAGCGCAACGTTAGGTGGGGATGTCGATATCGTTTTCGTCACACCAATTCGTTTTAGTGTGATTCTGCCTGATACTAATGAATGAATGTTTTCAAAGTAAACCTGTTTCATCAATAAGAAAAAAAAGGGTTGGACGTATATGTCCCTTTCCCTTTGGACGATAAAACCATGCAAGTACTGTATCAAGTATAGCTCACGAAAATCTTGTTAATTTTTGTCAACTTGTCAACTTTTTGGCGTCCCTGCTTTCAATAAAAGAAATCAAGGTACTATCACTTAAATATAATAACTCCCTATGCCCCCCCCCCCCTTTGGATACCATCTTGATAGGATACCGTCTCTGCTTTAAATAAAAAAAAATTTAATTAATTGGCACCCCTGCTTTCAAAAAAAAAACGAGGTATTGTCATTTAAATATGATAGATCACTACCCCTCCCCCCTGGATACCACCTTGATAGGATGCCGTCTCTGCTTTAAATTAAAAAAAAACTTGTTGGGATCCTTGCTTTCGATAAAAAAATCTTGAGATATTATCATTTAAATTTAATACCTCCCTACCCCCCCCCCCTCTGGATACCTCTTTGATAGGATGCCGTCTCAGCTTTTAATTAGAAGAATAATTTACTTAATAATTAACTAGGTTGCTATATGGTTCAAACAAACACGCAAAATAACGTTAAACAGTTTAGTGTTCCTTGAAAAAAAAATTGAGGGTATGAGTAAAGGGGTACAAAGACGACAACAAAAATGTCTAAATTACTCAGATATACCTCAAATTATTGGAAAACTTAGGCATTGATTCGCCTTGGGATTCCAAAGATCCAAAGAATATAATTAAAAGGGAGCACACACAAAAGCTAAATTAGGCAAGTAGCCTATAAGAAATCGCAAAATACCCAAGACAATGAACAAGTCCTAATGGGGGGGGGGGGCCTGGGTGTATAAAAAAATTTCAATGGGAATTTGATATCATTTTCTTCTGTCTCCACTTTAAATGAAAAAAATAATTATCTTTTTGGCATCCCTGCTTTCAATAAAAAAAAAAATGAGGTATTATCATTTAAAAATGATAGCCCCCTATCCCCCCCTATAGGCAATAATTTACAATTTATTTATGAATCATATTTTTGGGATAATTTCCGGTTAAATCTTTAATTCCCCAACCTTGTACATAGCTTAGTCTATAGCTAAATTTTGTCTCAATAGAAGGTGTTTTTTTAGGGGGGGGGGGGTAAAATGTTTTAGAAAGAAGATTGTATTTTGCATCAGGCGTTCAACAATTGAGTATTAAACATTAAGAAAATCTTATATAAAAACAGAAAAAAAAACTTCAAACTTAAAGTTCAGCTTTCGAAACAATCTGTCAGCTGTCAATTTCAAAATCCAGGTGAAGGCTGAAGCTGTATAGTAATGAATGCCTTCTATTATTCTATTAAACTTGAAAATAAAATTCTTGACAACGAATGATGTAAGAGATAGCGACTGGGAAACTGCATTCGAAATGATTTAAACTCATTTCATAAAGACGATACTTTGTTTTGTCAACATATGAAGAACTGTGTATATTGCAATATTTGCAATTGCATATTGCATCTGTCTGGTTTTTGTGCAAAGTAAAATAAGAGACGAAAATTAATGAACAAGTGAATAGTGAAGAATTATGGTATGCAAAGAATATTTGGCAGGGAAAGTCACTGGTGATAAATCGCTAGGGGTGGCACCGTGATTGCGTGATTTTCGGGGATTCGGGGAACCAAATTTTTTTCGGGGTGACGCATAGATTTTTGGGGAAATACCTGAAATTTCGGGGATAGTGTAAGCCCTGCTTGATGTCTAATCAGGAAAATCGAAATACTAAACCGCACGAGAAGGAAAAGCTCGGGCTTTGCGGTTGACGCAATAGAGAATTGCCGCAAAATTAATTTAAAGTCGACCGAACGCCGCCGCCTCTACCGGCGGCGGCGCGCCGGCGGCGTTACGACCGGGCCTCTCGTCAGCGGCGTTCGGTCGATCCGCCGGCGCGGCGCCGGGGTCTAATCTAAACCCATAGCCTGGAACTTGCACTAAAAGTACCGATTATATTTACAATTCTGTTCCTGGATTCCTTACTCGGACTTTTATTAAAATCATGTTCTCCAGTTCTTAAAAAATAACAAAGAAAAAACAAAAAAAAACTTATGAGTATGAGAGCATGCACAAAGAATACTCCTAAAGTATGTATAACCATATGTTTAGCACATCCTATAGAGTTGAAGTACATTTTCTAATCTGTGTTCTCTTTTTGCACGTTCTGGTAATACAATACCTTTCTTAACAATATCTTTAGTATACATTGGAAGATATTGAATATTTCACAACTTCTTAATAATTTGAATTATGTTTGTCCTATCTTTATTACAAAAATAAAGATAGGGAATTTTAAGAAAAATGCCCAAATATTTACAATACTCAGAGAATATGATCTTTTTTCTTGCAAGAAAAATTCCTTTCAAAGACTTGTCATCGTAGACCAGAAAACCTATCAAGTTTATCCACCTTTCGGTTTTTAAACCAAAAACTATGAAAATTATTTACCAATCAGAAACCAAAATACACAAGTTTTACATACTACTACTAGTAACAACTCACTGCAGCGCCAAGCCACCTGAAGCCAACACAGCTGAACACGCTCTTTCCTCGTTCCAGTTTGTTCAAAGCGGTTCCATTGCAACTGGCTCATCGTGCAACTGAACCCCCGTGTAACTGAAGCCTCGTGCAGCTGAACCCTGTGCAGCTGAACACCCATGCAACTGAACTCTTGTGTTACTGAACCTCCGTGCAACTGAAACCCAATGTAACTGAACCCCCATGTAACTGAATCCTCATGTAACTGAACCCTCTTGCAACTGAGCCCCGTTTAACTGGGCCTACGTGAAACTAAAGCTTCTAAACTTCAAGCCCCTATGTTCATAACCTAAAACTTCTAGGTTCTAAACCCATAACCTGGAATTTCAAGCTTCTAAAGCCATAATCTGAAATTTCGAGCTTTAAAGACATAACTAGAAAATAAAACACGCACTCACATGAACCATTTAGTAGCCGGCTGAATTGGGCTTGATCAAGTATCGATAAGATACTAATACATTTTGGTATCGTATCGACTGTCGGTGTCTGGCGTTGTTTTTTAAATCAATTATATGTGACTTTAATGAAAGAGACTTTGATTAGCATGCATATTTTTTGTATATTTCTAGATTGAACGGCAGGATAAGCGACTGGAAAAGATTGTTTTCCCAATTCCTGAAATATGTGAATATATAGTCGAAGAAACAAAGCAAAAAGTCTTTCAGAGTTGTGATAGAGATGACAAAGGCTCTAAGGTCTCTGATTTTTTCGCAAGAGTTGATGGTTTATATGAGGAGATGAGATGGCAGAAAAAACTAAGGAGTAAGTTATTTCTAATAACAATAAAAAAAAAATGCGATCTAGATAACCGTATCTGGAACTTGACCGCGTTCCGCAAACAAGTGTGGCCATTTCGTAGCATAGCTAAAATTAGTTTGTACTGATAAATCACGCAACCAAATTTTGGACAATGGTAGAAGTTGATTTTAGGAAATAAGAAGACAGGAAATATGTAATCGTCAGTTAATTTTAAAATGGTTGGTAATTTTAAAACGAAGGTTACTTTTAGAAAAACCATTGAAATTTATGGGGAATGTAATTACTCACGATATTTCTTGGAGTAGGATTTGGGTCTTGTATCCCAACTCTCTTGCATACCTGCCTTAAAGCATAGCTCTAAAGCAAAAAGAGGTGTGAATATTGGACTTGATCCTGAAAAGTTATTTGAGGACAATTTAGGAATAATATAAGGTGCTTAGTGATAATTTGATACTATAAAACAATTTAGGAATAGGGATAAGGGACTTAGTGACAGTGATAATGAGTACAATTTAAGAGGAGTCATAATGGACTTAGTGATAGTGATCAGATGATATTCGAGGACAATTTGGAAGTAGCCTTAAGGGACTTAGTGATAGGGATAGGGTGATACTTGAGGACAATTTAGGAATTGTGATATGGGGCTTAGTGATACTGATAATGTGATATTTGAGCTCAAAATATTAATTTGAAAACAATTGAAACAAAATATTAAAAAAAAAAAAACAACCACAATGCTCCTTTCCCTTCCTATCTGTAAGACTGATGAGAGTGGGATTGTCCATTTCTTTTCTGGCCTTCGGGACTGCATGATGATGTTGTGAGTTGTTTTGGGAGGATGGGCCATCAGAAATTTTTAGATCCAAATCTAAAACGAATGTCATTTTACTTCTCATTAACATTGATTTCAGGTTTACGGAAATGTTATAAAATTGAATTATCCTCGTGATTTTCTAAACAGTTGTCTTTTCTTTTCTTTTTCTTTTATATACAGGCTATTTTCTCAAAATATTGTTTCTCTTTTTTTGTTTAGTCTTGCAGGCAGTATTCCGGCCTCACATATTTCACTTGGGGAAAAAATTATCTGAGTTTAGGCCATTATTGGCCATACATATCATTTCATGAATGAAATCATTTTTGTTGTTATTTATTGTAATGATAATAATAATAGTAATTTATTTCTGACCCACTATACAACAACACAAATGGAGTAATATAACGAAAGCAAGAATAGCAGAACAAAAATCGCACTCACTGGTAGACCAGATGTATTAAATTGTGTAAGGGAGTGCCTAAGGAAACAGCCGCATTTTTTAGCTTACTACTTAAAAACTCAGAACATGAAAGTATACTAGTCTCACCATATTTGTGAACAATAGCAGTGTTACGATACGATCTCGGAAGGTAAAGCAAACATTTGCAATATCTACAATAAAGTATGTGAACCTCGCGCTGATCTCTGCTTTTTCAGAAGTGGGTAAAGCCCCGTAAAAATAAAACAAAATGATCAGACAAATTAAAAATAGTCTGTCAATTGCCTTGCGAGAGTATCGCCCGAGGTTTGGAACAATCTTCGCGTTGCCGACTCTAAGCTTTCCTTTAACATCTTTAAGAACCTGTGTACGTAGGGTTGATATATTTGTCCGAATTCCACGAATTCCTTGCCACCGTATCTGTGAAACAAAACGAACAGAAGAAAGGCTGCAATTCAAGCTTTTGGAAACAGGCTTAGAATTGAAAACTAAATATTCACACTTTTTATATTTAATGACTTTGTCGCTTCATTACTTTTATCCTTACAGGTTTTTCGACATTATATTGGACAAGCGCACAAATGAGTCAATCTGGTAGAATCCTATTTTATCTCGCCCTGATGGTGAACGTCATAATTATATTCTTTTATCCTTTTTCTGGCGAAGCTTCTCGTAAGTCTTTTCTCTTCTTTTTTTCACTTTTCTGCGTCACATAGCCCCTCCACCCTCCAATAGTGGCTATACGGTCTAACTGAATATATAACACAAAACGCATCTTGAAAATTCTAGAATCTTTGAAACGGCTATTGCTAATCTTCGTTGACAAAGAAATAAATGGCGTAAATATTCAAAATACAGGAACATAATTAAAATTAAATATAGAATGATAATAACATTTAAAAAAAAAAAATACAGTGGAAAATTTTGAATTAAGGTGGAAGTGATGCTCCTGCCGGCATAGGAGGAACTAAGGTCTAAGGAAGGCTGAGATAAACGTTTTATGACATTAAGGAGCAAATCTTTACTTGTCATTTACCTGTAATTTATTTCGGTTTGCAGTATTTATGATTAAGCTTTTACATATGTATGGTTGAATCAACAAGATCTTTACAAATATGTCTATTATTGCTTAATAGACATATTTGTATTTTTTTTTATTATTATTATATATATATATATATATATATATATATATATATATATATATATATATATATATATATATATATATATATATATTTTATTTGGCATAGTTTAGGTTCTGTTTTATAAACGCTTCTATTTATTTTCGTCTTTTCCGGTTGAACGCCCAAATTTCGAGGGTTCAATATCCTGTTTATAGTATCAATATTGTTTTTTTTTTCGTTTTTTTTTTTTTTACGAAAGCTAGGCCTTGTCTTGTAATTAAGTCTCAGAAACGGGAATCGATATTCTTAAATAATTAAAGAATTTAAAAGCCCTTGAATAGTTAAAAAATGAGGATAATTTTTTTTTGATAAACAAGAAATTTTAAGAAAACGCTATTTTCGCCAGCGCACGAAAAGATAAAAGAAATAAAAAAAAAAATCCTGGTAGGCTATTTGGAAAATTGGAAAATATTGAGACTAGACTAAAAGTGTGATTATAAGACCAATATGAAGTCTTATAAGAAAATTATCGTCTTATTAAAAATAATAAAACCAAAAAAATAAGATATTAAGACTAAAAAAAAGAGCTGTTTTAGCATATTTTATAACTATTCAATGACGAGTTTTATCATAGCTACCCCGTGCTTTCCTTATTCATGTTAAATGATTTAGTTTTTCGGATATCGGAGAAAAAAAATTATTTACATTCTAGTGTCGTTTGGAAATAGGAGTGATTTCTTAAGGTTTTTTAGTATTCTTTAAAAATGTCTCCTTTTCTTTTACGAACTTATAGACAGGTCTTGTATCGTCTTGTTTTCCTGAAATGATGTTTTCCCCGGTTTTTCGTAGTAATTTTTGTGCTTTATTGTTCATGTTCATTGACTATGTATTTTCCTTTGGGACTTTTATTCTACTGTACTCAGTATACAAAACGTGAAGGTCGAATAATAGATTTTAAAATAATCATTTACTGGAACTAGAGAGTAGGTGGGAGAGCTAATTCCATATGTTATTATTTTGGCCGATGTTTTTCAGAAGAAGGTAATTCTCCTACCGACATAATACCTATTCACCAGCACTCTTATTGGTCTGCTATGCACAGTCAGAACACTAAGTTCTTAGAGCATTTCTTAGCGAAGAACAAAAGCTTATTTTTTTAGTTTTTCAGGGGGTGGCGACTGACATTTCACCAGTGACACCAACTTTGTGTTTGAATCTTTTTACACGAAAGTCTTAGTGTACACACTTTACAAGGAGATGTAATTTCGAATTGTAGTTGACTGTAGGTGCAACTATATTTATTTTAAAGTAAAAACCATGTTTGTAGGTGCGGTCGCTGGTACGTTGTGGGAAATTTGGCAGTTCCCATTGGAAAGTTTGATTTAGCGTTATTGTATTGTTACTTTCTTCCCAAAAACACCGGCCAAAACATAATTTATTAAATAGGTCGCAGTAATAGGGGCCAAAAAGCAAAACGCATTGTTACCTGAATACTTTTAATAAACCATTACTGCCTATTCCACAAACTGTCGTTTTGACGATTGTCTTTGACAAGAAGGCAACAATGGTTGAACATTAATTGTCTCAGTGTATTTATCACTAACATCCTTTTGTTCCCATTTTTTAGATATACAATTTTATCGGCACTTCTCCCCCCAACAAGTTCCCTCTTTCTGTCGCTCTCTCACTCTGTGTTTCTCTCTCTCTCTCTCTCTCTCTCCCTTTCTTTCTTTTTCTTCTCTCTCGCTCACAAGCTCACTCACTCACTCACTCTCTTTCTCTTTAAAAACAAAATAGTCCACTTAAATTCCGAAAATTCCCGGCTGAATTGAGCCTGAATTCAACGAAATTCAGGCTTTGAATTAAGTTTTTTTTTTTCTGCTGAATACCCGTGCAATCTCAATGCCGCTTTTATTTTCCAGTTCCTACTAAACCCATGTTAAAGGGCTTGATTTATCTGTCGTATCTTTTTCTATACTCTCTGATCTAGGTCACTAATCGAAATTCTAAAAGACAGTAAATTTAACAAAAATTCTAAATAAAAGTCAAAGTAAATCTAGAAGTAACAGAAAGTTCATGATTGTACGCCCTCCAATGTTTTTGGCTATAAATTAAACAAATGTAAAGTCCGAGAAAAATTGTGATGTGAAACCCTGTAGGATAATATAAATAACGAAAGGTTTACATAACCAAATTAGGAATAAAAGGAAACAAAAAATTAGCCTCAAGGTTTGCGGTATTTACAGAAACATGGACACAGTGGACATTTTGTCGTGAAATCTTCTTTTGTCTTAATAATTAGTTTCTAGTTTTAAATCTAATATTTTTTTTTCTGTTATTTTT
The DNA here is from genome assembly GCF_049724085.1 of Artemia sp. Qi Xiang Cuo. Classification (NCBI taxonomy): domain Eukaryota; kingdom Metazoa; phylum Arthropoda; class Branchiopoda; order Anostraca; family Artemiidae; genus Artemia; species Artemia sp. Qi Xiang Cuo. Next base: position 52,123,503 of record NC_142799.1, on the reverse strand, counting down.
TAGGTACTTACTACACGCTGCAAAGATATTTTACTCTCATTTTCAGCATTTTCATGATTTCTTTGGTGACGTCATTCATCTACAAAGATAAACAAAAGGCGAAGGACATAGCTTTTTGCACGTTTGTACTGCTAATTGTGATTTTGTTTGGACCTCATCCCGCGCTTATCTTTTTTGGTGCATTGAAGGTAAGTTTCAAATCAAAATTACTTGAAATAGTATCAAGAGCATCGCAGGGGTTTGTGTCTGCCTCCCCTCCTCCCCGTGAAGACAAAAAATTTTCAAAGTAAGTTTACAAATTTGATTGGAGTAAAGTAGCAAAATTTATTAGATTCCAGGTTTGGGGGCTGGGTAGGTCAAAAAATAGTATTTATCATCAGTACATTATCCTTAAGTATATACTAGATTTGCGTTACATAGACAACTTAAAGTGTACAGCGTTGACTTCGCCAACAAATGTTTTGCAGGAGCAACACTTTGATCAAGGATTCGAGGAAAAACTTGAAAAAAAAACTTTTTGCGTGCTGACCAATGGTTTGCGTTGTGCAGGTACCGATCTTCGGATTCAATGCCTTCGGCTAGGACTGCAATCAGTGGTTGAGGGCAAGTATCCGATGCTTCCCGTGTTTTTCCCCTAGATTTCTCCAGGTACCCATTTAGAACTGCTTCGACTGTGGCTGAGCTTACAGAGTCACACCATTGACCCCTCGTTCCAAACCGCCGACCTTGGGATTTCAATTCTGGAGCAGATTGAAAAATATTATATTGACTTTGCTGCTAATTGAAACTTAAATTACCACAGACATTAAGAATGGAATTTTGGAATTTGGAGCTCCAGGGGAAAACCCTGGAGCTCCATTTTTAACGCAAAAGATCTCCATTTGCAGTTTGGTAGATTTACCCCTAGCGGGCACGAAGTTTGAAAATAACTAATGTGTTTGAAAAATCTGCAGAAAATGAGCGAAAAAAACATATCGTCTTGGAGCTTTAGAAGCTATAACTTCTCTGATTGCTATAGAAAAAGACAAACGCTGCTATATATCTAAGCTATGGATTAACATGGGTATTATTAACATTATTCAAGATTAAAAGCATCAAATTATTAGTTAATTTATTTACCTACAAAAACATCTTTTTAGAAAGAACCAATTAGGCTATCCTCTTCTGTTATATTTATCCCTTTAATTGACTATTGGTATGTAAGTAGTCAATTAAATATATATATATATATATATATATATATATATATATATATATATATATATATATATATATATATATATATATATATGTATATATATATTTATATGTATATATATATATATGTAATATACCTTTAAATGTACCCGAAACAAAATTTTGACTTTGTCACCAGCTCAACCATAAATGTATACATGTAACATAGCCTTAAATGTATTGGAGACAAATAAAATGCAGACAATATTTGATCTAGTATCTAACCCCTTGTTTTGGTTTTATTTCTTCGCTATCGATTGCTTTCCGTAAATATTATAAACTCAACATAAAGCACGAACAGACATTTTAGTAACAGTGGAGAGTTGAAATTTCGAAACCATGGATGGATTAAAACTTGTAATATAACCCTATTGAACCTAGATAGCACTGTAAAGCTGTTTGTCGCTTTTCAGAATCATATTCTTTAAATGAATATAATAATTGCATTTCAGGAACTACCTCTCTATTCAGGAACTACGTGATATTGTTTTATTATTAGTTATAATCGTCGTGTAAATATTTAATTCCAGGTTACAATGATTTTTAATACCCTTAAGTGTATCGAAAACGAATAAAAAAGTGTACTGGATGTTCATAATTCTTTAACCTCGCAAGTCCCCTCAAACTTCCCCACCGGGGTCAAATCCAGCCGAGACATTCCCTAGCGGACATGGAACCGACTTTTTTGTATTCTCAAGTGCGTCAGAAGCCAATAATAAATACACCCACTAGCAAAGGATGCGCACTCCTCATCACCGAAGATGACCTTGGTATTAGAAGCGTTTAACCAAAATGTATGTGGACTTCGTAATAGTTGTACTTAGTTTGATGTTCGATCCCTAAATGTAACAGCTGGTGGTTACAAGCATCTTTTTGGTGATGGTTGCAGCTTAGGCTTGGCACAAAATTACATATTTCAGCGGGAATATAATCATGATAAACAAATAAGTAGAACAACAGGGAAATTTTTATACAAGACAGTGGAACGCACTGTCTCCACTGTTTTGTATAAAAATTTCCCTGTTGTTCTACTTATTTGTTTATTATGGAAAGGCAGTGTGGTCTTCGTCGCTATTTAATATAATCATGAAGACGAAAAAAAATATTTATCTCACAAAAATAAATTCCCACGATCTCATTTTTCATAGAAAATTTTATTCGCGTCGGCTTTAGCGTTTGACAGTAGTAAATATAAAAGATAAACTGAAAGGAACAATTATGAAAGGAATAACAAATATAAGATGAATATGAAAAATCATGAAAATGATTTAAATTTGTAAAAAGATTGTAAAAATGATAAATATAAAAGAATCGTCGAAATCAAATGATATTTTTTGCTGCTAATCCTTAGGAATCAGTCATTGGATGTCTAGAACAGCTGTAAGTCTAGCTTCGTATTCCACTGCAGCCGAGGAAGCTCGAACGGATGATCACCCATACTTTACAATTATGACACACTTTACATAAACAAATTTGGCTTTTACCTAGCGTTAGGGAATTTTCTTTAATTTAGGCATAATTTTTATTGTCCTAGGACCGAAACCTTGTGTATAATACAAAAAATGCTGTTACGCTGTGGTTCTAAACCGTTGCTATCCTAATTATTAATAGCCCTCTCCTTTCTCCTGTGAAATTAAACATACAAATTTTGGGCAAGGGAGAAGGGTCAGCTGTAGGAACCTTCTTCTCATTTTTCTTCTTTTTTAATTCTTATTACCCGTCGCGCGTTGCTGGGATCACAAAAGAAAGGAAAGAGAGAATTTCACCCCCACACCTCCATTTTGATAACGATTGCGTTTTTAAATTTAAAGTGTTTGAAAAACTCCCCGTCCCCCCGCTGAAAATTTTCCCTCCCTTACAATTATTTTACCCATATGTAAGATAACGATGCTGAATTTAAAATTAAAGCATTTGACAAATTTGGGTTGAGTACGGAATTAACGGAACTGTTGAATACGGTAACAAATTTAGCGAGTTTATTGAAAAAGAAATTTCATAATTCAGAGGTATATTAGGCGACAGAATTCATAATTAATTAACCAGTTAATTGAATATCCAGAAAATGTAAATATTGTGATTGAAAGACTCTCAAGTATCTGTGTTGAGGGGTCTGTAATTTCAGTCAGCGCGAAAAGTATTAAGAGGGTGTTGGGATAGGGGTATTTTATAAATGCCTAAAACCCTCGGAAGAATGTACTCACCAACTTCTTAAAGTTTCTTTGCGATGGGATGAACAGTGTAGTAATGCTTACAGAACAGCCAGACATAAAATTTTATATATATATATAAAATTTTATATATATATATTAATTATAATATATATATATATATATATATATATATATATATATATATATATATATATATATATATATATATATATATATATATATATATATATATATATATATATATATATATATATATATATATATATATACATATATATATGTGTGTGTTTAGTTTGATATGTTTTTTATTTGTATTTAACATATATATTTCTTTGCTTCGTCATATAAGTGTATTTAATCTAGGTGGTTATCAAGGTTGTCCATATAGTGAGCATTATGGGCAACTACGGGATGTTTCCAAAAACTTTCATTGAAGCTATAAAGAACTACGAGCTTGTGTATCACTGCCTGTATCTAGCGGTCAGCTTGGTCGGTCTCATCATTCATCCCTTCTGCTATGCATTTTTGGTAAATATTGTAATTTATTTTCATACCTTAATTAGGAACTTTTAATTTAGAATATAGATTAATTTAAAGTATAGAATAGAGACCTAAAAAAATTAGCACATTTGCCTGGGCAGCTAATGTATGTAGAGTGCAGAAATATATTTTTTTTTTATTTCAGAAATTCGCAAGAAACTCTAATCTTAAACGCTTGCCTCTCCGAACTAATTTTTGTCCGCGAGTGTGTTTTTTTTTTTTTTGCATGCATTTTTTAAAACGATTTAGGAATTACCAAAATTAATTTTTTATTTTTTATGAGATAGTTGGGGTTTGTTGGAAGGGTAGCAAAAAAAAAAATAAAATAAAACTCAAATCTCCTAATACTAATTTTCTTTAAGTTAGTCTATCCGTGGCATAGCATTAGTGTTGAGGCATTTTAACCTAAAATTGTTGTCTGACAGGCAAGGCTATGGAACTTCACATTAGTTTTTTATTACTATTTTTTTTCTAATTCCGTGACTTCGCCGCAGAAAAATAATCTTTTCACTAGAAATGGGTATTTTCTACGCATCCAGTTTTTTTCTTTTTTTAAAGTTAACAACTTTTAAAATTGCTTTTTTTAAAGCTACCGGTTTTGCTGCGCTTTGGTTTGGCTATATTGTTTATAAGAAATTGGCTCAAAAAATAATTCAAACCCGCCAAACCAGCAAATTTGTGTACCTTACAGCTATATCCAACCCCATTTGGAGGGGCTGGGACGGAACTGTGATAGAAGTGATCAGTATTTAATCGCATTTGAAACATCACGGTTGACCCTCGGATCGATCTCCTTAACGGTAATAAGACCAGTACACCCAAGGACACGATTTATGAAGACAAATAATAAACTAAAGTTTGGTTTCTGGGACTTGCGAATGATGTCTCAACTGTTTTAGAACTGAACAAGTAGAGAAAGTGATGGGAGATTACCAGCTAGACTTATTAGCACTGCGGGAAGTCGAGTTTACTGGATCAGGAATTGAGAGGCAAGATGCCGACCATATCATCTTCATGCAGCGGACCATCAAATAGGTGAGTAGCCAGAGTTGCCGTGATGATGCCAAAGGCGAGCCGCAAATCGTTCCTGAAATAGACACCCGCATTCCAAAGAATGTTAAGTGAAAGGCTCTTGGGAACCGATGTTGAACAGTCCATGCATTGTTTGCCACCCCTATACAAATGAAACCACTGATGAGGAAAAAGACGAGTTCTACAGACCACTTCAAGCCACCAAAGCTGTACTAAGTAACGATGTTTTGTGCATCCTTGGTGACTAACGCCGAAGTAGGGAACGACCAATCCTTCAGCCCGCAATTTCCTGGCCAACATGGTTTGGTTTAAGAAACGGAAATGGGGAGCTTATGATTGACTTTGCCCTTATTAATGACCTTGCAATTGATTTCTTCAGAGAGATCGACACTAGTAATTGTGAACGTCACCAGATTGGACTGACCAAAAATCAGATTGGTCATTGCCCCAAAAGAAGAAAATGGCCATTGAGTCTTCAAGATGTTCGGGCCTACGGAGATGCTGACAGATCAGATCATAGACTTATGCTAGCGAAAGTTTGTGTAAAACTGTAGAAGACATACAACTAAAGGACAGTTCCCAGTCCAGTTTTGACCTAATAAAATGACATGATACGACAAGACAGTAAAACGAGCTTTTTTAACTGAATTATGCAATAAATTTGAAGCTCTTACAAAACAGCCTGCCACAAACTAGCTAAATCAGCCTTGAGCTTTAAGAGAAGCCCTAATGACCTGTGGCTGTTGAAACAAAAATAGCTTCTAATAGAATAAATAAAAAGAATGAAAAAATTGACGTACGCATATATTATATTCAGCATGCAGCAATGAAAGGGCTGATTAAGATTTTGTGAGGACTCTAGACAATGAAATTTCGAAACCTTGGAAAGGGTGTTCTCTGTATAAATATCAAACTAAAACCAACAAAGATTTCAAGTGGAGTCCATTTTCTGAAATGTAGGTTTGAGACCCTACTTCTCTAAATGGCTCTCAACTAAGGGCTTGACAAAAGGATCTTTGTCTTCTACCGGATTTCAAGACTCCTGAATCACTTTACTTAAAAGAAGATATTTAGTTTAGCCTTAGTGGATTATTCAGTATTACAAAATTAAATATATCTGAATATACTTCTCAAAAATTATTACATTTAAAAACAACTACAAGTAGGCCCCTCGAGCTTAGTGGCTCCTAGGCTCTTGCCAATGCTAGTTCATTTGGGTAATAGAGTCTTAGATACATCGTAGCTAAGAGGGTGGGGTAGAAATTGAACATGCTTGTCCCCAGCTGCAGCATCTGTTGGGTGCCATCTAGATATATATAAGGAAAGATAGGTCGACTTATATTGTTGTGAGGGGGGGGCTGACATTGCTCTGGGCGCTGAAAAATCTACTTTCAATTCTGAATGCGTCGCAGTTTACTTCTTTGTTTTGTGACTGACAAGCAGTTTGCTTTACGCTGTGCATATTAATGCACAGCGGCATGAGATTTAGATGACATCGTTTTTTTGTTTTGTTTTTCAATGTCAAGTTGGTAAATGTAAGTCCGCAAATCTTATTAATTTGAATGATCTGTGGTATTTATTATATAAAAAAAAGGCTCTGCCAAGTTGTAAAAAAAATCGTTTTTGGCTAATACTTTTCAACCTTAATGAATTGCAAGTAATATTTGGTCAAATTTTGTTTCTAAGTATGGTGTTTTGTTTGTTGTTTTTTTTCTAGGGGGAGGGGGGGTGGTTAAATTTGGTGCACGAAGGTACAATTAAAGCCGAACAAATGTTTTCTGTTTAAAACTTTTTTTGCGCTTTTTAAAGTTTTTAAGTTTAATGTTTGGCTTTTATGAATTTTTTTCGAAAAAAAACAGTGTTTGAAACATAGAAGCAATTATCGGCTCAAACAGTGTTCATAAATTTTGTAAATTAGAATACTCTAGTCGATGACGTTGGAAGACTGTTATAATGACTTTTTGTCATATCCCAATATAAACGGTAGTTTTAGCCCTTTAGCTACCTAACCTGGTTAGTTAGACATTAATTTTTGTGCTGAGTCGGACTAATTAGAATTCACATTTGTGCTTTGGAATTTATGGTAAATGCAAACACATCCATGAAACATTCTTCCTACATGTAAAACAAGAGATGGAAAAGCGAATTAGTATTTATTCTAAAGCTATGAAATATTTGAAATTAAAAAATGGACAGTTGTAACAGAAATGGGTATATTTTTGATAGAAAAATATTTTACTTCCAGAAACATATCTAGCGAGTCTTTTTTTTTGGGGGGGGGGGCTTGAAAAAATATTCAATAGTCATGGTTTTCCATGCCCATCAAGTTTTTTCCAGACTAGGATGTTCTTCTACGGTGTTTGAACTTATTATCACAAAAAGAATCCATGTTTACAACAGAAAGAAAACGTAATAAGCGTCACATTAGCTTTTATGGTCATTTCCTTTCCCTTGTTTCTAACCTCAGCTGTTTCTTGGCAAAAAGACCCAGTAATATACCGAAAATTGTGCGCTAAAAACGAAGCTTGTCGATTAAGTAAAAGCTGCTTTCACTTCTAAAAATTTTGCTTTAGCAACTTCTTGTTATTTTTTCTTAGAACAGTAAGATGTAATAATTTAATATTATGTAGACATGAAGTTTTTTTCATATGGTTTTATTTACTAATTAGGAATGTAGATTTGTGAATCTCTCTCTCTCTCTCTCTCTCTCTCTCTCTCTCTCTCTCTCTCTCTCTCTCTCTCTCTCTCTCTCTCTCTCTCACTCTCTCTCACCCTCACTCACCCTACCTCTCTCTCTCTCACACACTCCTTTTCTCGGTCTTGTTTTGTATTTCAATGCTTTGCGTTAATTATTTTCTATTCTTTTTTAGCTTTTGGATGTGATTTATCGGAAAGAAACATTAAAGAACGTCATTCAATCTGTAACAAAAAACGGACGATCGATTATTCTCACTGCCGCCCTTGGCTTTGTTCTAGTCTACCTATTTTCAATTGTTGGATTCATATTTTTTCAAGATGATTTTCAACTGGAAATTGAGCCACTTGTTCGGCCAAGTTGTGACGATGTCTCTGAATTTGAATCCGGTGAGTATCTTCGTTTCACTATTTGCCTATCGCCACGGGCAAGCATGTTGGTCAAACATAAATTCGGAGAAGGGGGCGGAGATGCTATATAAAAAACTTCAAAATATTTCTACTATCAACCCGCGATAAAAATATGTCAAGTCGAAAACAAACAGAGGTTAATCTAAAAAACGTTATGGAACAAAAAATAAGTGCCATGTTGAAACCTAAAACGAGCCAAATATAGTCATATAATGACTCAAACGTCAAGAATGGATATGAATGAATATTTGAAACAAACCTGAAACGACCATAAATTAAAATGAATAATTAAATCAAACGTAAAATACCACGTACCACCATGGATGAATTGATCAAAGAGTACGGGCAACTTTTAAGAGTCGAAACTGGCAATAGTGTCTAAAAAAGAAAAAAAATCATCAACGTCATCTATCGTTTGGCGTTTTTTTGGCATTTTTTCATGCTTCGCAATTGTATTTTTTTTAGAAACTGACATCAGACATTTATTACTACGCTGATGTTGCCGATTGCGCAAACTACACTAATTTTGCATTATTATTGCAATGAAGAAATGCCAAAAAACGCCAAACGCTAGTTGGCACTGGTGCTATTTTTTTTTCGACAGATCGAATAGAAATTACAATGAACAAACAAGTCAAACTTAAAATAAACATGAATAAGGAGTGAGGCTACTGCCCCTTCAAACCCTGTAAAGATTAATGTGGCACTTGTGCTTCACCGAAAGCGATTTATATTGCGAACAGTGTTCAAAACATTGACAACAATCCAACAACGAAAGAAAATCACAATACTAACAATGTTTACAAACAAGAACTACCACAAATAAGAGTAGTGCTACCCCCTCCGTCCTCTCAAACCCTTTAAAAGGCTCCAATTACTCGTAATTTACTGAAAACAATAAGTATTTTGAACGGTGTGGTTTTTATTTGTCAAAACAGCAACAATAAAGAAAATTTTGACACTTATCAAAATAATAGCAAAGAATCAACAGTATCATCTGTTATATTTAAGTTTGACATCGTTATTCATTTTAGTTTGTGTTCGTTTCAGATTTCGTTTATTCATTCATAGTAATTTATGTTCACTTTAAGTTTGACTAATTATATGACTGCATTTCTGCTCCTTTTAGCTTTTAACATAGATATTTAATATTCTTTGAAACCCTTGTTTTGAGAAACATTTTATTAAATTAACTGTAAAAAAACATTCGTTAAAATGCAAATTGTCTAAAACTACAGTTCTTGAAAAATAATGTTTTCAGACAGAAGGCAAAGGTAGAATGAGACAGCAGAAGATCGTAAGAAAACTGTAAGAAAATTATCCCCTAAAATACATTATCTGAAAATACAGTTCTTGGAAATAATTTGTTTCAGATTTAGATTATGGGATAGAGCGATACAGCAGAGGATTAAGTTAATCGTAAAAACAATAATCCCTAAAATAACATTGCCTAAAATACACTGTTTGGAAATAGTTTGTTTCAGGTTCAGAGTTTAGGATAGAACGAGACAGCAGGCACTGATACTAATTGTAAAAAAAAAAATTCGTTAAAATACAATTTGAAAACACAGCTCTTGGGAATAATTTTCCAGAATTAGAGATGGGGTAGAACGGAAAGCAGAAGAATCAATCGAATCCAATTCTTAATAATAAAAAAAAAAAAAAAAAAAAAAAAAAAAGACATCCAAGAAATGATCTTTAAGAGCCAATATGAGGAAAATACGAGTAGTATTGTCAAAAGCCTGTGCTAGATTCTGTATAGAAAAAGAAATTTTTCAAATATCTTAGACCTAGCTATCTTATAACCTAAAACAGTTGAAAACAGAATACACCTGCTTTCATAGAATTTTAACGACTGCCACACTGTTTAAAAGAAAATTTCTCGTTAAAAAGTCACACTGTTTATTAATGTGAGTTTCATCAAATCTGAATATCTTTATCCCCGGCACAAAATGGAAGAAGTTTATTAGTTTTCCTAAGATTTCCGAGCAAGTATGTATTGGCTTTTAGTTTTCTGTCGTTTATTCGGATCTCTTATCCAAGTTCTAACATTTATCCCGATCAATTCTAAATAATATGTTATTTAGTTAACTAGAATACTAAACTAAAAAGTTTGTAACTACTAACAAACAAGAAGTTTTTGAAGGACGAGGCAGTTGATTTTTTAAGGTGCCAGATTGCCCTAAGGAGCTTTATTTATAAAAGTAAAGTGGGACAAAAACGATCAAGAAACCAATTCTTGGACACTCGAAGTGTCCTCTTGCTTCCAAAGGGCACTCGGAAAATACAATAATATTCATAGCATAAAACATTATAGCGATCTATCCTCTAAACTACTTGAGAAATAATTAAGATAAATTCGTTGATACAATCTATTCGTGAAATTAAATTTTGATACAATTAAACTAGTTCTTCACAATTGACTAAAACGAGACATAGGTCTCTTTATCAGATATATTGTACATTTTTGTTCCAGGATATTAGTTCGCAGTTTTCCGAATTCTTTTCTTATACTGTTTTAACTGATAATCTTAAACCAACTATCTTCTACTATATTGACTAAAAACTAACTTATACTGTTTTGATGACTTATTTTATATATATATATATATATATATATATATATATATATATATATATATATATATATATATATATATATATATATATATATATATATATATATATATATATATATATATATTTATATATATATATATATATATATATATATATATATATATATATATATTATATATATATATATATATTTTATATATATATATATATATATATATATATATATATATATATATATATATATATATATATATATATATATATATATATCATATGTACACATATATTTTTCTTTTCTTTTTTTTAAGCGAGGGAAATATATTGCTCTCAGTTTCTGGTACTAAACATTCGATGAGGTTTTTTGATTGCTCTAAAGTTTCTCAGGTACAATTAATAATTAAATATAGTTTGTAATAATGAAAAATAAAATAATAAAACTTAGATAAAAATCAAATAATTAAAAACAGTTAATTAAAAGCAATAAATATAATTAAATATAACTAATCAAAACTGATTAAAACTCGGATATTTCAGGTTCGCCTCAACGCAGTGAATGTTTGGCTCAATTAGGTGAATCAACGAGGCAACGGTCTTGCGATACCCTACTAATGTGTATCATTACGGCTTTGCACCTTGGAGTTAGACAAGGCGGAGGCGTGGGTGATATTCTTCGAAAAATAGGTCCAGAGGTATGTTCCTTCACCTTTTTGGGCCATTTTATGATGTATTTTATTTTTAGCTTTTTTATGATGTTAATAATAATCAGGTTAACCAAGCTAGTCTTAGTTCCTAAAATTCGCAAATACAGTGTCCAGTGAATATATATATAAATATATATATAAATATATATATATATATATATATATATATATATATATATATATATATATATATATATATATATATATATATACATATATATATATAAAAACAAAACCTGTCCCTGCTCCAGAAAAGGTTCCTTAGGTGGTTACGACGATCTTTGGATTCTTAAGTCCCCTAAAACAAACAGTCTTGGAAGATGAAACTCCTTTAGACACCTTACCATCCCACCTTTATTTGCATGAGACCCCAACGTTGCCATGCCTACAAGAAGTACGTAGTGTGCTATGCAGATAAAATTTTACTTCGCTAGGATTATCTTTTTCGGAACGTGACTGTTAAAGCTTTTGTTGGCGATGAGGTACGTTATTACGAGAAGAGGCCATAACTTGTAGTGATAAAAAAGAAAGCTGCCCTGACTTGTCAGATCAGCCAAAGTCGATGAGGTACGTTGTTACGCGAAGAGGCCATAGCTTGTACCGGTAAAAAGCCGTTCTGTCTTACCAGATCAGCTAGAGCTGATGAGGCACGTTCTTAAGAGAAGAGACTATAACTTACAGCGATAAGAAAAAAGCAGCTCTGTTTTGCCAAACCAGCTAGATCTAGTTATGAGCTACAGCTGATAGCTATACGGAGACAGGAAGAAGTAGAAAAGGAAAATCTGAAAAGAAGGCTGCTGAAATTAAAGTTGAAGTGATGGTCCACAAGAAGCTGAAGACAGCAGAGCTAGAGACAGATGATTCACGCAGGAAAGAGAAAGAAGTCGTTGAGGCCCCTCCTAAAGATTTACTTGAGTGTTTGGAGGAAGAAAAGGACTTTCTGAATGTTGGCTTGACTGAAAAGATGTTAGAATTAACATTAAACGATCGCAAAGAAGACAAAGGTCAGAAGCTGAATTGGTTGAATTACTTTTTCTGAAGAGGATATCAGAGTCGATTCATCGCCCACCGAAAGAGCAAAAAAGCTACGGATGATCTTAGGTGCATTCTATCAGCGATTTTGTGTACTTAAACGCAAATACTGTCTTGCCAGTTACCCATGCTGGTATTTAGACGAAGTTTTGCTTTAAATCAGTAGAATCTTTATTCTAAGTACCGTAATCACATGTAGCTTTTTGTATAAATAAGTGATAATAAAGGGATTCAACCTTCTTTTTATAAGCTCGCTGGCCTCAGAGGTCAATGTTTGTGTTAAGGTAGCGAATGTACCGTCTCCAATACATTTGACCTAGGCACTGACCGCCTTTGGGTAGTCACTTTTCTATTTACGGAAAAACCAAATTCATTTTTCCCGAGGTTTTCCTATGCGGCCGACCCCTGCTATAGAGATATGTGCTGAATTTTCTGACTGGGGTAGTTTAATGTTAAATATATATTTTTAAATCTTTGCAGATGAACTTACTGACTAATGTCCTATTTTTCCTTGAACTATAAGCCGGATTTGGACTTCAATCGCCGCTTAATTCCACCCCTTCGCGCAGAAAAAGATATTCTAAATTTAGTTGTTTTTTTTTCAGTTTTGGACAGCCGAGGTCTATGCCCGTATGCAAATCTTACATGTTCAAATAGTCGAAGATGCGGCACTTATTAAGGCATTAATAAACTTAGGTTAATCTGCAGTGATCCATACATTAAAATGTCAAAGATCCCAGTGATTTTCTTTCTGAGCATCTGAATAAATTGATAAACTTTTTTAGTTGCATTATTTCATTTCATTCTTTTTGGTTAGCAGGCAATGCTTGCCACGCCGACGGCTCATTTCTGGCATCCAAAATGAAAAACAATCAGATATTTATATATAAGAAAATATAAAAACAGTAATTTGAATCTGTAATACGTTGACTGATTAAATTAGCCAGATGAGTTGGCAAAGGTTTTATGGGACTTGATTTTTTTTTATACTGAAGAGCCTAGTCATCTCTCTCTCTCTCCCCTCTCTCTCTCTCTCTCTCTCTCTCTCTCTCTCTCTCTCTCTCTCTCTCTCTCTCTCTCTCTCTCTCTCTCTCTCTCTCTCTCTCTCTCTCTCTCTCTTTTTTTCTCTCCTATTCCTGAATTGGCAATGTAATTATCTTATTATATATTTATTAACTTGTTAATTAGTTTGGCGTCTCTTCTTTGTTCACTTATTTTTCTTCATCATTTTAGGAACTTATTTTTGGTATTATACGATTCGAATTAGTTTGTTTTTTTCTCTTTGCTTTCAAGGAGTCTGGCTATATATACCGTGTTATATACGATATGTTCTTCTTCTTCGTTATGATTGTCATCGTTTTGAACCTCATATTCGGTGTCATCATTGACACATTTGCCGACAAGCGTACTGAGAAGGACAAAAGAGAAGAAATCCTAAAAAATTCCTGTTTTATTTGTGGTAAGCTTCCTGTCTTCTTTTTTTTAAAGTAATTTATGGCTAAGTGTAGCCACTAATGTATATCGTAATATGGAATTGTATCTTTTACTTTCGATTTTAGAACGGGCTTAGAACAACATATAGATGGACCAGATGCGCGAATATGTTTAACCAACGGATCCCGTTTTCCCGTTTTAAAACGGAAGATCAGGCTTATGGGATGGCACAAACTTTGAGCTAAAAATGTCAATCAGTAGGTACGTGTGAGGGTAGAAGCCTTCAGTTTTGACTACCCTCCAACCAAGTTTCGCGGTGTTTCCCATGGTTTTGTGTAATACGGCTTTTTTATTGCCCTTCCCTGCCCCCATTCCATAAATTCCTCATTTCCTTTTCAAATGAACTTAACTGCAATTGATGATAAAAGCAGTGATGGTCATGCTGTAATGTTCTCATATAAACGATGGATAAGTGACTCAAGCGATGAGAAAATTTTAGTAACAGCGGTTAAGGTCACCCCTAACATGGATGAACTGCTAAAGTAAAAGAAAAGAGTTTTCGTTCGTCTGTGCTTGATCTCTTTTTAAGCTTTGAATGAAGCTTTTCTCAAATGACCACATTCCCATAACAAGCTCAGACAGCATAGAAGCAGCTTGGATGGACAAAACACGTTATGCTTTAGCGTATTAACCAAGTTTGTACTCAACATATATGTGTGACATTCGTAGCTCTTAAACTAGTGAGCTGAAAATAATTATACTTATTGACAATGCCGTATCCAGAGCGGGGGGGGGGGGTACCGGCTGGAATCCTCTCCACAGAATATTTTTCTGACCTGTACAAAATAATCAAGAATACATGTAAAGCTTATGTAATATATGTTCTTTTTTTACTTCCCCCTCCCCAACAAAGATCCTGGATACGATCCTGCTAATTGATATAGGAAAAATTATATAAGCAGTACTCTCTAGCAGGGGCGTACTTAAGGGAGGGTCTTCGTGCTGATGCCCCTCCCCTGAAATGTTAATATTTCTAGGTTTGTGTCATGCTGTCGGTATCAGTCGATTTTTTTGCGTATTAGTTTAATTGAATTTGCCAAACCCCATTTTTTCCCCTCTCATTCAAAAAAAAAAAAAAAAGTTCTTCTAAAATTATTTTGTCCGAAAAGTGGACCAATAATGCTAACGCATAACACAGCGAAAATATTTAGTCAGCTTATCTTTTCTGTCTGGCATAGCCACTTTTAGGACACTTTTTATTACACTGACCTCCAAAATTTTACGTTTTCCTGTTAGAAAATGATGAATTGACTATTCTTATCAGTTTTATCTTGGAATTTTGCCAACGTCCACAAATTTTGCTTTAATTGCCTGGTAAGCTTCCTTGATGTAAATTTGCGTTCTAAATTCAAAAGTTACATTTTTAATTTTACGGAAAAAAAATTTTTCCAAACATTACAAAATAATTAACAATAACAATCTTTATTTTTGGAACAACAAAAATCTTAGCAGAAAAACTGACAAGTGGAGAATTCTTACCTAATTTCTTAAACCAGGATTGAGAATTACAAAAGGAAAAGCTACCGTTCTACATTTACTGGAATTACTGTTGATCCCAGTAGTGGGAATGGGAGGGGGGTTTGCCCCTCCCCCTAGATATTGAAAAATACAATTTTTAGGCGTATTTTCATTTAAAAAAAACGAAAAATTGCCTTCCCCCCCCCAATATTCTCATGAATTAGCGCCACTGGCTGGTCTCTAATGGCATAGGCATAAGTTTGAACGGTGGGATTCACAATAGCACAAAGATCTCTTTTTTTTCACAGTTTTCATAGGCTCTTTTCAGGGGATGAATTTCTCCCCTAGATATGCTTTATTTAGTAAATTTATGTTAATGTACACACTCATAATGTTTTTTTTTTCTTTCAGGACTGGAGCGGACCTCATTTGACAACAAGGCTGTTACTTTTGAATACCACATTCGTTGTGAGCACAATATGTGGCACTATTTGTTCTTCCTTATCCTTATTAAGACGAAAGATCCTACCGAATTTACAGGTCCTGAAAGCTTTGTTGCTGACATGATTCGAGTAAGGAATTTTTTACATAGAAAAAAAAAATTACTTACAAAAAATTATATTAAATTTTAAATCGAGATTATAAAGTAAATTTTGAATCTGAAATGTAAATTAAATTTAAATAAAATCTAATTTAAATTGAAGTTGAAAACATTAAACATTAAAAAATTACTTACAAAGAATTTACTTAGAAAAAAAATTTGCAAAACGTATTTGCAACAATGTTTCAGATTCTCTAGTTTCATTGTTTTCTCAAATTCCATAACCATAAAAAAAATAGATAAATAAAAAATAAGACAAATAAAAAATATTAAATAAATTTATTAAAATTATTTGAAAGAATATGAGAAAATAGTTTTTAGTTTGTTTTTGAGCCTGCAAAAAAAAAAAAAAATATATATAATCTTCCAGTTGTACTTTGATAACAAAATAACTTCTTCTTTTTTCTCTCTGTCTCTTTCTTTTTTCTCTCTTTCCTTGTCTTCTCTTTCTCACTCTCCCTTTTTTCTCACAAAAACTCATTTTTATTCTTGTTTTTATTTATCCAAAAGTGATCCTACAGATTTACCAACAACGCAAGTCGCATCATTCCTAAAGTAGAAGCTTGTATGAGATTGCATAGCTAGATGTAAACCAATATGTTGATTTTTCTCCTTTTACTTTTCCCTCCTCTCAAACCCCAACCCTTCAGCCCATAAAAAGGCTCAAAACATCTACAACCAAAAAACCTTTCAAATCTCCTCCAGTCAGAAATGCCTTGTAACTTCACCCTCACACATCTAAACACTCATCCTTACACGCATCATTAACAACATGTCATTCTTCTCTCTCCCTCCAAACATGTACATTTCAAGGAGGCAGGAAACTCCTTCATTTCTTTCATTGACTTCAATTAATCTGGAAGGTCATTTTATAATTCAGGTCGAAGATAACGGCTAGGGCACAAGATCTTGTCACACTCTTCGGTTTCCTTAATTCTGTAGAACCAGGGTTGCCACCGTTGGTGATTTTATGGTATGATGATTTTACCTAAAAAACTGGGATCTTATCATGAGATTAGTGATTGTACTATGTCTGAGCTGCAACTTCAGAAAGCAACAAAGCAAATTCTTGTGACAATGCTATTAAATTAGGATCTGTTGTCAGAAGATGGTACGTTGTTACTTAGCAAAATAGCAAACCTCAGGGGGGAACCACCAGCCATGCCACCTATTAATCATTAAAGAAGAGAACTTATAGAGATGGACGTATTCGGTATACTCAAGATTTTTTACCATTAATTTGTCTTTTGATGATTTTTTTCAAAAAGAAAATGTGATTTATTTTTGCCTTTGGTGGGAACGCAATGCAGAGTTCTGTAAACCATGCCACTCTGAATCTGGATTAAAATTGAAAAAAATCCTTAAGAATGCTCATATTAGACCTAGCCATAAATAAACTCCTATAGTATTTAATAATTCCATAAAAATGTAAAATATATAAGCATTTGCAATTATCTCTTAGAAATTCTTTCATTGTTTTTTTTTGTCACCCAATATTTGGATAGCTTTATTTTGGTAAATACGTGAACTATCTAAATGCTACCGGAAAGTTGGTACCCACATATCCACACAATAAATGAAGGGTGTACTAATGAAAAATATAGCATCCATAAAACAACTGGCTGAAACATCTGCCTTGAGTTATGGATCATGTCTAGTTTAGAAACAATTTATCCAGTATTATTATTAAAAGATAAAGGTTCATCACCAACTATTCTTAGGTGCTTTTCTCCGACTATCACTACACTAAACAATTGATTTTATGTATATATATATATATATATATATATATATATATATATATATATATATATATATATATATATATATATATAATGTGGCGTAATAGTTACGCGATCTTCTACCAAAGATAAATTTACGTTTTTTTTTATTATTTAATGAAAATACTAACGTCCATTTTTCAATCCTAGCTAATGTTAATAAATTCTATGCTCTAGCGGCAGCTGCGATTAATTTCTTGTTATCCACGAACAAAGCAAATTCGCTTGATTTCTGGATATATAATTCTCTTGGGAATCAGCTAGACCCGTAATAGTTTTTATTAAGATCATTTGATGTGTACAAGGAATAAAATGGTCATAACACAGATCCTTGTGAAACGCCACAATTAACCTTTTCAGTTTTAGATTTCGCTTTCCAAGGTTTCACACTCTGCATACGACATGATAGAAACGAGGAAATTACGTATTCTCCAATGCCAATACAATAAAGCATGATTCACTGAATCAGAAGATTTCGGAATATCAAAAATAAAAACCAATTACATTTTCATTATAAATTCCACCACGAAAGCCAACGAGTTGAAAACTAATTTAATTAAAAGTAACTACCTCAACGGCGACATCTAACTTTTTTTTAAACAACCTTAATGTAACAGCAATAAACAAACTGTTAAATAATAATTTAAGTCAATCATATCGCCACCTCTATGTAATGGTATATTGAAAAAAGAAAAACAGTCAATGGCCTTGATCCTATTCAAACGCTATCTTCAATTGTAAGCCTTAAACGCGCTATACTTTTGGCATGAGAATTTCTAGGCCAGGTAGTAATGTAAAAAAAAAGTCACAAGCTAAAAATAACATCATAGTTCTGTCAATAACTATTAGGCCTAATAGGTTTGACAAATTGGCAAGGCAAGTACTATAAATTTGGGCTTGTCAAGGAGGCACACTTGTGCCTCTATAAAGAGGCGACCCACCACAATGTTAAGCGATTTCAGGTCCTAGTGGTCGCAGAGAGACGGCGGTAATCGCATTTTGTAGCCCAAGCTCAAACTAAGAACCGTGCAAAGTTTCAGTTTCCTTTAACATTCGTGGTGTAAACTGGTTTAGAAGTATCAAACCTCCTCCCCCCTTCCCCATGTCATGGTAGTCGATTCGGTCGAAGATCCGAGTTTAATAGTTACGAGAGCTTGGGCGCTAGTCATTAAACTTAAAGTTCAAACCGTTATCTCCTTTCCTGTTTTCAAAAAAACAAATATAGCCACTTGAAAGTTCATTTCTCTTTTTTTTTTTTTTTTTTTTAACCACGCCTACAGGCCACAGTTGGCAACTGATCCGGGTGAATGAGGACTCATTCGAAGCAGAATTCGACCTGTTAGGGCCTTTTGATATTTTCAGACCGAAAAAATTATCCCCCGAATTTACATTTACGAAAAACCTCGTTTTCCTATAATAGCCCATGTTCATTTTTCCCACCACAACCCCCATTTAACGTTGTCTGATCGGGCTGAAATTTAGAGGATAAGCTTTCCTGGGGCCTGGGAGCTTATCCTCGAAATTTCAGCTCAATCTGATCACTCCTCCTTCTGTTTTCCAAAAACCAAATATCAAGTTTTGTGGGAATTTGCTTGCATCGAAAATAGATTCCATTTACTATTTAAATAATTTTTATTGTTTAAAAAAAAGAGTTGTGAGAAAGTCAAACTTTAGCGTAAAGAGCGAGGCGTTGAGGAGGGCACAGCCCCTTTCATATACGGAATAATTTCTGTTCGTTTTAAGTTTTAATGTCGCTCCTTACTTTCAGTTTAAAGAACTTTTTTTTATTTAAAGGCTGCGAAAGCGGGGGTTTGGGGGCGGCAGCCCCCTCAACTGTGCCTCCTAATCCCTGTACGTTTTAAGGTTCGACCTTGTAACTCAGCCTCTTTACCTCTTTAGAAAACGTAGTTTTTTTCAAATAATAATTGATATGAGGCTGGCACACGTCGAGTTACCGGACGTAATTAGAAGTGCATCTCCATTAATACGATGTCTTTTAGTTTACTTAATATCAATAATAATAAACCCACCTTACTTTTTATTTTTGTATTGCTCTCTTTTTCTGTATTTTATATTTCTTTACCGAATCCTATCATTTATTGCTATTTTAGGAGAAGAACCTGGACTGGTTCCCCAGATTGAGAGCATTGTCGCTGGACGATAGTGAAGTATCCGAGCAGAACGAACTTCGCACACTTCAAGGCCAATTGGCTACAACTCAAGAAGCTATTCTCGTCCTTTCAAAACAACTCTCAGACCTAAAAGATCAGGTAAACTATTCTGACACTAGTAAAACTATAAAATGATAATCCTATTAAGATAGAATATTCTTATGCGCTTCGATGCCTTTAAACTAAGAGAAGCATGCCAAAAAGCTGCAGCAACAGAAATCCAAAGTAGTAATTGTTACTTAAAGGTCAAAACATTTACATGAAAAAAATTTCAAGCGATTAGAATGAACAATAAAATACTTCCCAAAGGGATTATGATATGCTTCCATTGTCAGAAAATAATTTTTTGGAACTAAATATTTAGTAAGAAAAAAAATGTAGCTAAAAATGTCTAAAAAAAAATCTAGTAAAAACAGAAAAAGTATTTCTATTTAGTTAGTTTTAGGAGAAAGTGTGTCACGGTTAAAGTTTTAGTTGATGCCCGGCTAGATCTACCCTAAGTCGGCCCTCTGGCGGAATTATGGTAGTAGTTCATAAAAAGCATCAATGTAAGCTTCTTGATATTAGTGATTTTTTTGTTGCAGTTGATTTTAGTAACATGGTGCTTATATGTGTTTATATGCCGACAGATTACCGTGATGAGAAATCATTCCATAAATATGCCATGGCTTGTGCATCGCTGTCGAAGCTTACTCACCAAATATGGCCTTTGGGTAAAAACTGACGATTTGTGGTGATTTTAATGCCGATCATTCAAAAGCTACGTCGCCCTTTTCGCAGATGTTTACTTGTTCTTTGCCGCCGTATATGTCTGTTGTTCTGAATTATAGAGATTTTACTTATATTCATATATTTGGGTCGACTTCTAATTTAGATTTTGTGGTCACCAACTCTCGTCAAGTAGCAAGTCGATCAGTACATGTTTCGGGTGTTTTTTGCTTAGTGATCATTCTCACCTTGAATCTTCTTTACCTATTTGGGTAACGAGAAGTAAACTTTCAACAAATAAAAAAAAATTTATGAAGAAGGGCTAAAATAATGTAAATATTAAGCTACACCATTATGTTCTTGATTCGCACCTTTCAAAGATTAAGGTCCCATTTCAATTGCTATCTCGTATGTCTAAAAGTAATTCTATTGATCTAGATTGCTATCTTTCTGAGAGAGCACATTATTTAAAAATTGCCTAGTCTTTTGCCGTACCTTCAATTTCTGTTAGAAAAAAAACATTCAGAAAAAAGGTTAGTCGGATTTTCCTCTGCTTAAAGAGGCGAAGCTCCAACATCGTTTATGGTATCATATATGGTTGGAGTGCCATGGACCTCGTTTTGGAGTATTATTTGAACTTAGGAAATTTACAAAACGTGCATTCCGTAAGGTTGTTGGAAAATGCAAAAAAAAAAACACAAGTATATGATATATCTTATTCTGCCCGAAATAATCCTCAACTTCTATGGAAAAAAGTTTCTAAACTTACTCGTTCGTATTCCCTTGAATCTGAACAGATTAGTATTTCTGAGTGGCTGAATCATTTTTCGTCAATTTTTTCTGCAGACCCGCCACCTCTAGAGCCTTCTTTTCGATACATTCTTTGTAGAATGTCTCGAGACCATAGTTAGAAGTTTGTTAATATTCCACCTTCATCTGTAGCTATACAAAGTCAATTGATGCAAACGGCAAAAGCCCCCGATCTGGATGGACTACAGGCCGCACATCTGAAGTACCGTACGCCGTACCTTTTTGACCACAACAAGGAATTGTTGTTCCAGGGAATTGTGTCTCAGCAATATATGCCCAAGGCCCTTTGTGAAGGTGTTATAACTTGCATTAGAAAAAATAATAAAGACCCTTTAGTTTGTGGTTCGTATAGACCAATTACTGTTTGAAAAAGTCCAACTTTTTGAAAAAGGCAAACTTCTTGAAAAAGTTCTTTTCCCGTTTATTAATGTAGGTTGCAATTTTGGCGACAATCAATTTGGGTTCAGAAGTGACATTGGAGTTCAAAATGCACACGCTGTTTTCCTTGATATTATTGATCGGCACCGTTTGGCTAAGAAAAGTCTGTATGTGTTTGCCTTAGACACCTTTAAGGCTTTTAACTCTGTCCTTCATTCTCATGCTATCCCTGCTCTCCTTCGTAATGGCGTCAACCCTTTCATTTGTTGTTGCTTATGGCATTGGTATGAAAATTCTCGTGTTAAGGTGTGTTCTGGTATTCATCTTACCAATCGTATCAAACAGTTCGTGGTAACGAACTGTAAGTAAGGAGCGATCCCTACTATATAAGTTCCAAGCTGCTATCTGCAAAAATGTGGAATTTTGTATTTTTGCCACAAGAAAGATCACGGATGCATGTTTTTTTTTGTTTTTTTTTATTGGAGGGCAACTGGCCCCCTCCCACACTCATTTTTTTCCCGAAGTCACCCAATCAAAATTTTGAGATACCCATTTTGTTCGGCATAGTCAAAACTCTAATAAATATATCTTTGAGGATGACTTAGTCCCCCACAGTTCCTGGGGGAAAGGCTGCAAATCATGAACGTTGCCCATTGTTTACATATAGTATTGGTCAATGGAAAGTATACACAAGTTTTCAGGAGGGATTTTTTTTTTGGGTGGGGGTGGGTAGAGGAGAGGGTTGTGGGGGAGGATATTTCCATGGGGGATGTTTCCTTGGGGGAAGGAACATTTCTATGAAGGGGGCGCCGGATTTCCCAGCATTATTTAAAAACCGATCAGAAATTAAATAAAAAAAAAAACAAGTTTTTTCAACTGAAAGTAAGGAGCAACATTAAAACTTAAAACGAACATAAATTGTTTACGTATATGAGGGGGTTCGCCCCCTAGTCAATACCTCGCTCTTTACACCAAAGTTTTTTTTAATACTTTCAAAAGAGCTATCTATTCTAATTAACCAGCCTTTGTGATTCAGGGGTTTGTGATTCGAACAAAATTCGAACTTTAGCGTAGAGTATTAACTAGGGGGTGAACTCTCTACTATACGTAATAAAAAAAAACGAATATAAAAGTTCGATACATAAGTTAATTCGTAAGTTACGTTACGTCAGAACAGAATTTCGAGAAAGCCAAAAAACGTAAAATTAATATGCAAATTTCGTTTTAATTATTCATGTACGGTGACCCAAAATCAAAGCTACATTAATTCAAAAAATTTCAGTAATTGAACAAAAAAAAATAAGTTTTTTTTAAGTGAAAGTAAGGAACGACATTCAAACTTTAAACCAACAAGCGACATTCAAAACCAACATCAATTTTAAACCAACAAGCCGAGAGCGACATTCAAACTTTAAACCAACAAAAATTAGTCCATATATGAAAGGGGCTGTCCCCTGCTCAACGCCTCGCTCTTTACGCTAAAGTTTGAGTCTGTCTCAAAACTTTTTTTTTAAATAAAAAAATTAGCGTAAAGAGCGAGGCGTTAAGGAGGAGACAGCCCCTTTCATATACGGACTGGTTTCTGTTCGTTTTAAGTTTTAATGTCGCTCCTTACTTTCACTTAAAAAAAATTCCAGTAAAATTCCAGTTAATTCCAGTAAAGAGAGGGGCTAAACAAGGTTCGATCATTAATCCAGCTTTACTGAATAACTCTATCCGTACAGCTACTAGAAATATTCCCCCTTTCCTGATTGATCGGTCCATTTATATTACCCATCTATCCTATGCTGATGATATTTTTTGCTAGCTTGATTCACTTCAAGCTAGGAAATCTTGATTCACTTCAATCTGCCGTTAATGTTGTTCAATCTAGTCTTTCAGACATAGGGATTTCCTTAGAGGCTTCTAAAACGGAATTTATGGTATTTCATCTAAATCCTGAAGTAGGTGAGTCTCTTCTAGTCGGTTCATCCTCAGTTGTATGTCTGGATCCGTTAAATTATCTGGGACTACCTTTTGCTGCGTCTATGAAGAAAACGCGAACTCTCATTATTCAAGCTATTAGGGAAAACCTTCGAAAGATTCATGGTATGCTTGCCAAAATAAAAGGGCAGTTTGACAAGATTTGTATAGGAAGGCTCTATAATGCAATGTTTGCGCCCCATATATTTTTATCACACCGGTTTGGATGTTGTTTTTTTTTTTATAAAACTGAAGGCCTTACAATTTGTAGACAGTTCTTTAGATATTGTAAGTTTTTTCTTGGCCTTCCCTTATGGATCAGGAATACTTACATAGTTAAGATATACAGAGTTTTTGATATTACGTTGAAAATGGAAGAACTTGCGTTAAGGTTTGAAAAGCGTAGAGAATATATCGTTGATTTTCCTCTTAATTGCATCATATAGTATTGTATTGTTATTGTTATAGTATTGTTATTCACCAGAGGTGTTTTCATTGCATCTTTTTTATATCCTATGTTGTATTTTGTTAGTGTGTCTGTGTGTATTTTTTCCCTTTTCCTTTATTTACTCCTCTATCAGCATTTATGTTTGTAAAGATTGTATAAATAAATTATTATTATTGTCTGGCAGTATTGCTTATAGATACAAAGCTATAAAAAGGCATGACAAAAAGATTTACATGCGTCATGGCGTTGTAGCATCTAACATCCATTAAAATGATTCAATCATTAAAAAAAATATATCCAAATAGTAAAGAAAAATGTAAGATATATATATATATATATATATATATATATATATATATATATATATATATATATATATATATATATATATATATATATATATATATATATATATATATATATATATATATATATATATATATATATATATATATATATATACAGATATTGTGCTGCTCCTGACGTTCGTGTATTCTTTTAGCAGATTGTGCAGAAGTCAAAGACGGGTTGACATATTTGAATTTGTGACACGGTTTGACATCACTTAATACCGCCATGTGGTATCAGTCCTGGCAATTCGTGAAAATTAAATTGGATGGGGGAGAAAATTAGATGCTCCCCTTCCCCTTCCCCTCATAAATGCCATTGTGTTGTATGTACGCGATTCGTTGACATTTAAGTAAGACGCCAACTAACCTCTAGTATTTATTAATTTTCTAATTAATTTTCTTAATTTGCATTGTTGACTTGCTGAAAATTATCCTCTTCGTTGGTTTGTCTTTTTTTTCGTTTTTTCGTACGCATTGTATATCCAGTGTGGTTTCAGAACCTATTCAAATACTACCGTAGTTGCCCATGTGATTTACAAAGCTAGGCTGCAGTAATTCAAATGAGTAATAGGCCAATCTTTATTTAATTATTTATTTTTTGCTGAGGATTACAGCTAAGTCTTCTGGATACCAGATCCTATATATTAATTTCTTCTATTTGTTTTCTTTCTCTGTTACTTTTTATAAATTGTATGGCCAGATACGGTCTTTTACTGTTCACAGTTGCGTCAATTCACAGAAAATTAAGAGGGGGTAAATTGCATTTTTTTAAATCTATGGGGGGGGTTTTTTTCTTTTTTTTTTTTTTTTTATATTTTTTTTTTTTTTTTTTTTTCATTGAAAATATAATAAAAAGGCAGTTTTTAGTAAAAAAATAAAAAAAATAAAAATTAAACGCAAATGGGGTATTCTCAAAATCTAGTTGAGGGGCAAACAATTTAGGAGAGGATATGCCCGCTGTTCCTAATCCACCCCTCCCACCTCTAATTGAAATCACTGACTGTTCATATAATTCTTTTTCAGTGGATGAACATAACCTTTCTCTCTTTCCCCTTTTCTTCATACAGACAAGATTCAGAATAACGGGAAATCTTTCATTATTTTTAAATAGATATAAATATACCTTATAGTTAATTATTTTAACCAAATATTTTTCAGTCAATCTAAGTCTTTTCAATCAGCTATTGGCTGTTGGTCATTTTTCTGTTCAGTCAGAATCTGCCTTTGTGTGCTCCCTATTAGTGATTCTGCGTATTCCCTAATAGGTTTTCTCACATACTAATCTTTTTTTCTAGATGACCGAGCAGAGGAAACAGAAGCAGCGATCTGGGCTTGTGAACTACACGCATAATCATACTATGTAATGCCATATGTATGAGCTTCCATTTTTTAAGAGGTTGTGAGAAGTTTGTTTTTGTTTTTAGTCAACCTGCCTGAAGTTAACATTCCATTGTTTTTACTTTCTTGTCTTTCTTATTGCGAAAATTATATGTTTTGTTATGCATTTTAGAAGTTGATATCAAATTTTGAATAAACAAACCATTCTTCACCCTTTCCTTCAACGTTCTGCTAGATATTCTGGAAAAAAGGCCAAGGACCGTGAAACTGAAACTCTGACTGTTTAAATTGGTTAATTGGAAACTTGCGCAACCATACACATCTTAAAGAATTCGCAAAAATCAGGAATTTGGTTCATAATGAAATTCTCCCTACGCAATTGTGTAGTTTTTGGTAGTAGTGGGTGCAAAATTCAAAAAAGAAACGAGTTAAAATTCGGCAAAAAATAAGCTAAAAGCATATGATAACAAACAGCATAAGGATTCCCAAGCAACCTCTTGGGAATCAAGAGGTTGCTATTGTTTGAATTTTCAGAAACGAAAAAATCGTCAAATTTAACTGAATTTTGTCCCAACTATGTGTGCAAATTCATATTCTTCTTGAGAAATTTGTTTAATTAAGTCATTAAAAAAGAAACCTGCTTTCCTTGGAAATATTTTTCTTCAAAATGTTGAAATAAGTTAATTTAAGAATAGGGGAAAACCCATTTGCGAATAAGAAGGAAAAATTCAACATCAAAGGATTTTTATCTTAATGTTGGAAAATTACTCTTCACTTCTTTGAGTGTATCAAGCAATTTCGGTAGGAATTAGAAGTGTCAAAAAATTGAATGGTGTGTCTTCTATTCTTTTTTTTCCAGAAAACTTTTGGTTAGCTTGAACATCAAACAATGTTCCTTATCAAACAGTTCGTGGTAACGAACTGTAAGTAAGGAGCGACCCGGCTCAATGGTAACCGAAACTCTAGAAAACGGGTTTTCGATACCAATAGATACACCAAAGGAATCAGATTTCAACGCTGATTTCAAATATATAACTTTTATCAAGTTTAGTCCTATCCATCAAAAGTTACGCGCCTGAGAAAATTTGGCTGATTTTCGAAAAAAGGGGGAAAGACCCCCTAAAAAATATAGAACCTTGATGAAAAGCACACCATCATATTCCGCGTATCAGAGAAGCCTACTGTAGAGATTTCAAGCTCCCATCTCCAAAAATGTGGAATTTTGTATTTTTTTGCCAGAAGAAATATCATGGATGCGTGTTTATTTGTTTTTTTCCCCAGGGGTGATCGTATCACCCCAGTGGTCCTAGAATATCGTGGGAGGACTCATTGGATCAGAAATTATAAGTTCTAGTGCCCTTTTCCAGTGACCAAGAAAAATGGAGGGCAACTAGGCCCCCTCCCACGCTCATTTTTTCCCAATTTCACCTGATCAAAATTTGGAGATAGCCTTTTTGTTCAGCATGGTTGAAAATATGATAAGTATGCCCTTGAGGATGACTTAATCCCCCGAAGTCCCCGGGGGGAGGGCTGAAAGTTATGAACTTTGCCCAATGCTAACATATAGTATTGGTTATTACGAAGTATACAGACGTTTTCAGGGGGGGGGGTTTCTGGTAGTAGGGAGGTGGGTGGGATGGGGGTTATGTGGGAGGATCTTTCCATGAAGGAAGTTTTCATGGGGGGAAGGGAAATTTCTATGAAGGGGGCGCCGGATTTCCCAGCATTATTTAAAAAAAAATCAGAAATTAAATATAAAAAAAAACAAGTTTTCCAACTGAAAATAAGGAGTAACATCAAAACTTAAAACGAACAGAAAATATTACGTGTATGATAGGGTTCACTCCCTAGTCAATACCCCGCTCTTTAAGCCAAAGATTTTTTAGTAGCCTACTTTCATAAGAGCTATTTATTCTAAATAACGGCCTTTGTGATTATGAGGTCATTTTTAAAGAATTGGAACAAAATTCGAACTTTAGCTTAAAGAGCGAGGTATTGACTAGTAGGCGAGCCCCCTAATATACTTCGTTACGTAAGTTAATTCGTAAGTTACGTATATTTATTACTAATAAAAACGTTCGTAAATAAAATTAAACAAGTTTCGAGAAAGCCATTTAACCAAATAAAAGTAAAATTAATATGCGAATTTTGTTTTAATTATTCATGTACGGTGAGCCAAAATCAAAACCTGCGTCAATTCAAAAATGTTCAAAAATTAAATAAAACAAGTTTTTTTTTTAACTGAAAGTAAGGAACGACGTTAAAACTTAAAACGAACAGAAATTATTCCGTATATGAAAGGGGCTGTCACCTCCTCAACGCCTCGCTCTTTACGCTAAAGCTTGACTTTCTCACAACTCTTATTTTTTTTAAACAATAAAAAACTTTACCGTAAAGAGCGAGGCGTTGAGGAGGGGACAGCCCCTTTCATATACGGAATAATTTCTGTTCGTTCTAAGTTTTAACGTCGTTCCTTACTTTAAGTTAAAAAACCTTGTTTTTTTTATTTAATCTTATACTGGGTTCTCCATTTTCTTTGCATTTTCCCACAAAACTTGATGCCATATAGCTAAAACTGCCCTTTAAAAATATTCATGATCTTGGTCAAAGGGTAAACCAATAATTGCCCACTCTTTCTCTTGCAGAGGAGGAATTGGAGGGCTTTTTCGTCCAACTACGGGATAAGTATGTCCCAAGCACTAAATGAACGTCCAACCTCTCAATGGCTGATATGGTGAAACCACCGCCATTTTCAGAGTATTTTTGACCTTATTTATTTATTTTAGAAACGCAATCGTCTAAAACCTCCTGGACGTTTCCATTTTAATGGAGATTTTCTATTTTTATTATTAAAATAACCTTCCTCTTTGCCATCCTTAGAAGAAAACAACATGGGCTGCTAGTTGTGTACATAAACTTTTTTCTTCATTTTGAATTCTTTCTAGCATTCCTTCCAAAGTATTTCTCAACCCCTCAATAATTTTCCAGGTATTATTAACATTTCTTATAAACAAAGGCTTTAGTGTGTATCATCTTAAATAGCCCTTAAAGGCTTGATTTTTACTTTAAAATTTTCCTCTTGGGAATTTCGTTAGTGCTAGTGATGGGCACGAGAATTTTGTTTCTTGTAGACGCTGCGTTACTGGCGGGCGTGGGAATGTTGCTACTGCTTGTGAACTTTGCCCCCCCCCCCTCCTCAATTTGATTAATAATAAAAATACCTTTTCCAAAAAGAAAATCTTCCAATACCAATGACTGATAATTGATTTCTACGTCTCTTTAAACATCACTTATAAATTCATTTACACTGTGTAATTCTTGGTGAATTTTACTTTGGAAGGGGGTACAAAGTCTGGTAAATCCTCTTGCTGGATTACACTTGAAGAGGCAAAATGCTGAATTTCACTTCTAGAGGGGGCAAAATAGAGTCTCGCAAATCCTTTTGGTGGATTTTAATTTGAGTGGGGGTAGGATGGTTTTATTCAACATACTTATTATCTCAAAAAGGAAAATATTAGAAATCTATCAGAGATTGATATTCTATTTCTCAATGGAGGAGAAATCATCTTGGCAAGTTTTACTTGTAGAGGAGGTAGGGGGATGTCTCCAATATGCTTGTTATATCGAAAAAGAAAATTTTCGACATTTATCTGAGATTGACAATCTATTTGGTGGAGTAAATTATCAGAACAAAGTGATCTATGAAGAGGAAATCGTCTTGGTGAATTTTACTTGTAGAAAGGGTGTCAGATAAAAAGTCAGTTCTTACTCTCTTTGCAGGAGGTTCTTCCATTTGGTTTTGTGTGTTATAAGCAGCTGAAAGTTATTCCCCACAGCTTCATGAATCCTCCTTATTTTTTCTCTGATGCAATATCTCCTCGTTTCATTTATTAACAAAGTCTTGAATAAGTTTATCTTCATTCTTCTCGGAGAAATTGTCCATTCCTTGTCAAAAATATGTCTTCTTTAAATACGTTAAAAGACATTGAAATGTCACGTGTTTTAAAAGCCGTACTATATCCAGTAAGAATTATCTCGCATGGAGAATATCCTCTTCATTTCTGGGAAAATAGCATATGGTAAAATGCAAAGTTAGGCCTATGGTAAAATTTTAAATTAGGAAAGGCGTCTATAAAGAAACGCCTCTTGTCCCTTACCCTGTATTTATACGAATTACCTAATCAATTTATTTGACTTGACAAAGAGTCGAAAAAAATATGCAGATCCTATTCATTTTAATATGGAAAATCCCCCTCCGACAACTCCGCCTTGGAAAACTTTTTCTTGACATAAAATGATGTTAATGGCAATCTTTAGACGAAAATGTAACTTCATCATTAATCAGATCGATTTCTTGCAAAGTCTTGCAGCGTATGCAAAAAGAACCAATATCCCTGACTCAAGTAAATTTATCTGTAGCCTTTTCGAAAAGAAAATTTGTCCAAAATGTCGTCAATATTAGTTTTGCATGGATCATTCTATCTGTGTCAGCTACCATTGAGACAGTAGAGTCGTTATTCAGCTGCACTGGAATGATTATAAGAGGGAAATGATCCATGTTGGCACCGCAAAGGGCAAAGAAACTCATTTTTATCCCTAATCACTATAAAAGTATAAACTTTAAAAGGAAACATTTTTGATGTGTTTAACATCCGCATAGTATAGACGGTTTTTTTTCTATTTTTCATTTAGCAAACCTTTCAGTTTGAATAACGAAGCAGATTATTGCGAATCTTTTTGTGTGAGCGTTCTTTAATTGACTACTCGTAGTGCGTTGTCAACATTAGTAGAGTAACTTATCATGTGTTCTTGGTACAGATAGCCACAAATTAGCTTCAGTAACGCTCGAAAAATAGACCTATGGAAAAATTTTTGGGTCTACCCCAACACCACCGCCATATCTCATCTTGCCATGACTTCAGGGATTAGTAGATGAGATTAAAAGAAAAATATGAAAGAAGTTTGACCTTTACTGGCAGAAATAAACAGTAAAAGGATTCTGAGTTGTTGTGTTGGCTTCGAATGGCTTGGTGCTTCAACGAGTTTTCTGTAGTGGAAGAACTTTCAATAAAAATTTCTCAACTAACACAATTCAGAATACAGCCCTAAGAAGTAAGTGTTTGGTAATATATTTCACAAGCCATACTACAGTGGCAAAAACATCCCATATAAAAATAAGGGAAAATTCATTGCATACATACAGTTTACAGTATCCAAATTAAGGGGGGAGGAAATGCTTCTCACCAGACAGTTTTTTCTACCTAGAAATTACACACTTTTAAACTTTTGGCTACTATAGCTGTTTTTAGCTCCTGTAAGTGATCATGATGAAATTGGCCCCACAAACAATTACTGAATTTGAAAAGAACATAAAAAGAGGCATCAAGCAATGTATTCACTTTCTTCCTAGCTAAATCATGCGAATATGCATCAATTTACCTCTACCCCCCCCTCCAAAGAGCACACACCTTTGATGAACTTGAGCAGACTTTATGTTACAAAAATGAAACTTTCAACAGATCTATAGCTCCCAAAACGAAAATTTTTGAGCCTTGAAACTTACTAAATCATGATTTATGATGTTTTAATAAATTTTGGAAAATTAATCTTAAAATCTAAAGCTTTATTGGAAAAGACTAGAAATATTAGCTTTAAAACACCTTCCTAGGACATAATTTAGGCTCTAAGTTTGTTCCTGAAAGCCCTTTCTCCTAAAGCTGCTGTGTTGTTTAGAAAGTGAAAAGCCACTCGTATAGGATTGACTTTGCTTCCTAGGCCTACTATTAATTCTAGTCTAAAGATGATTCATAATATCAATTAGAAAAACAAAATCAATGAACTCAAACAGAGGGGGGGGGGGGGCAGAAAAAAATGCAATTAATTTTGGAGTAATGGTTATATTTAGAAATAAAATTGAGTAAGGAATCAAGTAGGATATTCCTATTTTCTGCTGTTTGATTTCTATCTTACAGGATAAATTTACTAACAATACTGGCCAACTGGTATAAATTGGGTCAAGTCACTTGGTTATCATTGGGTCAACAACATAGTTTTTTTCTCAAAATATTAATCACCTAAACAGTCTCTTTTTTTAGAATGCTTTTGACAAATTCTGTTGAAGTATTTCTCTCTACCCTCCAGAAGGTATTGGTATTTGATAAAATTAGACAAACTTAGTTATATAAAAGTGAAACTGAAATGAAACGAACCGCAATAGAAATGTTTCGAGTATTATACCATTGCCAAGTCCTTATTTCCAATGTGTTTTAAAGATTTTGCAAAAGTGCTTCTTAAAGCCGAGAATTGTTTTTGGCATGGCCTAGAACCAAACGTCATTGAAATTATATCT
This sequence comes from Artemia sp. Qi Xiang Cuo, assembly GCF_049724085.1. Classification (NCBI taxonomy): domain Eukaryota; kingdom Metazoa; phylum Arthropoda; class Branchiopoda; order Anostraca; family Artemiidae; genus Artemia; species Artemia sp. Qi Xiang Cuo. Next base: position 52,091,258 of record NC_142799.1, on the reverse strand, counting down.
CCAAAGTGCAAAGTTATAGACAGGGCTGGCTCGACGGGGGGGATGACCCGCCTCCCCCCTGCTTTTTGCGAAGTCATATAAGTCGTTTATTTTCACCACATTAAGGTCCCAGGTGCTTAATTCTGAGACAGTCTAAGTTGTATCTCCTTCTCTGGAAAGACTTTTGCATCTTCAAACTTCTCGGTAAAGAAATAGCTGATTCTGACAAAACTCAGCTTCAATTTTAGATATCAAATACCGAATTCGCTTGTAAATAGAATAGTCATTTTATTTTGTCGTTTAATTCTTCTTTTTAATAATCTCGAATTTAAACAGAGGCGTTTAAATAAAACCAGGTTTAAAGGGACTGGTCTGGTAGCCTAGCAACTGGCCTTAAAAATATGTTTATGCTCACATATGGTTTATTTCTGTCTGATGGTTCAGGAGTTCGGGAAAATTTAACTGAAGCCTGATAAGGTAATATGAACAAGCCAAAAGTAAGAGACAAGGTTACGTAAATGGATTGTTGGTTAAACTTTGACTACAAGTGGAAAAGTGGCAGGAAATTTCTAAACACAATGGAAAAGTAATTAGAATTCAAAGAAAAGAAGCCCCACGAGGCCCTTTCAAACCAATCGCATTTTCAAATTGGCTGCGACAGTAGCTGTTGCAGTTGCTGCGAGCGACAGACCATTTAGAAAGCTCAAGTTTGTTAAGAATTTGCTGAGAACAGCCATGGTTTATTTTTGACTAGATTCCTTATATTGTTGCGATTGAGAAGGGCCTCTCCGATGCCATTGACTTAAACAAGATTGTCCACTTTGAAGAACAGATGAATACAAACATAGCTGTCCTTAGTTACGCATGGCTTATTCCGTTTTAGCTCCTTCTTTGTCTCCATAGATAAGTATAAGTGATCGAACATTCATTATAATAAACTTTCAAGAGTCGTATACTGTGACCTAAGAGTAATTTAAATGATGGACTTTCACCCCCCCCCCCAAGCCTTGGTCCTTTGAGCCACCCCTGGTTATAGAAAAGCAGAATCAAACAAAAATTAAAAAATAGACCTGTTTTTGATGCAATCTTCAAAGTCTTAGAAATAGAGAAAGAGCAATGGGAATTGAAGGATGCCTACTGGGATCGTAATTGTTTTTTATGCCCTAGTGACCAAGCGCTGTTTTTTTCTTATTTTTTTTCCCCCTGTGCCACTGATTTTCATTTGTTGCAAGAAATCATAAGAGCTCTGATCATAAAGATCATAAAGCTCTGTCCAGGCTGATGTACATTGTGCTTTGTTTTGAAAATTTGTATAATATTTTATCAAACCATTTTGATGCCAGATTCATTGACTCTTATGGCCCACTATCAATTCTGGTTGACAACGAAATTCTAATACATCTGACTCTTTTTAAATCTGACTAACCTTTTTAAAAAGTTTTCCACCATCACTTTTTGTAAAGCAAAAGGTTACATGCCTACACCCTGATGCTACATTATAGTTATTCTTTTTCTTGTAATAGTAAAAAAAAAACAAAAAAAAAACAAATGAAGTTTTATAAGGAGAATACTGAAATCTTCTTGTGTAATCAGAGACACTGCAATAGTATTATCTATAGTAAGGGCCATAAAGGCTTCAGTGTATTATTATTGTTATTTTTTTTACCTGAAGCCCTTTATATGGTAGGTATGGTTGTATAAACTTTGGAGGGGCCCATTTGATTGGAAATTCTAAGTTCTAGTGCCTATTTTAACAGTCAAAAGTGAAAGGAGGGTAACCATTCCCTCCCCCCTAGCCTTTCCCTCCAAAATGCATCCAATGAAAAGATTCTAATGGCAATTTTGTTGAAAATAGTCCAAAGGTCAAATAAGTATGCATCCACGGTTCACGAAACCCCCCACAGCCCCCAGGGTAAGGGCTATCAAGAAGGAGGATCTGCAATATTTTAATAACAGCTGTGGGAATTAAGTTGAAACTTTCAGGACATGTTGAGGGGGGTATTGAAAAGTGATTGCAGAGCTGCCGGCCCCCTTCTCATGCTCTTTTTAGTTGCCATCCCCCCATAAACATTCAATCAAAATTCTGAAATAGCCATCTTGTTAAAAATAGTCTAAAGTAAAATAATTATGTCTATAGGGATGACATACCCCCCCCCCCCACAGTTTTGAGAGAGATGCCAAGCACAATAAAACACACTGTGTGCATGCTGGTTGTCAAAAGTGAGGATCAGAAATATCTAAGGAACAGCTGAGGGTATTAAAGTTCAAACTTTCAGGGATGTCGAAGCGCTATTTCAGGGCAACCAGCCCAACTTGTCCTTTTCAGATACTCCGTTCTTTCATCACTGATAAAAATTTTGAAAAAGGGATTTTGTTAAAAACAGTGAAAAGGTCGAACAACTGTGCCTCCAAGAATGCAATGCCTCCAAAAATGCAATTTGCCCTTTTTTATATGCAGTATTTATCATTAGGGAAACGGGGCAATGTTTGATTATGGGTGTATATGAAAAGGCTAAGGGTGTTAAGGTGAAACTTTGCGAAATTTTAAGGGGGTCTGTTAAATTAAATCAAAAGATACTATGTGTATCCAATTTATCAGAATGGCATGTCTGCAATATTTCAAGAACAGCTGCAGGCATTAAGTTTAAACTAACAGGGTATTTTGAGAGGGATATTAAAAAGTGGTGGGTAGGCAACTATTCCCCTTTCTCCCTTTGATAGGTAGTTTAATAGCACTGCCAAATTAACGAGCGATGTGAGTACAATGTATTTTTTTTTTTTTTTTATTGCCAAGGCCCTTAGAATAGAAGGAGTTGCCGCAGAAAGTTTAAGAGGATTTCATTCGATTGGAAATTGAAAGTCCTAATGCCCCTTTTAAGAGTCAAAAGTGATTGGAGGGTAACCAGCCCCCCTCTTAAAGCCATCAATTCCCCAAATACATCCAATCAAAATTTTGAGATAGCGATTTGTTTCAGTATAGTTGAAAGGTACAGTAACTGTGTATTTTGGGAATGCTCCACAGCCCTTGGGGCAAGGGCTGTAAGTCATGCAATTCGCCCATCATTTACATATAGTAGTTGTTACTGAGAAAGTTGGGCATGTTTGACCTTTAATGTCCAAAAAGACAAAGGGCATTCAGGTGAGCTTTTCAGAGAATGTTAAGGGGAGTGTTGAACTAAATCAGAACAAGATATGTGCATACAGTTAATCAAAAGGGCGTAAATCAGGATTGACTGAGTGTATTACCTTAATTTACCTTAAATCGTAGCTTGGCGAAAAATGCAATTCGCAATCTTAAATCGCAATTGACAGAAAATACAATACTTGCATGCTGCTAAGACTTACTACTAATCAACTATTATAACCCTATTCCATTTCTGAGATACATCCTTTTGAAAATCTACATGGACAGTTTTTTGATTTGGATCAAATTTCCCCTCTATATTCTCTCAAATCTTCACCTTCATACCCTAAGTCTTAATAGTACCAGCACCATAGTAGTGGTAGTAGTAGGAGGAATAATAGCACTAGTAGTGTTGTATTAGTAGTAGCAACAGTATTAATAGCAGTATCAGTATGCACATGTTGACTTTAGGTCACTTGAACGTCCCTCTTATGATGCCCTGGAAGTTTCAGCTTGATATGGTTAGCTTGGTGATGATATACCCTTTTGACAATCTGTATGCACATTATATGTTCTGATTTAGTTCAACTTTCCCCTAACATTTTCTCAAATTTTCCCTTGAATATTCCCAGCCTTGGTAGTATTCACTACAGAAGCAATAGCTGTGGTGGTGGTGGTAGTAGTAGTAGTAGTTGTTGCTGCAGTAGAGTAGTAGCATGCAAATATTGCCTTTTGGTCAATGCATCTTGCCTATGTGCGTGCGGATTGTCCAAAGTGCGAATCTCAGGAATGACTTAGGGAATTAATTTGAAACTTTCAGGGAATACTTAAAGGCAAAGATCAATTGACCGAAAGGGAATACGTGCATGCTACTACTAATACTACTAATGCTAAGAGTAATAAGATAAAAATTTCAGGAAGTGTCAAGGGGAAAGTTCAACTAAATTAAAATACATTATGCATATACAGGTTATCAAAAGGGCACATCAGCAATATCATAGCAATGGTTAATTCTAATAAGATGAAGCCTTCCAGTCCTTGATGAGAAGTATGCTCAACTGACCAAAAGGCAACATTTTAATACTACTCCTGTTACTAAAGCTATTACTGTTAATACCGCAACTAGTCTTACAACTAGTACTACTAGTACTCCTCCTACTACTACTGTGAACACTATTACAACTATTGCTAAGTGTATGAAGGTGAAATTTTGAGATAATAGTGAGGGGGGGGGGGTTGATCTGAATCACAACATGCCATCTGACTGCAGGTTGTCAAAAGAGCATATCAGCGATATCCAAGGAACGACCTGGTGTGTGAAGTTGAAACTTACAGGGCTTGTTGAGGGGGATGTTGGATTAACCAAGAGACAATATTTGCACTACTACTTCTACTGCTAATACTGCTATTACTATCACTACTACTACTACTGTTACTAAAGCTAAGGCTGCTGCTAATTCTACTGCTACTAATATTACTAGTGGTACTACTGCTGTTAAAGCTAAAGGTGCTAAGGCGAAAATTTTGGGTAATGTTGACACAGTATTGAACTGAATCAAAACACGCTATGTGCATACAGGTTGTCAAGAGGGCGCGTGCCTCAGGAATGATTTATGGTATTAAGTTGAAACTTTCAGCATGCATTGAGGGGCACGTTGAAAAAAAAAAGGTGCAATGTCTATACTACTATTAAAGCTAACACTACTACTGCAACTATTGTTACTACTGAAGCTAATGTATTGAGGTGAAGCTTTCTAGGAGTGCTTGGGAGGATATTCAGCGCCATGAAAGAGAGTGAGCGTATGGATCATAATCTTGATCAGGTTAAAAAAAAACAAGTCTTTTCCTTTGAAAATGAAGAGCAGCAGTAATTGTCAAAACGAACACGAAATTATTCAGTATAAGAAGAGAATAGGGCGTGGGGGTAAAGTATTTGGACGGTGTGAAGTTAGAAAACAATTCTTACTACATAATATTTGTGTCACTTTCATTTCATTGAAAACCATATGTCATCTTCAAATGCAGTTATTGGTTCTTAAACGATGCTTAATTAAATGGCTACCTCAAAATTTTGATCGGATTTCTGTGGAAAAAGAGGCTTGGAAGAAGGGCTAGTTGCCTTTCAATTTTTATGGTCACCTAAAAAGTGAATTATTCCCCGGCAAATTAAGATAAGATTGCCCATTTCTTTACATAACCTAACTACGCTGAACTGTAATTGGTGAAAAAGGTGAATCAAAAAGAACATGTGAAAATCTATGACCATGGAAAATTAAGTGCACCTCTAAGAGAGTTAGCACCTCTCTTATTGCAAAAAAACGTTCACGTAGAACAACATTCACATGTCAAGCGGCACAAAGATGGAGACGAGGGGTATCTTGAGCACCACCAGTGTTGTCAACAATACCATGAAACTTTCCTTACCAAATAAAATTCTCTAATTGGAAAATCACTCCAGTCTTTGCAAATCAAACTTTTTGGTCACAACCGATTAGCCTCCAACTTTCCCATTTGAATCAAAATAAACAATGAGCATGTAGACTGTCAAAAGGGTGTAACAACCATATCTCAGGAACACATTACATGATTAAGCTGGTACTTTCGGGGTATGTTGTGGTGGATTCTAAACTAACCAAAAAGCACTATGTGTGTACTACTAATTCTGCTACTATGATTGCTGTAACTAATAAAACTAAGGGCATTAAGGTGAAACTTAATGTTAGGAGGAGGATTCAATGTTAACAGCGTTCAAGGTGAAACAAAGGTTGTAAAACTCTGCCTTGATTTTCTCTATAAATTGACAGGAAGTCCGAGTCTTCAGTAAATACTCAATTTTTTTGTAATTATTGGGCAATTTGGCCATAAGTCATTAATTTTCCAGCCAATAAATCTGCCTCTGTTCTGATATGCAAAGAATATACTAACTCTGCAAAAAGTTTACTTTTTATTCTGTTGTTTGGGGTTTGACGCGTTCGACCAATAGGTCATACGCGGTTTTTCATTCTGAATGTGAACAGAAGTTTTCTCGTCCTTCTTCTCTGTGGCATCTAAATTTGTGGTCACCATGAAAAATTTTGAATACTTGTTGCTTGAATTTTTCGTTAACCATTTCCTAAATAAATTCCTTAAATGTAATATTTTCTATTTCAGAAACTTTTCTATAAAGTAAAGCCCTCTCGAATGTAATCTCATCTCTTCCTTTTTGCGGAAATTTTGATCCATGTTAATCTTTTTTTAAATCTTTTATTAAAAGTTTGTTTGACAACTTAAATCTCTATTTCATTGACCATGGCTCCAAAGAAGTCTTTGGAGCAATGGTTAATGCTTCTTTGACGAAATCAGATGAATAGCGTTTAAAAAATTCGACTAGGTTTCATACAAGCCCAAGTTCGCACACAGTTTAGTTTTAAAAGGAACTCAAGTTTCCTGCTCGAGTATAAATATTTTGCGATTTGAATCAGACATCATTTTAAAGTTGTTGTGATTAGAGTTAAAGCGAATTTTGCAACCTAGGAAATATGTTAGGAAGAGGAAAGGATGGAAAGATGTAAGGAAAGCCAAAGTCCCGTTCAAACAGGACAGGACTCCAGTGCCCAGGAAGAAGGATCCACCGTCTTCTGAGCAACGGCAACTCTGATACCCGTTTACCTTGCGGCAGTGACGGAATATTTTGCTGCCGAGGTTCTTGAGCTTGCCGGCAATTCTGCACGAGACAACAAAAGGACTCGTATCATTCCTCATCACCCTCAGCGTGCTATCAGAAACGACGAAGAGTTGAACAAGCTCCTTTCGGGAGTTGCCATTGCCCAAGGAGCCGTTTTACCCAACATTCAAGCAGTCTTTCTGGGAAAGAAGACTTAAAAACCAGCAAAACCTTAAATGAATCTAACCTCGGTTATACTTTAAATCGACCAACAGTCCTTTTAAGGGCTACAAATTAATTGAATGAAACTATAGCATGCGATCACATGGGAAGAACGAAGCCTTAAAAATAAAGCAAACCGAGTGTATTAAGTGAAAAAAGGGGTTTTCCTATTTATCTAGTAGCAAAGCGTACGACTTTACGGGAGACGGAGGAGATTATTTCCTTAAAAACCCGTAAATTATACCCAGACAAGATCAAATCCTGTAACTCGCACAACTTCAGACCCGATCAGTACTTGGTATGGGTGACCACCTGGGAGAGCCGGACGGGTTGTTGGCATTTTTTATAATTGTCATTATTTCTACTAAAAAGCATATTCAAAAGAAAACATGACCACCCCAATTTTGTCCATGTGTCGAGCATTAGTATACCTTTGATAGCCCTGAAAGAGGTTATTGGGTAGTTTAGGATAACAATACATATAGGCAAAAACGAACAAAAACTATACACAGGATTTTAACAACAGATAATTTTCCAATTCAGGAGCACAAAATTTTTATCCTTTCCTCTGCCAAAAAAGAACACCATAAACAATTTTGATAAACTACTGCAAAAATATCAAACACATAATTTAGTATCCATCAATTCAAAAAAATTATAATTCTAAGTCTAATGAATAAATTCGCATTTGTTGTTTTAACATACTGTCCCATAGCTACAGCGTTTATTTGCCAATTTTGCTGTCGGTGTTTTTTTTCCTGGTCCCTGACCTTGCTAGTTATATTTGAGCTTTATATGAGAGCGAGAACCTGTACCGCCAGTCCTTCTGGCATATTTTACCCCATTTGGTTGGTAATTTCTTCTAAATCGCTTTTATTGAATTTTCCTTCATCAGCCCATTTTGGTGACTTCTTGTAAAACTCTTTGCCTTGATTTCCTCTAACACTGATAAGAGGTCCAAGTCTTTCATAAATAGTCAGTTTTTTTTTGTAATTTGTTGGGCAATTGGCCGTGCCTTTCTCTAACATTGACAGGAGGTCGAAGTCTTTCATAAATACTCAATTTTTTGTAATTGGTTGGGCAATTTGGCCACCAGTTAATAAGTTTCCAGCCAAAAAATCTGCCTCTGTTCTGATATGCAAAGAATACACTAACTCTGCAATAAGTTCACTTTTCATTCTGAACGTGAACAGAAGTTTTTTTCGTCCTTCTTCTCAGTGGCATCTAAATTTGTGGTCACCATGAAAAATTTTAAATACTTGTTGCTTGAATTTTTCATTATCCATTTCCTGCAAAAATTCCTCAAATGTAATATTTTCTATTTCAGAACCTTTTCTATAAAGTAAAGCCCTCTTGAACATAACCTCATCTCTTCCTTTTTGCAGAAATCTTCGATCCATGTTAATATTTTTTTTTAAATCTTATTAAAAGTTTGTTTCACAACTAAAATCTCTATCTAAAGCTACTTGTTTTTTCAAAAGGTTTTATTAAACATCTAACTCTGATTAAAGGTAATTTTGACATTATATTCAGAGAACCGCCATACCCTCGTTAACATTTCTCTCTATGCGTGATCTAAGAAATATTAAACGTTTATACATTTGTGTAAACTTGTGAGTAAAGCATGACTGATCTATAGAAATGACAAAAGAATAATCAAAATTTGGGACTTTCTGAGATTCTGGTGTAACTATTCTGTTTTGTTTTTTTTAGATTCAGTCTAATTTTGGACTTCTGGTTCAAAAATTTTACCAAATCTAAAAAAGTTTGGGGTGCTTCACCCCCCCCCCCCCGCACCCCTTGTGAGGGCCCTTGCCTCCAATGCATGTAATAAGCAGCACCCACTTGCTTTTAAATACATTGAGCCTTCTATTGTTTAATTTTGTCCTAGTTAGGGCCTCCAAAACGGGTCTATTCAAATTCCATAAAGTATTTTAAAAAATTATTGTTATATGTATTTCTTCCTCTTCCTCCTAACAAACTGAGTCCTTAGTTTCTTCAGTGTTCTGCTGCATATAAAGAACACGAGCTCCTTCACTATTGTGACACACACTGGTTTGAAAGGCTTGATAATGTGATTACTGGGTTTCATTGAGTTCAACGACAGGTATCATGATAACACAGACACGGAAGGAAGCAAACACTACCGTTTGTTGCATTGCAAAAGATTGGAAAGTCTGAAAAAAGACTCTTGATCCTAATAATTTTTTAGTATTGTTGTTTGTATCACGTTATTCTCGAATCTACGCGTGTCTTTATGTAGTACGTGCCCTCGGATATCTGAAGGACTTTAAAAACTCGTTTTTATATTCGGATTGGAACAATACATAACTCGGAATGCTTTGAAGAGATTTTAAACTCCTTCCTAATAAGAAAACTCGGCGTCAACCGGTGG